>NC_092261.1:17504645-17734645 GCF_036320965.1 Panulirus ornatus | reverse complement strand
ACACACATGGAGAACTGATGACGATCATTTAATACCGGGCCTGATCTTCGTGCCCTTGGTATGAGATAGAGTGTTCCACGAAGAACCTCCACTACCCAGTTATTAATGACAGGTTAAGTTCCCGTCATCGCTACACATTTACACAATGTGCATACAAGAATATATAAAGAATCTGTGAAAAATATTTTTTCCATAATTTTTCGTGACTAAGATATACATACAGCAGTGCATGGAAGACGTTGAATTTCGCGATGATGTCTCTTGATTTCATCCTGTGCAGCTGCAGAGATTGTGGGAATCACCGCTTCTGTTTGCTGATGCATAAAAGAAAAGGAATTGAAGGTTTTCAACAAGACCGAGTGGTTAAATTCACTGACTCCCTCTAGCAAAGGTTCATATCTCTTACATTGTGACTGATGATATTTCTTATCGTAGATTCAGATCGTGTGAGATCTACAAACCTGACAGTTGTCTTCTTTAATGAGGAAGTTCAGTGGATTAGGCTCATCAGCTAGTCATTGCGGTGACCGACCAAGTTGCTTGAATATTAATTCGTCTAATGGAACTCTGTTTATACAGGAAGAAGCTGTGCTATGATCATTGTCTTCAATCAGAATTCTGAAGCGTAAATCAAAACATAAAAATGTATGTCTGAGAAATATGACGATAGATAAAACTGCATATATATATATATATATATATATATATATATATATATATATATATATATATATATATATATATTATATATATATGCCCCCCCCTGGGGTTAGGGGAGAAAGAATACTTCCCACGTATTCCCTGCGTGTCGTAGAAGGCGACTAAAAGGGAAGGGAGCGGGGGGCTGGAAATCCTCCCCTCTCATTTTTTTTTTCAATTTTCCAAAAGAAGGAACAGAGAAGGGGGCCAGGTGAGGATATTCCCTCAAAGGACCAGTCCTCTGTTCTTAACGCTACCTCGCTAATGCGGGAAATGGCGAATAGTATGAAAGAAAAAGAAAGATATATATATGTATGTGTATATATACATCGCCCTTTTACAACAATTCTGTTCTGTGAAGTTATTAAGGTTATCCTGAACATTAATAAGCAGTTTTTCCTTTAATTATAATCGCCAAAGAGCCGTGTAATCACGTTCTACGTTAATTAGTCCCTAATTACATATTCGGGTTCTTTTGTCTTCGAAAACAATAATTCTTTCTGAACAATACGAGAAGTGTGATTATCTATGAAGTTCCGTGTACCTGTGTATATATATATATATATATTCTCTAAGCTTTGATATATCTTTGGGCGTAAGACTATACCTTTTCTATTTTACATCCCATGTGAGAGAAAAATCAGATTAGCTTTACGGGATCTGCATTTATATTTTTGTCTAAGTCGCCGTTATATATATATATATATATATATATATATATATATATATATATATATATATATATATATATATATATATATATATCTTCTTTTTTGTGTGTGGACTGGGTTAAGGGGCTATAAGCGAATCTTAAGATTCCACAGAAGAAAGATATAATTCGCACGACTTAAATTACATATAAAAAGAATAATATACAGATATAAGAATATAATCCAGGGAGACCAAATGGATGAAAAGAATTATGTATAATCGCAAAGGTCAGCAATCAGTGAGAAATATGAGATCCAGGAGCAGCGGTAACTCAATATGAGGGTCAATCATTCTGGTACATCGTCCTCATAATGAGGCAAGCACACACGCCACTCCTGTTATCTTCCATCACCAGATGGCGTTTGACTTCCTCCTCCTCCTCCTCCGTCTTAGGCCAAGTCGATAACTCTGGCATAAAGTTTATTCTTTCGTTTCTCGCCTCTCTCTTCCCTCCTCTCTTGCCTCCCTCCTCTCCCTCCCTCCCGTTGACGTCCTCTCTCTCTCTCTCTCTCTCTCTCTCTCTCTCTCTCTCTCTCTCTCTCTCTCTCTCTCTCTTTTGACGGGGGTGTCCCCCAGACGCAGCTTCCGTCAACAGATCGACCGGGCAGGTTATGAGTGTGGGAACCGCTTGTGTTTGCCATTTATAATTCCAGTTCGAGGTATCCCAGGGAGAGGCCATCCTAACGGTAGGAGCGTTACATGTCCTCCTTCTTCTGACGGGTGCCGAGCAAGGTACCAGTGGAGGCAAATGATATCGTTATGGTGCCACGACTTTTGCATGGGGGTAGTGGTCTGGGGACGGACGCAGGGAGAGAAGTAGTGCATGTGTGTGGGTGTATGAGAGAGAGAGAGAGAGAGAGAGAGAGAGAGAGAGAGAGAGAGAGAGAGAGAGAGAGAGAGAGCATTTACTCACAAGTACTTGTGGCGAGAGTTTGCCAATAGGCAGGGCTACAGCGCACAGCGCAAGAAAAATACAGAGTGAGGAAGAACGAGTCGTGTGAGTGACGTGTTGTCAGGTGTCATATATGAGGAGGAGTTACTGTATATCTTGGGACTGGAAGTCCCAGCTGGCCCAAGTGTGCGTGAGGCAGAAAGATAAGACAACTTCCTTGGGCCGGAGGAGTGATACTTGATAGCCACTGAGGTAGTGGTGCTGCTGGCTCGTTGCGCAGCCTTAACTCACCCTCCCGAGAGAGAGAGAGAGAGAGAGAGAGAGAGAGAGAGAGAGAGAGAGAGAGAGGTGAATGAAGGGTTACTCTAGAATACAAAAAAAAAAAAAGGAAGAAAAAACTGAAAAACTAAAATACAATTTGAACATGAGTCGTCCCGCCACACAAGCATCATCCATCACAGTCTTCACGACGAGTTTGTTCTCTCCGTCTTCCCATTAAGACGTTACGGGAAAAAAAAAAAAAGAAAATCTTTAATGTTAAACTTTGAGAATATTTTCACCACCAACATTTGCGAATTATATCCCTCGTTTTGCAATCCGTCTACGGAACACTTGAGTAATTAGTGCCTATTATAGTGTTGTGGAATGTATACAATGAGTAAAAGAAATATTCTTCACGTATATTGAATATCGCTCTCTGCTCTCCTGTCTTTCTCCTTCCCCTACCTTCCTGTCTTTCCCCATTCTCTATCCTGTTGTTCCTTCTCGTCCCTTACCGTCCTATCCTTTCCTTTTCTCTACCCTCCTGTGCTTCATCCTTCATCACCTTCCTGTCTTCTCTTTCTCATACTCTCCTGTCTTTTCCGCGTACGCTCCTGTCCAATTCCTTAACCTACCATCTTGTTCCTCCCTTTCCCTCACCCTCCTGTCCTTTTCCACCTCCTACCCTGTATATATATATATGTATATATATATATATATATATATATATATATATATATATATATATATATATATATATGAATAAAACGCCTTTCCCCTCATCTACCCTGCATTTGCCTCCTGTAGTGTTCCCTCCCTAACCATCCCTCTTAAAACGAACCAGTGATGACCTGTAGTACGAAAAGCAATGTGTCGCTGCAGTACGACAAACGGTGCTAGGTTTCGGAGGTAGAAACATACTACAAAAAGGAGGTTAATGATACTTCCAACAAAGTCCTAGGTACACCACAATTAAAACACACTATCCACTTCTGTTCAACAGACTGTAAAACACGAAGAAAAGCAAGAACGAATACTAAGAAGAACAATAAAAAATATTGATAGAAATTTTGAAAGTAAGATAACTTACATGATATATATATTGATATCATCACGTTAGATAGATACAACGACCAGAAACAACAGTATGAAGTGAAAGGAAACAAGATGTCAAGCACGGTCGAAAGTCTCGTCAGCAGACCATGTGGACCATTGGGATACTACCACTACATATCGCGAAAACGCAGACTATCAGTACATTTGTACAGGTGCAACTCTTCTTGGGGGTAATCTTCCATATTTATGGGCGTGTCATTTGCCTCTGTATGGAGTACTGCTCACATATCAATGGGTAGCGCTTATTCCGCCTCTCTGTTAGCCAGGAAGGAATCAAAGGCTTTCCACCTTTTCCAACTCTCGTGGTATCACTTCTCTGCAACTATCCCTTTCCATCCGACTTGATGTTGTTTTCCTCTCGGTTCTGCACGTATCATTTCGCCCGCTTATCTTCGTAAGCTGCCTGCTGATGCCTCAGCCCTTTGTGACCTAGACATGTCTCTCCCTTTTCCCATAACATATCTACCTACAAACACCTGAGAGGCTGGTAGTCTGGACAGTTGGTAATCTTTAATTCTATTTAGTCACAGTCATTTTCTGTTCCATCATTACGCTGTATTATCTGCGCTAAAAGTATGTGCACTTGATAGTGTCTATTTCTCATAAGTCACAGGCATCTAATGTCTTGTCCCCTCATTGTATGATATCTGTGCTAAAGGTGTGTTCTGTAGTTCATGTCTAAATCTAACTAGTCATAGTATTTAATGTTGTATCAATGCACTGCGTCATGTGTGTACAAAATGTATAAGTAATATTTGATTGTCTCATTCTGAATATGACCGGTTCCAATGATTTTATGCTCCAACTTTGTATAATTTCTTATTTGGTTCGTGCATGAATATAAGTGATTTATGGTCTCGTGTGCTATTGTTGCACAATATTACATCTGCTCCATATCTGTATTTTCATGTATTCGATCACTGTATTGTTCTTGTGTATGTTTCATCTGTTTCGAGGTTGAAAATGAAGTCGTACTGTATTACACCATCACAGTTCTGTAGCATTCTTATGTTAATTATTGTACCAGCGTACCCCGACATTGGTAGGAGAGTTAAAAAGATAAAATAAATTTCATTGTCAGTCACATCAATTCTTCTTGCATTGTTTAACTCATACACATAATCTTGCATGTCATCGGAAAAAGCCATGACTCGCATTTTTTCTTTTGTTCATGCACTACCGTCAGTTATTAGAGAAAAACAGAATTCGCCACACTAATAATGGTGAGTGATAGCGAATAAACTTGACCAGGACTGACCATATATAACGTGCGTATTTCACCATATTTTCATTACTGTGGTTCGTCTGAAGTCTGTCTTCCTCTAAGCATCCATTGGCTGTTAATATTCCGTAATTATATTCCTTGACAAGTTACCATGATAACAGATTCTTTCTGTATTGCATAGTGTTTCCTTTATAGCTATATTCCAGGCGGCTGATATACTGGAGTGATCAATGGCTAGGAAAGAGGAGCCTTCTACTTTACTGTCCTCCCTCCATCTATGTAGAGTAAGTGTCCATGATAGTGTCCGCCAGCAGACAACTTCCATCACAGACCATCAGGTCTGATGCCTCATCTATATACCTCAGAACCTCCAGCAGACTGATGAATATGACACCTCTACCCTCCTGCCCCTTCACATCCCTCTAGTGAACAGTAATATACCTTCCCTCCTCATCTCTCACTCTAAATTCCTCCATAGACATAGGAATATGATGCCTCCCACCCTGCTATCCATCACTGCCCTCCAGGACGGATGGATATGACGTACATGTTTGCATGGGGTCCCCCTAACATCAGGTGATTATAATCTTAACCGCATCTTGCACAGACTTAGAAGACTATAAGGTGTCTAACTCCCCTTGGCCCTCTAGATGCTTCCCGAGACAGAGGGTTTCCCTTCACTTCCCTCCACCAGACGGATAAATACATCACCCCTGCCTCCACTGCCCCCCTCCATGACCCTTAGACCCAACTTCCTGCGGAGCTACGCAGTCCGTCAGGTAGCAGCCTGCAGACGCTCAGGTTACAGGAAACTGGCGAACGCTAGCCGAGCTCAAAGCAGGACTGTAGCAACCTTAAAGTCGGGGTTTCATATTTCGGTCGTGTGTTTCCCTGACGTAGGTAGGTGGAGTGAGGAAAATGGTTGGGGCTCGAAAAGATAAAAAAAATTGAGAGGAGGTGTTGGGTGAAAAGGTAGGGTACAGGTTGTATGTGGGGAGGGGAAGTGTTGAGGACTGGTAGACAAAGGCAGACGAGAATGCGGATGGACTGTATAGGGAAGAGAAAAGTAAAAGGGTTCATGGAAGTCTGTAGGAAGGCGAGGTTGAAAGCTGTGCATGAGGGTAAGACTGCCATATGGTTAGGCATAATGAAGGAGAGATGATGAAAATGCTCCTTAGGGAAGTTGAATGGAGATGGCGTTCGTTAGGTACTGATACGGGGGGGGGGGGGGTAACGTGCAGATGGAGGGAGTTTCAGATAACTGGGACTGGTTGTAGGTGAAGGAAAGGCTCATTATCGACAAAGGAATGGCTGACTACAGTTGGAAGACGATGTGATGGAGGGGATAACGTTATGTAGATGAACGACTTAGGGCTTAGACGGAAGGGATGCTTGAGTTCAAGTGCTTGTAACTGGAGCAGAAGTGTGGACGAAGGGCAAGCTGGTGTACCACGGGTGTAGACGTATGATAATGAGAGGGAACTGGAGATGGGTGGGGGATGACAATGATATGCAAGCCATGTCAGGAATTAGGGTAAGAGTAAAAATAGCCTGAAGGGGCGGAACAGGGAAGTGGGAAGCTGTTATAATCAGTGCGGTCATGAGAGGGGAAGGCAGGGACAGGATGGATTAGAGTAAGGATAACGGAGGGAGGACTGGGAGAGGAGGAGTGAGGTGACAATTAACAGGGAAAGGCAGAGTGGGATGACGTAAAGAGGTCAAGATGAGGGGAAGAATGGAAACAGGTCACGAAGGATATGCAAAATGAAATTACAAGGAAGGTTAAGTGAGGTTAAGGAGCAACTAAGTGGAAGAGAAAGACACAGATGCAGTTGATGCTGGTGCTGTGCGAGTGAGAGAGAAACATGAGAGACAAGAGTACGTAAGAACATAGAAAAAGAAAATGCCTTTTGACAAAAGAACCTAGCAATGAAAAAAAAGATGAAGAGGGGACCAAAATATAAATAACTGAAGAGAACAGTTGTAAGAAAAAACGTGTATGGTAACAAGCAAAAAGAGAAAAAACTTGCAGAGAGACTTAAGATGATACTAGTGCAAGTGGTGAAGATACAGAGTGTGGGAGATTAACAGAATGAAAAACCGGATGTGCTCCAGCGGAGCCGGCAGACGGATGGCCCAACGATGCAGGAAGTGACTCCAGTCCTAATCGAGACCATCCCATTAACGCTACATATTCATACACCCTAGCCTGAGCCAGGTACGCATTTTATCGACCAACCCTTAGGGTTGGATGAACAGCTGGTTTGACTGTGGACCGACTGCCACAACCAGGATTCGAACCTATGCGCTCGACCCTGGGGTGCCCGTGAATGCGTCATGGTCAGAGACGCTAACCTCTACACTACAGAGGACTTTTCTAAGCAGAGAGTGGAACCATCACATATTTGCACCACTAGCTATGCAGAAGATGGGTTCATTGTTCATTTACACCCTTAGTTATGCAGAAAGTGCGACTAACGTTCATTTATACCTTTTGCTATGTTACAAAGTGAAACCAGTGTTCATTTACACCCCTAGCTATGCAGAGAATGAAACCCCAGGAAGGTCACTTAGAGTTCACGCAACCTGTCGAGCACCACAAAAAGTAGCATCAGTGTTCGCACTTACCCCACACCGCAGGAAGTGGCGCCACAGGTCATTTACCCCAACAAAGAAGGAAGCGGTAACAAGATATTTACCTCCTCTGCCTCAAAAGAAGTGGACGTGGCAGTCACCTACCCCCTGCAGGCACTGCAGGAAGTGGCTCTGGCGACCACTCAACCCCCTACAGCACAAGGTAATGGAAAGCCTGCCTACACAGACATCCTAATTCTCCAGGAAGGAGCAACATGCATTGGTTGACCACCAGCAGCGCAGCAAGTAGCGTCAGCATTCACTTATGCTCAAGCACCGCGTCAGGAAGACCCAGCGTTCACTGCAGGAAGTAGCTCCTGCGTTTACCTAACCTCCAGCACTGCAGTTAGTAGTTCTAGTGTCATCTAACCTCTAGCACTGTAGTAAGTAGCCCTAGCGTTCACCTAACCTCCAGGACTGTATTAAGCAGCCTCAGCGTTCACCTAACCTTCAGGACTGTAGTAAGTACTTCCAGCGTTCACCCAACCTCCAGCAATGTAGTAAGTAGCCCCAGCGTTCACCTAACCTTCAGGACTGTAGTAAGTACTTCCAGCGTTCACCTAACCTCCAGGACTGTATTAAGCAGCCTCAGCATTCATCTCACCTCCAGGACTGTAGTAAGTACTTCCAGCGTTCACCTAACCTCTAGGGACTGTAGAAGTAGCCCCAGCGTTCACCTAACCTTCAGGGCTGTAGTAAGTAGCACCAGTGTTCACCTAACTTCCAGAAAGTAGCCCCAGCATTTACATACCTTTGAAGACTGCAATACAAGGCGCCAGCGTTCATATACTCACGACAGAGGCAATAGTACTAACATTCACTTTTCTTAGCAAATCTGTAATAAGTGGGCATTGGGTTAGGCTGCCCTGTCTGTACTGCTGAGTGTGCTGCCAGCGTTCACTTACCATCCACCGCTTAAGCAAGTAACGTTCACTTAGCACTCTGCTTAAAAAAGTAAGTTCTAGCGCTCACTTACACTTAAATCACTGCAGGAGAGGCATTGAGTTCACTAAATCCTCCACGCTGTAGGGCTAGTCTCATCGTTCACTTTTCCCTCAGTGCTGCAGGAGGCCACCCGAGTTCACTTACGACCAGCGCTGGAGGAAGAACCGCCTGGATTCACTTACGTTTTATCACAGACCTTCACTTACTCCACCAACAAAAACAGCTGCTCCCACGTCCACTTGGCCCCGACTAAAGCAGCAGGTAGCACTAGTGTCCAGGTCCCTAATATGTGGGTCACAAAGATTCGTCCAAGCCTACAGAGCAACAGGTGAAGAGTTCATTTCCCGTCTCTTTACAGGGTTAACAAAAGTTCAAAGGTGAAATGAAAGAGATACGCTAGTAAAGGAATGATGTCAAAAGTATGTCCCGTTTGAGTTCATTTACCCTAATGAGGGGACGCGAGGCAATTTTTGGCAGCCCAGAGAGTTAATGGAGTAAAAAGGGGGATTTTTACTCCTTTGTGGGGCAGGGAAAGTCTGGGATCAAACACAAGGGAGAGATAATGGGGGAAATGGTGCATGAGGAGCATAATGGTCATGATTGGGTCTTCAGAAAATATTAACGCGATAAAATGCAGGGAAGTTCCGAGAAATGAGGTTTTATGGCCATATCAAGACGACACTTCCAAAAGTTTGGACGCGTATTTGAGGTCGTACTTGTTTGACGTACACTGGTGGAGTATCTTTTTTTTTTTTTCTAGTAAAGTTACACACTTCTCTTACCATTGTAGAACGTCTTTTGTGGGGGAACGCAGATCCAGTTGTTCAGATGGAAGGATAACATAAGGTTTACCTTATAATCCTCACTTGATAGAAGAAAATAATCTTAAACATCCAGATCTTAAGGTAATGCCAACAAGAATCAGTCTACCATAGATGAAACATATCTTACGAGATATGAAAGACGAAGCTTATCTATAGAACGATTATAAAAACAGATGAATCTGAAATCTGTTTGGGTATCTTGCAAAGCAAACAAGAAAATTAATGTTATAAGCCTCATCTTACGGTTGTTGAGTAGTTATCAATAATCTTTGTGTGTGTGTATGTGTGTGTGTGTGTGTGTGTGTGTGTGTGTGTGTGTGTGTGTTTGTGTGTGTCTGTGTTAGCTCAGATGGCATGGGAGTGGATTTGGCAGCGGATGGAACCATGGAAGTGGAAATGAATCATAGGGTTGGGGAGGGGGCGAAAGTTCTGGGAGCGTTGAAGAATGTGTGGAAGTCAAAAACATTATCTCGGAAAGCAAAAATGGGTATGTTTGAAGGATTAGTGGTTCCAACAATATTATATGGTTGTGAGGCGTGGGCTATGGATAGAGTTGTGCGGAGGAGGGTGGATGTGCTGGAAATGAGATGAGGACAATATGTGGTGTGAGATGGTTTAATCGAGTAAGTAATAATAGGGTAAGAGAGATGTGTGGTAATAAAAAGAGTGTGGTTGAGAGAGCAGAAGAGGGTGTTTTGAAATGGTTTGGTCACATGGAGAGAATGAGTGAGGAAAGATTGACCAAGAAGATATATGTGTCAGAGGTGGAGGGAACGAGAAGTGGGAGACCAAATTGGAGATGGAAAGATGGAGTGAAAAAGATTTTGTGTGATCGGGGCCTGAACATGCAGGAGGGTGAAAGGCGTGTAAGGAATAGAGTGCATTGGAACGAGGTGGTATACAGGAGTCGACGTGCTGTCAATGGATTGAACCAGGGCATGTGAAGCGTCTGGGGTAAACCATGGAAAGTTCTGTGGGGCCTGGATGTGGAAAGGGAGCTGTGGTTTTAGGGCATTATTACATGACAGCTAGAGACTGAGTGTGAACGAAAGTGGCCTTTGTTGTCTTTTCCTAGCGCTACCTCCTGCACATGAGGGGGGAGGGGGTTGTTATTTCATGTGTGGCGGGGTGGCGATGGGAATGAATAAAGACAGACAGTATGAATTATGTACATGTGTATATATGTATATGCCTGTGTGTGTATATATATGTATACATTGAGATGTATAATTATGTATATTTGCGTGTGTGGACGTGTATGTATATACATGTGTATGAGGGTGGGTTGGGCCATTCTTTCGTCTGTTTCCTTGCGCTACCTCGCTAACGCGGGAGACAGCGACAAAGCAAAATAGATAAATGATATATATATATATATATATATATATATATATATATATATATATATTTTTTTTTTTTTTTTTTTTTTTTTTTTTTTCCGCTGTCTCCCGCGTTTGCGAGGTAGCGCAAGGAAACAGACGAAAGAAATGGCCCAACCCACCCCCATACACAATGTATATACATACACGTCCACATACGCAAATATACATACCTAAACATCTCAATGTACACATATATATACACACACAGACACATACATATATACCTATGCACACAATTCACACTGTCTGCCTTTATTCACTCCCATCGCCACCTCGCCACTCATGGAATACCATCCCCCTCCCCCCTCATGTGTGCGAGGTAGCACTAGGAAAAGACAACAAAGGCCCCATTCATTCACACTCAGGCTCCAGCTGCCATGCAATAATGCCCGAAAACCATAGCTCCCTTTCCACATCCAGGCCCCACACTACTTTCCATGGTTTACCCCAGACGCTTCACATGCCCTGATTCAATCCACTGACAGCACGTCAACCCCGGTATACCACATCGATCCAATTCACTCTATTCCTTGCCCACCTTTCATCCTCCTGCATGTTCAGGCCCCGATCACACAAAATCTTTTTCACTCCATCATTCCACCTCCAATTTGGTCTCCCACTTCTCCTCGTTCCCTCCACCTCCGACACATATATCCTCTTGGTCAATCTTTCCTCACTCATTCTCTTCATGTGACCAAACCATTTCAAAACACTCTCTTCTGCTCTCTCAACCACCCTCTTTTTATTTCCACACATCTCTCTTAACCTTACATTACTTACTCGATCAAACCACCTCACACCACACATTGTCCTCAAACATCTCATTTCCAGCACATCCGCCCTCCTGCGCACAACTCTATCCATAGCCCACGCCTCGCAACCATACAACATTGTTGGAACCACTATTCCTTCAAACATACCCATTTTTGCTTTCCGAGATAATGTTCTCGACTTCCACACATTCTTCAAGGCTCCCAGGATTTTCGCCCCCTCCCCCACCCTATGATTCACTTCCGCTTCCATGGTTCCATCCCCTGCCAGATCCACTCCCAGATATCTAAAACACTTTACTTCCTCTAGTTTTTCTCCTTTCAAACTTACCTCCCAATATATATATATATCCCAGGGATAGGGGAAAAAGAATACTCCCACGTATTCCCTGCGTGTTGCAGAAAGAGACTAAAAGGGGAGGGAGAGGCGAGCTGGGAATCTTTCCCTCTCGCTTTTAATTTTCCCAAAGAAGAAGCAGAGAAGGCGACCAAGTGAGGATATTCCCTCTAAGGTTCAGAACTCTGTTCTTAACACTACCTCGCTAACACGGGAAATGGCAAATATGTATGATATATATATATATATATATATATATATATATATATATATATATATATATATATATACATAATATATATATCATACAAACCTCCAACAGCCAGGATCGAACCCGGGACCCCTGTGCAACAGGCGGGGGCGCTACCGCTAGGCTGTAATCGCCCTTAATAGGGAAATGACTGTTCGAATACTATGTACTCGAATAGCCCTCGTCTCGCGTTGGTGAGCAACGGGGTCTACACCAGTCATTTCCCATCAGGCTCACACAGCAGCTGTACAACGCGGGGGTATATGAATACGAACAAAGTGCATGTGAACATAGAACATACAAACCTCCAACAGTCAGGATCGAACCTGCGACCCAATTTGTTTCCCAGTTTATAGGTGAGGATTAACAGCTGATCCTATTTTGATCTATAACGTGTAATGACATATGAAATCTATATAAGATATATCAGCCAGAAGTGTCTGGGCTCGAACTCGGGATCATTCACATGTGTCTTAGTCTCATGTGATCACTCCGTCCATAACTCCGAACTAACGACTTCATGACATTAAACTGGATGATAGAATTATACATGCCATATGAAGGTGAACTGTGGTGGCATTTGTTCTGTAGGTAAGGTCATTTGCATCAACTACAACAAGGACGTGTGTCTCCTAGAAAAAAATTATAGAGACTATAATTTTCTTTGATTAAAGATTCGTCACGCACAAAAAACTGACAACTGGAAAAAGATGCATTGAACCTTATTTTTTCTTCCGCTAAAATTAAAGCAAAAAAGCAAAAAAGAAAAAAAGAAAAAAATGTTGCGTACCACGATATCTAATTTTGCAAAATCCAGGTATATACCTTAAAGCTTGCCATCATTCAACAATTGTAGAGTTAACAGAACGTACCACAAATAAAAAAAAAAAAAAATCAGGTTCATGCATATTGATGTGCAGATTAGGTGAGGTAAGTAAGTGTAGATCACAAGGGTGATAGTAATGATGAATTTCGTATTATACATTGTCCTTGAATGATTGTGTTGCCGGGAATATATCTCCATACAGACAGACTACCGGGAATATATCTCCACACAGACAGACTACCGGGAATATATCTCCACACAGACAGACTACCGGGAATACATCTCCACACAGACAGACTACCGGGAATATATCTCCACACAGACAGACTACCGGGAATATATCTCCACACAGACAGACTACCGGGAATATATCTCCACACAGACAGACTACCGGGAATATATCTCCACACAGACAGACTACCGGGAATATATCTTCACACAGACAGACTACCGGGAATATATCTCCACACAGACAGACTACCGGGAATATATCTCCACACAGACATACTACCGGGAATATATCTCCACACAGACAGACTACCGGGAATATATCTCCACACAGACAGACTACCGGGAATATATCTTCACACAGACAGACTACCGGGAATATATCTCCACACAGACAGACTAACAGAGAGAGATAGGCACAAATGGACAGGCGGACCTAGGGATGGAGATGATATCTCTCGTGTACACACTGTTGCAGTGGTGGGACGTGATGTTAACTTCCGCATGATTCTTGCTCACGATTTAGTAGTCCTCAAGTTAGTATGGAGCAAACACGGCGGTATATCCAGACCGAGGAAGATGTGTTTAGCTCTCTTAGTCGACTAAAAGCATCCGCGAGGTTATCGAGTGTGTACACAGGGCGGCCGCGAAGAAGCCACCCACTGCATGACGGATGTGTTAAGCGAGCAGGATCAATATTAGTTAGTCATATATATATATATATATATATATATATATATTCCTGGGGATAGGGGAGAAAGAAGACTTCCCACGTATTCCCTGCGTGTCGTAGAAGGCGACTAAAAGGGGAGGAAGCGGGGGGGGGGGGGGGGGGGGGGGCTGGAAATCCTCCCCTCTCGTTTTTTTTTTCTTTTAATTTTTCAAAAGAAGGAACAGAGAAGGGGGCCAGCTGAGGATATTCCCTCAAAGGCCCAGTCCTCTGTTCTTAACGCTACCTCGCTAATGCGGGAAATGGCGAAAAGTATAAAAGAAAAGAAAAATATATATCGTATCGTATCGTAGAAGGTGACCAATACGGAAGGGAGCTGGGGCTGGAAATCCTTCCCTTCTGTTTTACTTTCCATAAGAAAGAACAAAAAGGGGCCAAGTGAGGAGTTTTTCCCTCTAAGGCTCAGCCTTCTGCTGTCGACGCTATCTCGCTAATGCGGGCGGGGTGGCGACTAGAATGGATGAAGGCAGCAAGTATGAATATGTCCATGTGTATATATGTATATGTCAGTGTATGTATATGAATGTGTACGTTGAAATGTATATGTATGTATATGTGCTTGTATGGGCGTTTATATATATGTGTATGTGGGTGGATTGGGCCATTCTTCGTCTGTTTCCTTGCGCTACCTCACTGACGCAGGAAGCAGCGGTTGAGTATAATAAAAGATACATAAATGATATATATATATATATATATATATATATATATATATATATATATATATATATATATATATATATATATATATGAATGAAAATGCTATGGATACATCGATTCCATGTCAAAAAGTGTTTATCTTATGAGGGATGTATCAAGTTGGATGTCAGTGAATGAATATAGATACAATACTCCACGCGCGCGCGCACACACACACACACACACACACACACACACACACACACACACACACACACACACACACACACGAAGGCATACTATCGAACACGCAGAAAAATTGAGAGAGAGAGAGAGAGAGAGAGAGAGAGAGAGAGAGAGAGAGAGAGAGAGAGAGAGAGAGAGAGAGAGAGACGCATGGAAAAGGGAGACATTATTTTGTCACATCTATATACACTAGATTTGTACCTCTGATGTCAACACACGACGAAAATAAACACCCCTAAACAGGATCCCACCTGAAAACAGACAAGAAAAAAATAAGCAGCCAGGCAACAGAACACAGACACTACCAACCAACAGAATAAGTTGAGAGTTTCTTCGTCGGCTTAAATTGACCTACAATACAATGTCAGTACCTCCCCCTCCCTCCTCAACCTCTCCCTCTCCTTTCGTTGACCTTTTTACGACCAATTAGCGGAGGGAATAGGGACTTCAAAGTCTCGGTTTTAGCCCTCAAGTGGAGACTCACGGATTCCGTCCATTATTTGAAGAGGCATTTTGTGAGGGGCGACGCTGGAGAGGTTGACCAGACGACACTAAGGACCTTAGGGTGAGAGCAAATGTTCTCTCTCTCTCTCTCTCTCTCTCTCTCTCTCTCTCTCTCTCTCTCTCTCTCTCTCTCTCTCTCTGTCTTCCCCACAATTTTTTGTCTCTAATGGACGACGCATTCTCTTTTTCTTCGCACCTAATTCTTTCAGTGTGTCTGATTCATTTTCTCTTCATTTCTTTTTTTCCCCTTCTTCTGTCCCTTCCGTGAGTCAGGTTTCTCTTTATACTATCTATAGATCATCAACATTCGCCCTCATCTTCCCAGCCTCTTACCTTTCCATTCCACACTAAGTTACCAGCAGGACAACATCTGGAGCAAATACTCCCATCACTTTCCCTCTCCTCCAGTACATTCCCACGCAGGTCCAGAGCCTCTCTCCCCGAGACACAAGTACGAAAATCACTTATCATACCACCAACATCACCACACCTATCTGTCATTGAAAACTATCCCTTAACACGCAGGCTCGCTAGGATGAAAATCTTCTCTCTCGAAGCATGCTCATATCCATCCTCGTCCTCGGAAAGCTATACCTTACGGCAGAGATTACTAGGGGCTAATATCGCATAACGCGGAGTATCTATGAGGCCCAGAGAATCACCATTCAATCTGACCCGTACTTGCCATCTTGCCAAACTATTTCTTATACCAGAGCATAACAAGGGTGAAAATTCAACAAGAGTACAATAGAATCGACGCGAGAAGTACTTTGAACAAATATTACCTTACGATAGTAGGTCTATAGGAGCGCAAGTCCCATATTTCCTTCGTGAACGTTCACCAGTGTTCCCTTTCGTGACTACCAGGAGGTTAAGGTCAAATTTCAAGTTGGGTAAAGTATGCCCCAAGAGGTTAACCCGAGGCTCGCTGAATGGCTGCTGGAGACGTCAAATTGATCAGACTCGTGGAGTATGATTGAGAAGTGATTAATCATTGCGGTAACGACATGAGTGTTCTGTGTAAACTCTAGAACAGATAATCTTTACTTAGACAATCTCAAATTGAATTCATCATCTTGGAAGACTTTAAAGACTTTATATCTTTGACTTCAAAAGTGGCGAATGTATTCGTAAGCTTCGACCCATCCCGTGTGCGGTGGCGCAAAAGAGGACACAGATTGCGCAAAAGGTGCTGGAGCCAGGTCACTCTGGCTGAATTATACAACAGGGTGTATAAATGAACTGTTTACAACAGGGGAATAGGAGAGAATGTATTCTTTCGGCATCCATTTAGAATCAGTTGAATGGATAAAACACACACACACACACACACACACACACACACACACACACACACACACACACATATATGCTAAAGTATTTAAAAATGAAATAAAAAAGACATATTTTAAGAATATATTTAAGATTTTTTATGATAATAGTTAGAAATAGATAAGGTAATTAAACGGGGAAAAAATGTGATTACAGATCGACCCAGGACATAGCCACTGTAATATAAACATAAGATATGGATTATCCTACTTAACTGATCGTATGCACTTTATTCGTATGTATATATATATATATATATATATATATATATATATATATATATATATATATATATATATATATATATATATATATGGTAATATTTGAAGATGAAGATGTTTTCAGCCGTAATTCCCGGAGGATATCATATTTCCATGCCAAAATCTTCTCTCGTCATTGGGTTTCTCTTCTGTCTGTAAAGTCTGCAGGAATTCCTTATCATTCCCATTAGAGAGAGAGAGAGAGAGAGAGAGAGAGAGAGAGAGAGAGAGAGAGAGAGAGAGAGAGAGAGAGAGAGAGAGAGAGAGAGAGAGTGTTACATAGATTCACAGTCGACACAGACCCCAAGCGAGGTGGTCTGGTCTTGTAAGCAGTGGTAGAGTAAGGATATCAATGCAAAGAGACAAACAGATATACAGACAGAGACAAGACAGATGTAGAATGACAGGGAGATTTAAAAGATATTTGGTCTTAGGAAAGGCTCAAGACTAAATTTCTGTGAATATTTATCATTTTTAGACAATTTTTGCAACACTTGAGATGGCTTACACACACACACACACACACACACACACACACACACACACACACACACGTCGTGGAAAAATGCACAGGGGATGTACAAAACAGGTGAACTGTCATCTCTCGGAGACTATGACTAACGAACGTTCGTCTGTGTTCTAAAGTGAGTAACTAGTTTGTATTTGACCTGCTGGCGTATACAGATGGCCATATTTCTTATGGATAACTTGAAACAATGTATTTCATTCTCACGGGAAAAAATTCAGATTTGATATTTTTTTTTCAGCGATGTTTAAAAGTTTCTCTCCTTCGTTCATTCATGAACGAAGAAGCACCTACGCCAGCCGGACGCTTGTGTACCAGCCCATCTCGCCAGTCGAAATCATGCACCTCCCACTCTCTGCGGATCTTCCTCCCAAAACTTGTAAACAAACTTGCATTTTTACGCCTTTTAAACGTTCCTTCGACTTTTCTTAGGTCTTTCCCGGCTTCAGGAGTGCGCCGTGTATTCCAAGATATGTTCAAGAATTCTCCGCCAGCAGTAAATGTTACGGGAGTTGGAGGAAGGTGATGGAGGAGGCATGACTGTGGTGTGGCAACAGGAGTGGTGCGCGGGTGAAAAGTTGTGATAACATGGAGGAATATATAGTCAAATGACGATAGGAATGTACAGAGAACACAACACGGCTATCGCGCTGATCAGATGGAGGATGTAGCCAAGATGTGTGTGTAAGGGATAGAGCGAATTGGAGTGATTTGATGTACAGGGGACGACGCGTTGTCAATAGGGTTAACCAGGGCATATGACACGATCGGGGTAAACCACGGAAAGGGCCTGTAGGGAGATGGTTGTGGATCGTGGACTTTGGTTTCAGTGCAATGTACATGGCAGCTTGAGGGTGTGTGTGAGTGAATGTGGCCATTTCTTTGTCTGTACTGGACACTATCTCTCTACTGCGGCAGATGGCGAACTTGTACGAAGAAAGAAAAATCATGGAAATGCCATAGAATTTTTAACAATGATAACAATAATGATGATAATGATAGCAGTAGAATAGATCCTAACAATAACAATTAACATTTCGCTCCATATAAACGTTAAATACGCGCTTGCATGCACAGGGCACGTAGGTGCGCTCTCTCTCTCTCTCTCTCTCACACACACACACACACACACACTTTAAGGCTCATATGTAAATCTAAAAAAGGCTTTGTCGATGAACAACGAAAATAACTTACGAAAAAAAAGCTTTGAGGAAAGAAATATAGAGCAAAACAAAAGAAAAAAAAAAGGGTGTATCTTGGTCTCCCAGCACTGAAAGAAAATACAGTGCGAAATGGATATGAGCGTGGAAAATACTGGGTCAAGAAAATGTTGAAAAACTGTGAAAAAATGAATAGATACACCAGAAAGAAAATATGAACGTAAGGGAAAAATGTGACACGAAAAGAATGGAGACGGAAGACGGCCTAGAAATGTACAGTACCTCCACAAAAATCCAGGGAGGAAGCGAGGGGTGTGTCAGACTGGACCAGCTCTCTTATCTGGTTGGCTAGCGGCTCTCCCAGTGACGTTGAGCGGTGGCCAATGATTGGGGTGGATCTGGTCGTTAAGGTGGTAAATAGGCAGTTCCGTCTCGTGTCACTACTGAACCCGTTCCCAGACCACCGAGTTTTCTTCGTGCAGCGTCTGGGGTTTTGTTGCTTCTTGCTGGGGGTTTGGGGTCTGGTTAGTCCAGACTGAGGGATTCTCAGGAGTGACTGGGAAGTAGGGAAGGTGTGGGATTTTAGAATCAATTTTTCAGACATTTTAAGCATCTGCCGAGGGTTATGTATTGCGGCTGCAGCTCAGTAATATATTTTTTTGTCTTTTGACGATGGAATGAGTTATTACATTGGCTTGTTGGCTGTGATGTACAGTACGTACATATGTGGTTGTGTGGCGGTTATGTGGTTGTTAGGATGATTGTAATTGATGTTTGCGTTTTGTGTGGTGGTTGAGTTACTGTGCGGTGGATCTTTTCATGGTTCTGTGTGGTGAATGAATTCTTATGCTTGATGAATGAGTAATTGTGTGTGGTTGAGTCGTTGTCACATATGATACATAGGGTGGTGCTTGGTGTATAGATGGTTATGGGTAGCTATGGTTGTAAGGTTCACGGATTATTGTGTATGATAGTTCAGTAGTTAGAAGACGACTGTCGTGGATAAGTGGCTGTGTGGTCGTGAGTTGTGTGTTTCAGCTACGTTAATGGTTTCCAGTAGTTGTAATGGTTGTGTAGGAAAGAAGAGTTGTTGGTTGTGGTAGTTGTGTAGTGGTTGTGTGGTTGTGTGCGGGCTTACAGGTCTGCTAAGTTTGTGTGGTTGCTGAAATGATGGTGTGTTGTGAGTGGGTAGGAAGGCAGTTCTCAGTGGATTTCTGTGGTGTGTGGATGGTAGCCAGTGGTGGCCATAGTGCGTCCATCATGGCTGGGTGGTTGTGTGTGGTGGCTAGATACTAAAGTATGGTGGGAGGTTAGTTGTAGGTGGTAACTGGTCGTTTATATGGATTTGATTCAAATTGCATTTGTGTAGCTTACATGCGATCATTCAGACACACACACACACACACACACACACACACACACACACACACACACACACACACACACACACACAGACACACACACACACACACACACACACACACACACACACATTCGTATATATATTTATATATATATATGCCCCGTACAAATACATGCATAGAAGTGTATAAACCCACGTCCATGGTCCATGCATCAAAACCCTACGTACACATACAGTCACCCACATATGTGTATTAGGAACCACTTAGGTGGCATGTACGTGTATAAGCAGGGATGTATGTGTACGGACAGTAATGTAGCCTACTCATATAAAGAGGTATGTACATGCAAGCAGGTATGCAGATGCACATGCATGGGTGCACGTGTACAGGAAGGGATGCACTTGTACAGGCAGGGATATGTACAAGTAGGGATGCACGTGCACGAGAGGAGATACACGTGTACAAGCAGCGATGCGCGTGTACAAGCAGGCAGGCCTAGACGTACAGGGGTGTGGGGTTTGTGGGCACACAAGCACGATGGCTGCAGAGCGGAGATAACCTCAGAGAGCGTCCGTCGCTGGGATTATACCACGCATTTCAATTTCACGGTGACGCGTTTGTGGCGTCAGTTTTAAGACACCAGTTGTTCCCGAAGATTATTTTCATATAGATTTATGACTTCATTTGCATAATGCCTATTTTTTTCAATTATGAATATAATGCCACAGATTTCTTTCATTTACAATGTTTAAGTCTGAATTCTCAAGACCGATTCTGATTTAATTAGTTTTAAACGATTTTTCTGGTTGTAATATCGAAGTCTTGTTCTGACAGCGATTCAGGAGTTGATAAGAGTAAATGAGTTCAGTGCATCACAGTAGATGAGCCGCTACTTCACTGTAGATGGTTCCAGTGCCCCGCTGTAGATGTTACTGTACCTCACTGTAGATTGTTCATAACCCGTTGTATAGATGGGTCCAGTGCACCAGTGTAGGTTTGGCCAGGGCAGACGGGTTCAGTTACGCATCTGCATATGGAGCCGGCACATTGTTGTAGATAGACCAGTATGGCGCTGTAGATAGGTACGCGTACACCTCTGTAGATCGTCTGGTACATCAATGTAGATGGGGGTCACTGTCAATAGGGCCAGTCTGTCGCTGTATATGAAGTCACTTCTTCACTGTAAATGGGATTAGCATACCACTGTAGATGGGGTCAGTACGCCACTGTAAATAGGGTCAGTATGCCACTGTAGATGGAACATGTATATCACTGAAAAACAAGCAGCAAGTATCTTCACTTTACAACACCCATCCTACCCGGTCTGTCTGTAGGAAATGAATGTACTGAAATGACATCAGTCTAACGGTCTCTCACCCATGCTAATTTGTGTATCAAAAACTATACGTTGCAGTGAGTCACGTGTCGTTTTCTTCACGTTCAGATGTGCATAAACGTAGGTCCAGTGAGGATTGCAAGGGAGAGTCGTTAACGAAGCCGCCCACACTGCTTACATACCCATCATGAAATGCCTCTCTCTCTCTCTCTCTCTCTCTCTCTCTCTCTCTCTCTCTCTCTCTCTCTCTCTCTCTCTCTCTCTCTCTCTCTCTCTCTCTCTCTCGAATGACAGAAGCTCAGTCGTGAAAGAACTCCATCCGAAAGGCCGGTTCAGACTACCGGCTTCCCGATGAACCTATTTGGCTAATAGTGTTGAAAGGATCTTAAATCTGTCTTAATTCCTACGTGCGTGAATCATTTTGCTACAACCGTGAATTTACGATGATGCGAAAAAGGGAACGTGGAAAAGAACACAGATTAAACCAACGGTCTGAAATGTAGTTATCAAAAGGGGCCATCGCCTGATGTTCACCAAAAAACCTGCAAATATATATATATATATATATATATATATATATATATATATATATATATATATATCAGAATTAAACTTTAAAATGCAAATGTAATTAGCATTTTTCGTAGAATCCTATTCCATCTAAGACTTGCTAAAGCTAAAATGTCCCTTGACATTATCAACGTCAAAAATGCGAAATAATCACTAACTCTTCAGATGTTAATCTTTAATTTCGGGAGCTAATTCTTGCTGAATATATGAGACTGCCTCTTAGCCATTCTGACACGAAAGAAATTCAGCGTAATTAGCGAGACATAGAATGTTAAACTTCTAAAATACTTTTATTTTTCTATTCTTTCTTTGCGTTTAAACCTGAAATTGAAACTAAAAACTCTTTCTACACATTTCAGGGTGTAGACCACAGGTCTAAAAATTAAACCTTCCTTGAATGAAAATGAAATATTATTCAACGTAAATTCACGTGAGTATAGTATGTGACATATTCACGTGAGTATAGTATGTGACATATTCAAATGGGTTACCGATAGATCCCGTGGATTATTTAGCTCTAATCATAACGACCAAACTTTCCTCAACCAGGAATGTGAAATAAGTAAATTTAATCGAATTAGAATATTAAAGTAATCAAACCTTCCTTAAACTCAAAGAAAATTACCAATCACAATCTCAGCCTCATTTCATTTCTTCATATAATCCCTAAAAAGACTCCATTCTTTTCATTCTCTCCGTCAGGGTAATCCTGAAGTCAGCGCTCTCGTGACAGACTCGGAAATCCCACAGGCGATTACAAGGGACAAATCCTTTTCTAATAATCCGAGGAGATCTGCCGCGGCTCGCTTCAGATGGTGGAGATTTTTGACCCAATTAACTGACGGATTTTATTTCCAGCCTCTGTGGGATTTTATCTTGACAATCTTCCTCAGAGAAAGAAATTTTCTTCCCATGTGTTCGTATTCAACCGTAAAAAGAAGGGGATGGGAGGGTGGGGTTGGGGGGTGGGTTGGGGTGGGTGGAGGGGGGAGGGGGAGACGGATTCCACCGTAAATTTAAAAAAAAAGAAAGGAAAAAAAGTCGGTAGAGCCGATGTGTGGTCTAAATAATGCTTCCAAATAGGAGCCATTTTAATAACATAGGAGGAGAGATGATCGAGTAGGGAGATTAATATCTCAGAGGCAAAACTCGAACAGAGATTTTTCATTCAGGGTTTGTGAGGCGAAATCACGTAGCCACAGCCACCGAGGAAGAGTTTGCAACATTCAAGATCTAAGGGAAATTATGAATTGAATGAAGTTCGTTGTGGTAACAAACATGTTGAAAATCGTTTTTGATAGCCGTATTTTTCTTCTCTTTACTTTAGAAAGGACGTTTAAGATAAAAGATGGTGTCTGTAGCATTTCCTTGATTTCAGATACTGTGCTTGTATAACAGTTAGCGTTCCCTACCACGATGCACTCACGGGCCGCCCACGTTCGTGCGCATGAGTTCGAATCCTAGTTGCGGCAGTCTGTCCACAGTCAACCCAGCTGTCCACCCACCCTTAGGGCTTGGTCGATAAAATGGGTACCTGCCTTACGCAGCAGGTTTGGATGGTATTGCAGTGGAATTTATTAAAAAAGGGGGTGACTGTATTGTTGACTGGTTGGTAAGGTTATTTAATGTATGTATGACTCATGGTGAGGTGCCTGAGGATTGGCGGAATGCGTGCATAGTGCCATTGTACAAAGGCAAAGGGGATAAGAGTGAGTGCTCAAATTACAGAGGTATAAGTTTGTTGAGTATTCCTGGTAAATTATATGGGAGGATATTGATTGAGAGGGTGAAGGCATGTACAGAGCATCAGATTGGGGAAGAGCAGTGTGGTTTCAGAAGTGGTAGAGGATGTGTGGATCAGGTGTTTGCTTTGAAGAATGTATGTGAGAAATACTTAGAAAAGCAAATGGATTTGTATGTAGCATTTATGGATCTGGAGAAGGCATATGATAGAGTTGATAGAGATGCTCTGTGGAAGGTATTAAGAATATATGGTGTGGGAGGCAAGTTGTTAGAAGCAGTGAAAAGTTTTTATCGAGGATGTAAGGCATGTGTACGTGTAGGAAGAGAGGAAAGTGATTGGTTCTCAGTGAATGTAGGTTTGCGGCAGGGGTGTGTGATGTCTCCATGGTTGTTTAATTTGTTTATGGATGGGGTTGTTAGGGAGGTAAATGCAAGAGTTTTGGAAAGAGGGGCAAGTATGAAGTCTGTTGGGGATGAGAGAGCTTGGGAAGTGAGTCAGTTGTTGTTCGCTGATGATACAGCGCTGGTGGCTGATTCATGTGAGAAACTGCAGAAGCTGGTGACTGAGTTTGGTAAAGTGTGTGAAAGAAGAAAGTTAAGAGTAAATGTGAATAAGAGCAAGGTTATTAGGTACAGTAGGGTTGAGGGTCAAGTCAATTGGGAGGTGAGTTTGAATGGAGAAAAACTGGAGGAAGTGAAGTGTTTTAGATATCTGGGAGTGGATCTGGCAGCGGATGGAACCATGGAAGCGGAAGTGGGTCATAGGGTGGGGGAGGGGGCGAAAATTGTGGGGGCCTTGAAGAATGTGTGGAAGTCGAGAACATTATCTCGGAAAGCAAAAATGGGTATGTTTGAAGGAATAGTGGTTCCAACAATGTTGTATGGTTGCGAGACGTGGGCTATGGATAGAGTTGTGCGCAGGAGGATGGATGTGCTGGAAATGAGATGTTTGAGGACAATGTGTGGTGTGAGGTGGTTTGATCGAGTAAGTAACGTAAGGGTAAGAGAGATGTGTGGAAATAAAAAGAGCGTGGTTGAGAGAGCAGAAGAGGGTGTTTTGAAATGGTTTGGGCACATGGAGAGAATGAGTGAGGAAAGATTGACCAAGAGGATATATGTGTCGGAGGTGGAGGGAACGAGGAGAAGAGGGAGACCAAATTGGAGGTGGAAAGATGGAGTGAAAAGGATTTTGTGTGATCGGGGCCTGAACATGCAGGAGGGTGAAAGGAGGGCAAGGAATAGAGTGAATTGGAACGATGTGGTATACAGGGGTTGACGTGCTGTCAGTGAATTGAATCAAGGCATGTGAAGCGTCCGGGGTAAACCATTGAAAGCTGTGTAGGTATGTATATTTGCGTGTGTGGACGTGTGTATGTACATGTGTATGGGGGGGGTTGGGCCATTTCTTTCGTCTGTTTCCTTGCGCTACCTCGCAAACGCGGGAGACAGCGACAAAGTATTAAAAAAAAAAAAAAAAAAAAATATATATATATATATATATATATATATATATATATATATATATATATATATATATATATATATATATATATCCCTGGGGATAGGGGAGAAAGGATACTTCCCACGGTTCCCTGCGGGTCGTAGAAGTCGACTAAAAGGGGAGGGAGCGGTAGCATTTATGAGCCTGGAGAAGGCATATGATAAAGTTGATAGGGATGCTCTGTGAAAGGTGTTATGAATAAATGGTGTGGGACGCAAGTTGTTAGAAGCAGTGAAAAGTTTTTTTTTATCGAGGATGAAAGGCATGTGTACGAGTAGGATGAGAGGAAAGTGATTGGTTCTCAGTGAATGTTGGTTTGCGGCAGGGGTACGTGATGTCTCCATGGTTGTTTAGTTTGTTTATGGATGGAGTTGTTAGGGAGGTGAATGCAAGAGTTTTGGAAAGAGGGGCAAGTGTGCAGTCTGTTGTGGATTACAGAGCTTGAGAAGTGAGTCAGTTGTTGTTCGCTGATGATAAAGCGATGGTGGGTGATTCGCGTGAGAAACTGCGGAAGCTGGTGACTGAGTTTGGTACAGTGTGTGAAAGAAGAAAGCTGCGAGTAAATATGAATAGGAGCAAGGTTATTAGGTACAGTAGGGTTGAGGGACAAGTCAAGTGGGAGGTAAGTTTGAATGGAGAAAAACTGGAGGAAGTTCTGGAAGCGTTGAAAAATGTGTGGAAATCGAGAACGTTATCTTGAAAATCTAAAATGGATATGTTTAAAGGAATAGTGGTTCCAACAATGTTACATGGTTGCGAGGCGTGGGCTATAGATAGAATTGTGCGGAGGAGGGTGGATGTGCTGGAAATGAGATGTTTGAGGACAATATGTGGTGTGAGGTGGTTTGATCAAGTAAGTAATGAAAGGGTAAGAGAGATGTGTTGCAATAAAAAGACTGTGGTTGAGAGAGCAGAAGAGGGTGTTTTGAAATGGTTTGGTCACATGGAAAGAATGAGTGAGGAAAGATTGACAAAGAGGATATATGTGTCAGAGGCGGAGGGAACGAGGAGAAGTGGTAGACCAAATTGGAGGTGGAAAGATGAAGTAAAAAAGATTTTGAGTGATCGAGGCCTGAACATGCAGGAGGGTGAAAGGCGTGCAAGGAATAGAGTGAATTGGAACAATGTGGTATACCGGGGTGGACGTTTTGTGGGGCCTAGATGTGGAAAAGGAGCTGTGGTTTCGGTGCATTATACATGACAGCTAGAGACTGAGTGTGAACGAATGTGGGTGGCCTTTGTTGTCTTTTCCAACGCTACCTCGCGAACATGCGGGGGCAGGGGGTTGTCATTTCATGTGTGGTGAGGTGACGACGGGAATGAATAAAGGGCAGACAGTATGAATTATGTACATGTGTATATATGTACATGTCTGTGGGTGTATGTATATGTATACGTTGAGATGTATAGGTATGTATATATGCGTGTGTGGACGTGTATGTATATACATGTGTATGTCGGTGGGTTAGGCCTTTCTTTCGTCTGTTTCCTCGCCCTACGTCGCTAACGGGAGAGACAGCGACAAAGTATAATAATGATAATAATAGTAATAATAATGATAATGAACATGCAGGAGGGTGAGAGGAGGGCAAGGAATAGAGTGAATTGGAGCGATGTGGTGTACCGGGGTTGACGTGCTGTCAGTGGGTTGAATCAAGGCATGTGTATGGGGGGGTTGGGCCATTTCTTTCGTCTGTTTCCTTGCGCTACCTCGCAAACGCGGGAGACAGCGACAAAGCAAAAAAAAAAAAAAAAAAAAAAAAATATATATATATATATATATATATATATATATATATATATATATATATATATATATATATATATATATATATATATATGTATATATATATGTATATATATATGTATATATATATGTATATATATATGTATATATATATGTATATATATATGTATATATATATGTATATATATATGTATATATATATGTATATATATATGTATATATATATATATATATATATATATATATATATATATATATATATATATATATATATATGTATATATATATATATATATATATATATATATATATATATATATATATATATATATATATATATATATATGGGGAGGTGATAACAAGTAGTGGTGATGTGAGAAGGAGATGGAGTGAGTATTTTGAAGGTTTGTTGAATGTGTTTGATGATAGAGTGGCAGATATAGGGTGTTTTGGTCGAGGTGGTGTGCAAAGTGAGAGGGTTAGGGAAAATGATTTGGTAAACAGAGAAGAGGTAGTAAAAGCTTTGCGGAAGATGAAAGCCGGCAAGGCAGCAGGTTTGGATGGTATTGCAGTGGAATTTATCAAAAAAGGGGGTGACTGTATTATTGACTGGTTGGTAAGGTTATTTAATGTATGAGGTGTATAATGGTGAGGTGCCTGAGGATTGGCGGAATGCGTGCATAGTGCCATTGTACAAAGGCAAAGGGGATAAGAGTGAGTACTCAAATTACAGAGGTATAAGTTTGTTGAGTATTCCTGGTAAATTATATGGGAGGGTATTGATTGAGAGGGTGAAGGCATGTACAGAGCATCAGATTGGGGAAGAGCAGTGTGGTTTCAGAAGTAGTAGAGGATGTGTGGATCAGGTGTTTGCTTTGAAGAATGTATGTGAGAAATACTTAGAAAAGCAAATGGATTTGTATGTAGCATTTATGGATCTGGAGTAGGCATATGATAGAGTTGATAGAGATGCTCTGTGGAAGGTATTAAGAATATATGGTGTGGGAGGCAAGTTGTTAGAAGCAGTGAAAAGTTTTTATCGAGGATGTAAGGCATGTGTACGTGTAGGAAGAGAGGAAAGTGATTGGTTCTCAGTGAATGTAGGTTTGCGGCAGGGGTATGTGATGTCTCCATGGTTGTTTAATTTGTTTATGGATGGGGTTGTTAGGGAGGTAAATGCAAGAGTTTTGGAAAGAGGGGCAAGTATGAAGTCTGTT
This sequence comes from Panulirus ornatus, assembly GCF_036320965.1. Classification (NCBI taxonomy): domain Eukaryota; kingdom Metazoa; phylum Arthropoda; class Malacostraca; order Decapoda; family Palinuridae; genus Panulirus; species Panulirus ornatus. The sequence continues at coordinate 17,706,670 of NC_092261.1, read as the reverse complement.
GGGGATGGGAGAGCTTGGGAAGTGAGTCAGTTGTTGTTCGCTGATGATACAGCGCTGGTGGCTGATTCATGTGAGAAACTGCAGAAGCTGGTGACTGAGTTTGGTAAAGTGTGTGAAAGAAGAAAGTTAAGAGTAAATGTGAATAAGAGCAAGGTTATTAGGTACAGTAGGGTTGAGGGTCAAGTCAATTGGTAGGTAAGTTTGAATGGAGCAAAACTGGAGGAAGTAAAGTGTTTTAGATATTTGGGAGTGGATCTGGCAGCGGTTGGAACCATGGAAGCGGAAGTGGATCATAGGGTGGGGGAGGGGGCGAAAATCCTGGGAGCCTTGAAGAATGTGTGGAAGTCGAGAACATTATCTCGGAAAGCGAAAATGGGTATGTTTGAAGGAATAGTGGTTCCAACAATGTTGTATGGTTGCGAGGCGTGGGCTATGGATAGAGTTGTGCGCAGGAGGATGGATGTGCTGGAAATGAGATGTTTGAGGAGAATGTGTGGTGTGAGGTGGTTTGATCGAGTAAGTAACGTAAGGGTAAGAGAGATGTGTGGAAATAAAAAGAGCGTGGTTGAGAGAGCAGAAGAGGGTGTTTTGAAATGGTTTGGGCACATGGAGAGAATGAGTGAAGAAAGATTGACCAAGAGGATATATGTGTCGGAGGTGGAGGGAACGAGGAGAAGTGGGAGACCAAATTGGAGGTGGAAAGATGGAGTGAAAAAGATTTTGTGTGATCGGGGCCTGAACATGCAGGAGGGTGAAAGGAGGGCAAGGAATAGAGTGAATTGGATCGATGTGGTATACCGGGGTTGAAGTGCTGTCAGTGGATTGAATCAGGGCATGTGAAGAGTCTGTGGTAAACTATGGAAAGCTCTGTAGGTATGTATATTTGCGTGTGTGGACGTATGTATATACATGTGTATGGGGGTGGGTTGGGACATTTCTTTCGTTTGTTTCCTTGCGCTACCTCTCAAACGCGGGAGACAGCGACAAAGCAAAAAAAAAAAAAAAAGAATATATATATATATATATATATATATATATATATATATATATATATATATATATATATATATATATATATATTGGAAAGGATCACAATTTTGTGCGTTATCAAGTATATTCCTTAGAGTCTACGGGGAAAATGAAACACAAGTTCCCAAGTGCACTTTCGTGTAATAATCACATCATCAGGGGCGATGATGTGATTATTACACGAAAGTGCACCTGGGAACTTATCGTGTTTCATTTTAGGAATATATATATATATATATATATATATATATATATATATATATATATATATATATATATATATATATATATATATATATATATATATCCCAGATAAATCAGGTACCCTATTTATCGACCAACTCTCAAGGGAAGATGAACAGTTGGGTTGACTGAGGACCAAATAGGGTACGGATTTAGAGCAAAGTAGGAATCAACTCACTAAGAAAGACTTAGAGGAGGAGGAGGAGGAGGTCTCTCCTCCCCAGGTGAGTTATCTTAACGATCGTCATCTGGGCCTTTGTCTGTCTCTCCCAAGACAATTATGATAAGGACTCAGGGACTGCTGGCGGCCCACTTCCAGGATCGGCTCTACACCACTCTGCTCCGTATCGCATTCCAGGATCACACACACACACACCCACACACACACACACACACACACACACACACACACACACACACACACACACACACACACACACTTTCGTTACCTCTCCATACTTCTCTCCCCTTGTTCCCTTCTCTCCTACTAACTCTACCATCAGCCTCCTCCTCCTCTTCTTCTTCTTCTTCTTCTTCTTCTTCTTCTTCTTCTTCTTTTTCTTCTTCTTCTTCTTCTTCTTCTTCTTCTTCTTCTTCTTCTTCTTCTTCTTCTTCTTCTCCTCCTCCTCCTCCTCCTCCTCCTCCTCCTCCTCCTCCTCCTGCCATTCCTATAACTTGATAATTCTCTGCACATCTCCCCACATTGTCTACATTATATCTCCCATTTTCCTCCTCCCTCTATCCCTATCACTCCACTCTCTCCACACCTCCGTACCCGCTGCTTACCTCCCCTCCACGCTTCCTCTCCGTTTCCTCCTCACCCTCACCATTTCCCCGCCGTGGATGTCACCAGTGTGCCCACGTGACTCCCACCCCCGCCTGCGTGCCACTCTACCACACTCCTCTTCATTCTCCAAATGTTTGTCTTTCCAAACGCACCTCAGCAATTTCCTCTCTGGTTTAGCTCGTCACTGTGTATCTTCTCCTCTCCTCCCTTGCCTTTTCCAGCCCGTCCCTTTTTTCAATTAGGCCTTCCCTCCTTCCCTCCCTCTCTCCCTCCCTCTCTTACTCACTCCCATTAATGTTGCTTCTCTTCATCTTCTTGTTTTTCTCTTTTTTCCAGCTTATCAATACATCTTTCTGAATTTTCCTTTATTCATATTGTTGTCTTAGATTTTTCATCTATTCCTGTTTCATTTTTGGTATCCATCCTCATTTTTGACATAACTTTATTCGAATTTTGAAGAATCTAGGTTTTTGTTAATTTCTATTTTTTTTTTTTTTTTTTTTTGTCTTTTCTATAATCACCATTCATTTTTTTCTACTTCCCTTACTTTCTGACTCCCTCAGTTCCCCTGTATTGCCTCTCTAGAGCCTCACCTGCTCTTCCTTGCCTTCATCATCGTCTGTACTCCTCCCGTTCCCCTGTCTCTCTTTTCCTCGCCATCCCCAACTGCCTCCTCCATCCTTCCCTCCCTCGCTCCTCCCTCTTTACTCCTCAAGCCATCTCTAGTAAATACCCATCACAACTTTCTCCCTCTCCCCCTCCGAAAAAAATTGTAATCTCTCTCCCAGCACTCTCTCCTCTCTCTCTCTCTCTCTCTCTCTCTCTCTCTCTCTCTCTCTCTCTCTCTCTCTCTCTCTCTCTCTCTCTCTCTCACACACACACACACACACTTAAACCCTAACTGGCTGCCGCTGTTGTCGACTTAGGAGGGTGGTGGGGGTTTGGGGCGGACTCGTACTTTCGTTAAATTGGATTATTTTTATCCATCATTGTCAGATAGCCACCACCCTAACCCCTCCTCTTCCTCCCCAACCTACCAACCTCCTCCCTCCTCCTACCTACCACTCCCTTCCTCCCTCCCCCAACCTACCCTCTCATCAGCGGGATACTGGTTCGGTTGCTTGCATTTGTTTGCCCTTGCTGATTCTGTAGTTGCCATTGTCGCTCACCAGAGGCGGAGGACCATCTGCCGTTGCCCTCTGGAAACACTGCGTAAAGTCCAAGATGTTATCAGGTCTAAACTCCACCCGCTGGTCAAGAGCACCTTTAGTATACCCCTCACACACACACACACACACACACACACACTGAGCTGTGACCTTCAGAACGCTTTCGGTGTCGCTAGTTGACGTTAATGAAAAATCAATAAAGAAATTAAAACTTTCCAAAAACGTTAGAAGTTGTGCGTTTATACTGCAAAGGTTGCTGAGAAGAGGTTGAAATTTAGGTAGACAGGAACTTTAGAAAAAGAAAAATTCAAATTGTGGCAACTACGCTACATATACAACAGCAGAACTATTGTTTCAAGAGGTCTAAAGCATGACATTACAATTGTATATAATATCGTATAAATACTTCATAATCCAAGGATTTGTGGGTATTACGCTCTGGCAATATCCTGGCTCAGGTTATATTTAACCTGTCGCTCCTGCTCTTACCCGTTAAGTATCTCGCTTCGAGTTTTACGTCTTGGGATAATATTCCACATAGCATTTAAAATCCTTTTTTTTTTCTTGTTGCTAGGTTCTACTTCATGAACTCAAAAGCCAGGGTTATGATAACTGTGGTGGTGTATCTCATGACAAGCATTGTACAGTACACCTGGCTCTCTGAACCTCTAACTTTTCATAAGCAACTACAAGCAACAGTCCAGTCTTGTAATATATATATGTAATATACCAGAATATACGTGGATGTTGCCGAATTTAGTAATGGCTGTCAGTAGCTAATAGTCATTCAGCCATGATGTGTACTATTCGTCAAACTTACGATATGCAAATTCTGTTACTTCATTGACGGGATTTTCGTTTTTTCTTTTCATGACTTTGGACAGCTTTACTGAAGTACTGCCATTTATCATCGTCCACCAAGCAATATCCAGCCAATTCCTTCGGGAACTTTACAAAATGTTTTCATCTGTGTTTCGTAGTTGTGTCTCGTGTCCCTGAACCCTTTTTATATGTGCTGACGAGACTCGGTCCATTGACTCCGCTACATACTACTGTAAGGGAATGAAGGTAACGAGGATATCGAAACTTTCGGCATAAAGTCAGAAAGCTCGACCAGTCTAGCCGAGGGGAAACAACTCTGGGTATAGAAAATGAAACAAAAGGTTCAGTTGTTTCATCGCTGACGTTCGAGCAGAAACAAAAGACAACTGGACGAGGCAGAGAGCGAGGCCTCTGATGGCAGGAAACTGAACCCTTGTGCTCAACATCATCCCTCCAATACCCACGCAGCCAGGACTAGTGTTGGCACTCCTCTCTCTTCTGCTACATTCTAGCTGCTACAAATAAAGGTTTGTGTCCATGGTTTATGAAGGACATGTATCTCAAACTAGAAAGCCTCGAAACGACCGCTTTAATATCAGGCAGTTTTGTCATAGTGAACATCGTGGTGGATGTACGTACTTGCTTCTGACTTTCACAGGAAATAGCCAGGACTGATCCTGGGCTGGATGGAACCTCAGTACAGAAGTCGAGGCTTCACCACCGCCAGTGTCGTTACGCTTCATCGAAATCCACTTACGCTCTTGTGTGAAATTTATTTACACGACTTGTTGAAAATATGGACAGTCTCTGCGACTTGACATCAAGGCGTTAGTCATAATGTAGGCTGTAAGACAAGAAGTTATCAGATGAGATAAATCAAATAAAGTGCAACTTTGTCGGAGGAAAAGAAAATCAATGACCAGCTTCTTCTCTGAAATTCTATGTGATTACCATTTCTGTGTTCTGAGAAGAGAATTTTACGCTTATTCTCCTTTCTCTTAATCTTGTACATACTGCTTGTTTTGACGTTATGTAGACGCACACATACACACACTCCCATCTTACGTCAGAGACCCTATAATGGACCAAATACATTGGGAGAACGAACGAACTGTGTGCCGGCTGCCCTGAACAAGATTCGAATTCAGATCCGTCACAAAATTGGATCCCAACGCTTACCACTGCACCATGGAGACCCGTGTGTTTGTGTGTGTGTGTGTGTGTGTGTGTGTGTGTGTGTGTGTGTGTGTGAAGATCAGGTTTCTAATACAGCCTAAGATATTTTTATGACTCACAGGTACGTTTGTGTTTCCCCTGTGACATAAGGTTGGATAGTTAGGATTCTGAGGACGGTGGCCGTCTCAGAACATGGCATAGCAAGTGGCCCCATATATATATATATATATATATATATATATATATATATATATATATATATATATATATATATTTCATTTATTATACTTTGTCGCTGTCTCCCACGTTAGCGAGGTAACGCAAGGAAACAGACGAAAGAATGGCCCAACCCACCCACATACTCCTGTATACACAAACACGTCCACACATGTACATATACATACCTATACATTTCAACGTATACATATATATACATACACAGACATATACATATATACACATGTACATAATTCATAATGTCTGCCCTTATTCATTTCCGTCGCCACCCCGCCACACATGAAATGACAACCCCCTCCCCCGCATGCGCGCGAGGTAGCGCTAGGGAAAGACAACAAAGGCCACATTCGTTCACACTCAGTCTCTAGCTGTCATGTCATGTCATGTCATGTCATGCACATACACATATACATATATGCACATCTACATATTCATACTTGCTTGCCTTCATCCATTCGTGTCGCTACCACGCCCCACAGGAATCAGCATCGCTACCCCCCGCTGCAGCGAGGCAGCGCCAGGATAACAGACAAAGATGGCTACATTCCTTCACACTCAGTCTCTAGTTGTCATGTGTAATGCACCGACACTTTGGTTTACCCCAGACGTTTCACATGGCCTGGTCCAGTCCTTTGACAGCACGTCTATCTATCTATCTATCTATCTATCTATCTATCTATCTATCTATCTATCTATCTATCTATATATATATATATATATATATATATATATATATATATATATATGAATATTCCATGACAATTAGTGATGTGGTGGGTTGAGCGAAACATGGATTGGGTGGGAAACACTATACTAAATCTAACGTTTCGACATTATATATATATATATATATATATATATATATATATATATATATATATATATATATATATATATATATATATATATATATAAGCAAAGAATTATTGTGAGTGGAAGGGTTATGCATAACCACATGCTTCTCTAAGCAAGACCACCAGTTCCATCTGCTTCCCTGTGGCGAACAATTCATACGCAGAGAAACGTACTTTCTCAACTTAGCAGTCAATGGCCAGACGTCGATCGTCCTGGGAATGATGTCAGTAACACTGGGCAGGAATTCCTCAGACACCAGCGGCCCAGAGAATGACAACTAGCGCGCTGGCCGCCTCGTCCACTTGCACCTGACTGTCAAGTAAGTACTTTCCGTGCGCGAGCTGCACGTTTGTGCTGGAAATCTGTGGTTGAAGTTTCCCCCGTGATCACTGGACGCAGTACAGGCGATGATCAAGTGGTATCGTAATTTCAGCTTCTTAATTAAGCTGTCCACAGTGTGTGATGTGGATTTAGGCGGCTCACACGTTTACAAATTCATGGCCCTTAGCGGACGTCGTCCTCTTGACTAAGCGATGTGGGAGCTCCCGTGAATGTTAAACCCCGCGCCTGCAGCAGCCAGTCGCCTGTTGTGTACCCACCCCACCGGACTGAGAATAGGAAGCTAGGTTGTTCCCTCGCCGTCACTCACTCTCCTCCGCTGCCACCAGCAACTCAATGACCTGTTGGAATAACAACAAAAGTCTGGGAACCGGGTATCCTTCATCTGAAAGTCTAAGAAGCATATATGAGTAACATTCTAAAAGCACATTCTTGTTTCATACCAAAGTACGAAACTTACAAAGGTCTTCTGTACAGTGGCTTTTTAGATCTCTTAGCGTTTTTTCTTTTCATCTGAAATTTAAGAAGTAAATTTTATTTACATCAGAAAGACCTATTCCCGTATCATACCAAATTACGAAACAACACAGGCTTTCTCTACGATGGCTTTTTAGGTCTGGTAGTCTAGTGGATCCAATTTTCACGGGACCAGTTACTATCCCAAAAAATCGTGCTTCACATTTTATCTCCGTTTGACGCTTTTGTAACTTATTCATTTTTGTTAAGCAGTCAGCACTGTTTGTGCACATGACCCTCAAGATATTTCAGTCAATATGATAATGATTCTGGACTGAAACTAAAGATGCGTGAAAATCAACGGCTGGTTTTATGAACTTCACAGTCGATACATTCCTTTACCGTAGTTAATAGTATATGTTCTCTTAAACCTTACTAACTTTCCAGTCAATTTCATCGAAGACTCAACTTGTTGTATGGAACCAGTGGAAGGCAGACACAGTAAAGTAGCTAGCTCATGTGTCCAGTGGCCAGAGGTGAGGCAACCCGACCGTTGGTACTGTACACCACTACCTCTCCCAGGTTCGTAGTTCCCTGTTGACACACTCCCTATCCGGTACCGCCAACCACCAGCCTCTCTATTCATCCCCTTACAATCAGTTTTCCCCTCAGGCAAACTCCTAGTCTTCCATTTCATTGCCCATTCCACTCACCACATTTTATCCGATCAACCGCTACTTCCCACACAATGCCAAAATTTTCTGGAACCGTGTAATTCCGCCAGGCCAGCCCTCTTGATCCTCAATTTCTCAGAAAATCCTCCCCCTGCCCACTCGCTCTGGCTAGACTGGCCATACGCTTGGTCCATATCCACCCTCGTTTTGCTCCAGTACGTAGATGACCGTTGCCGCACAAAAGTTCTCGCATGTTTACCCTCAACACACTGCTCAGCATTCCAGGCTTGTGCGTCCTTGTCGGTCCACCTGAATCAGCTCGTAAATTTCCCCAGCGTGATCATACTGAGGGAAGTTACGAGTAAGGATGTGCCTATCTTCAACTCTTGAGTACAGTGGGTACGACTCGAACACGAAGTTACGACCTTTGAATATGATGGTTTTGGTATGACTTTTAAGTATGATGACTTCGGTACGAACTTTAAGTAAGAAGGCTTAATTTTTGGCCTGATCCTTGAAAAGGTAAAGTCGAAGACCAGGCAAATATGCTTAAAAAGGTCGTTTTGTTATGGTGAATGGGGTACAGTATCGTAGTAATGATGAGGAGGTGGTTCTGTGTTCCTTCCATCAGGCATGACGAACGTACAGCTGTAAAGTCCTGCAACCTTATACACTTGGGATCACCATAATCCTAAGAACGCATTTCCCAAACATCATAACATCAAAGGATACAGCTAACGACAGCTGCAAAGCCAACTTGTATCCAAGAATCAATCGTCTACCAAATGAACTAAATTCATTTTGCTTATGATTCCTTCATCGTGCAGTCCTCTGCTATCAGCAGAATCTCCATGTAGTACCTCTTATGTGCAGCTGAGGTCATGCTGCACTCCAGGTGACGGATGGTCTGCAGTCAGTCACCCACATCACAACACAGGAGCCGCCTTGCGAATGACAGAGCTTTCTTTGTTCTTCCCACGAGACAAGACACACTTATGAATTACCAGTGGATTTTTGTGTTCCAGTTAAAAGCTGTTGATAGCCAGTAATTGAGGAGAATATTTGCCGATGCAACATATCACGCCAGTATGAAAAAGATATTGAGATTTTGAGCGTTGCCTTCACATTCAAGAGGTTTACGTTCAAAGGAATGACTTGATATCCGATTAAACTCTGTGAAACTCCCGGAAAGTTCACGTAATCCCATAAGAGTTTGTACCGCTTTTTTTTTGACGTTATAACGAAAGAGTGATGGAGTGACGGCTGTGACAGGGCCACTTTAGGATAAAGGGGAGGAAATTCAAATGGTAACGATAGCAGAACACGACCTGCTGACGGGTCCAGCGTGACAGGAAACCAAAAGAGACGGGAAGTCCCCATTGGTCATCAAGTAAACATCAAGTGATGTATCCACGGGCGACACAAAGACAGAAGACAAAAATGTATGTATATTGTTATCACTGAAGAAGTTATATCATTGCTTCTTGCCTTTGGCTGTACGGTTGAGCTACCAGAGCAGTCTCACCAGCAACTCTTCTACAAATAAGAAGTATATGTGCATCCTTGAAACCCTCGAACAGTCGATGAGAAATACTAAGCCTCCTGGGTTATGGCAATATTTCGTTATTCTATAAAGATATTCCAGAATTTCATAGTGTACAACTTCTAAGACAAAACCAAGAAAGATTAAAATGATCTTTTGATGGCGTTTTTAACCTTTTACTCCCAATAGGTCCTACTTTCATGCCAGTTCCTTTATTATGTAGGTACTTAAAGGATTACGTTGTCTGTGAAATATATTCATACTTATGACAAACAAAGATAAACACATCTTTGAGAATGAAAGATCCCAGTACAGTATTAGCAGCCACTTTCAGGCTTACATACTAGTTTTTCATATCTAATTAACATGAATTCTCATTTACACTCAACGTACTTTTAAAAACCGACATAGAACAAGATTTAGAGAAGGTGTAAGTTCATGTAGGCATGAGGAATTATCGTAAGAAAAATGAACATTTTATATGACCTACCAAAGTCTACAATACTCTCCACCCAGCGGGCTTCTGCGAAGTAACTAGAAGCAATTCATGAATATTAACGTGGAAGTATTCATGGTCATTAAATCTTGAATTATAACGGGTTATGATTCTCAAGGCATCATAAAATGAAGTGCATGGACAGTTCATCACTACTTACACGTCAGACACTGATGAAATTGATGCTGGATGGAATCCGTTCCCATGTATGAAATTGTTAACACGCTGAAGTTACAAGCAAAACTGATTTCAAGTCGACTCCATCGTGAGTGATTGTGCAGAGATTACATTCAGTCCAATGATCATTCCTCTCTCGGGATGTAATTTTGATACTAATACGATTAAGGCTTCCCGAGCCTGGGGAACGAGAGATGCTCAGATTAATTGGAAGTAAGAGTTTCTGTTGCTGGGATCACCTGCACACGGGTGGCCAGGATAGGAATACTTTGATCTACAAAGCTGTTGGTGGTGTTAGGGGACACCTGCATGCTGATGGTGGTGATGGTGTTAGAGGCCACCAGGATATTGTTGTTGGTGGTGGTGTTAAGGGCCATTTACATACTGTTGGTGGTGATGGTGGTGTTGGGGATGACCCACGTACTGTTGGCGGTGATGGTGGTGTTGGGGATGATCCACGTACTGTTGGTGGTGATGATAGTGTTAAGGGGCCACCTTCACATTGATGGTGGTGTTACGTGCCTCCTGCATACTATTGATGGTGATGTCGGTGTCAGAGGCCACCTGCAAAGGGCCACTTGCATAATCATGGTGCTATAGAGGAGGATTGGGCTGTTGCGACACTAGACAAACTCTCGGAGGGCCGGTGAAGCCTGGGCCATTGGGTTAATTAACCTGGTTCTACTGTGCTGGTATTACTGCCTAACCTGTAGATGTTTTATTTATATATATTGTACGTCAGGTGCTGTCAACCGTACGTTGTCACAATCGCACAAGGGTTTCGCTCGTACTGATTCTCCAGTCATTGCTTCGTTAGTCGTCCAAAGGTTCATGAGAGTCAAAGAATATGTCAGCTAATATACTTGAAAGCTTGTGCTTGATAACGTTCACCTCCGCAGTTTCATATATATATATATATATATATATATATATATATATATATATATATATATATATATATATATTTTTTTTTTTTTCCTCTTTTTTTGCTTTGTCGCTGTCTCCCGCGTTTGCGAGGTAGCGCAAGGAAACAGACGAAAGAAATGGCCCAACCCACCCCCATACTCATGTATATACATACGTCCACTCACGGAAATATACATACCTACACAGCTTTCCATGGTTTACCCCGGACGCTTCACATGCCTTGATTCACTCCACTGACAGCACGTCAACCCCGGTATACCACATCGCTCCAATTCACTCTATTCCTTGCCCTCCTTTCACCCTCCTGCATGTTCAGGCCCCGATCACACAAAATCTATTTCACTCCATCTTTCCACCTCCAATTTGGTCTCCCTCTTCTCCTCGTTCCCTCCACCTCCGACACATATATCCTCTTGGTCAATCTTTCCTCACTCATTCTCTCCATGTGCCCAAACCATTTCAAAACACCCTCTTCTGCTCTCTCAACCACGCTCTTTTTATTTCCACACATCTCTCTTACCCTTACGTTACTTACTCGATCAAACCACCTCACACCACACATTGTCCTCAAACATCTCATTTCCAGCACATCCATCCTCCTGCGCACAACTCTATCCATAGCCCACGCCTCGCAACCATACAACATTGTTGGAACCACTATTCCTTCAAACATACCCATTTTTGCTTTCCGAGATAATGTTCTCGACTTCCACACATTCTTCAAGGCTCCCAGAATTTTCGCCCCCTCCCCCACCCTATGATCCACTTCCGCTTCCATGGTTCCATCCGCTGCCAGATCCACTCCCAGATATCTAAAACACTTCACTTCCTCCAGTTTTTCTCCATTCAAACTCACCTCCCAATTGACTTGACCCTCAACCCTACTGTACCTAATAACCTTGCTCTTATTCACATTTACTCTTAGCTTTCTTCTTTCACACACTTTACCAAACTCAGTCACCAGCTTCTGCAGTTTCTCACATGAATCAGCCACCAGCGCTGTATCATCAGCGAACAACAACTGACTCACTTCCCAAGCTCTCCCATCCCCAACAGACTTCATACTTGCCCCTCTTTCCAAAACTTGCATTCACCTCCCTAACAACCCCATCCATAAACAAATTAAACAACCATGGAGACATCACACACCCCTGCCGCAAACCTACATTCACTGAGAACCAATCACTTTCCTCTCTTCCTACACGTACACATGCCTTACATCCTCGATAAAAACTTTTCACTGCTTCTAACAACTTGCCTCCCACACCATATATTCTTAATACCTTCCACAGAGCATCTCTATCAACTCTATCATATGCCTTCTCCAGATCCATAAATGCTACATACAAATCCATTTGCTTTTCTAAGTATTTCTCACATACATTCTTCAAAGCAAACACCTGATCCACACATCCTCTTCCACTTCTGAAACCACACTGCTCTTCCCCAATCTGATGCTCTGTACATGCCTTCACCCTCTCAATCAATACCCTCCCATATAATTTACCAGGAATACTCAACAAACTTATACCTCTGTAATTTGAGCACTCACTCTTATATTTTCCATGGGGTGGGGGAGAAAGAATGTTTCCCACGTATTCCCTGCGTGTCGTACAAGGCGACTAAAAGGGGAGGGAGCGGGGGGCTGGAAATCCTCCCCTCTCGTTTTCAGTTTTCCCAAAGAAGCAACAGAGAAGGGGGCCAAGTGAGGATATTTCCTCTAAGGCTCAGTCTCTGTTCTTAACGCTACCTCGTGAACGCGGGAAATGGCAAATATATATATATATATATATATATATATATATATATATATATATATATATATATATATATATATATATATATATATATATATATACATATATATATATATATATATATATATATATATATATATATATATATATATATATATATATATATTGGATGGGATCACAATTTTGCGCGTGATCAAGTATATTCCTATTAGTCCAGGGGGAAAATGAAACATGATCAGTTCTCACGTGCACTTTCGTGTAATAATCACATCATCAGGTAGGATACAAAAAAGAAATGTAACTGTCAGTTGATATAATACGAAGAGACGTAGCTAGGACGCCATTTGGTAAACAAGTGATTGTCCAAGACAGACAACGAACGTATCATAAACTTAGCGTGTGAACAAGATGGTGAATTGTTTACAAATTTTATCAACGATAAAGTTATCCAATTTGTATAGACCTTCACTAATGTTAAGGTTATAATTCTTTGTGTATTTAATGATAGAAGATTCGATGATATTTTTCGCGGCACTGGAGTTAGAGTTAATAACTGCTATGGCATTACTCCAGTCAGTACAATGATCATAGTTTTTAACGTGGTTAAACAAGGCATTTGATTCTTGTCCTGTTCTTGAGCTTTATTTATGTTGCTTAAGTCTATCAGAATGATCCTTACCATTCTGCCCAACATAAAATTTATCACAATTTCTACATGGCATTTTATAGATGCATCCAGGAGAATTTTCTGGTGAGTTCCTGATTAAACTATACTGAAGAACACTACAAAGAATATCTTAGTCAGGAACTCACTAGGAAATTCTCCTGGATGCACCTATAAAATGCCATGTTGAAATTGTGATAAATTTTGTGTTGGGCAGACTGATGAGGGTCTTTCTGTTAGACTTAAGCAACATAGATATAGTATAGAAACAGGACAAGAATCAAATGCCTTGTTTAATCACGTTAAAAATTATGATCATTGTATTGACTGGAGTTATGCCATCTCAGCTATTAACTCTAATTACAGTACCACGAGAAATGTCATTGAATCTTCTATCATTAGATACACGAAGAATTATAACCTAAATATCAATGAAGGTCTATACAAGTTGGATAACTTTTTTTTGATAAAATTTGTAAACAATTCACCTTCTGGTCCACATAATAAGTTTATGATATTATCGTTGCATGTCTTGGACAATCACTTGTATACCAAATGGCGTCCAGGAACAAAGGGCCGAGGCATTTGGATTATATATGTTCTCAACAATATTTTTTTCATTTTAACTCCACTATTTTTGAGTTTAAGCCAAATCTAAAGCCGAAGTCATTTGTAGTGTAGGAGCATTAAACTAGGAGACATTGGTCATTTACTCAATGGTGTGGGCAGAGTTTTCTACTCTCGATGAGAATCGTAGCTAAGACGTATGTATTTTCAAGATGTTTAAGTGTCACACAAAGACCATAATCATTTTGAAGGTGATTATCTCTTCTTATTGAGTTCAACTTAAGTGGGTAAACACTGATCTATTTGAGTAAATATTCGTTTAACTTTGGCTTGTGGCTACTTACGCCGTAAGTCAATTAATGTGTAAGGCAGTATCATATTTGTGAAACAAATGGTGTATGGCAGAGTGGAAAGAAAGGCACTATGGAAGATGCTGGGAATTTATGGCTTGGGAGGTGAGTTGCTACGAGCAGCGATGATTTTCTGTGAAACATTAGAGGAAGGATGAAGCTATATGGAAAAGAAGGAAAATTTCAGGATGGACGTTGGACAAGGGTGCGTGTTATCTATGTGGTTTATCAGTGTGTATATGGACGGTGGGATAAAGGAGATGAAGGTAGCAGCACATTGTAAGGGAGATGCATTACGAAGTTTAGAGGTTGCCAACATGCTCTTATGCAGATGATGCAGATGTTTGCGGAAAGCGAACAAATGTTGCAGGAAATGGCGAAGAATATGAAAGTTGAAAGTGAGTGCGAGGGAAAGTAAGGTGCTACTTTTCCGAAAGATGATAAATTATGGTAAAAAGTATAGAGAAAATGAAGGAATTCATAAGCGGAAATTAGAGAAAAAGCAATGCAGATGGGCCATGGGAGAATTGAAAAGTATTATTTGAGGAAGTAATCTGAGTGTGGAAGTGAAAAAGAGACTTAAGAAAGTTAATTCTGACAGTGTGGGCTGGAGGAGTGGGGCGAGGCAGAACAGTGTGAGGTGAGGACAGTGGAGGATGTACGCTTTTACAGGGATACTTCTCACATTGTGGTTGTGGTGGTGGTAGTGGTGATGTGTTAGGGGCTACTTGCTACACTGTTGTTGTTGGTGGTGGTATTTGGGACTACTTGCCACACTGTTGGTAGTGGTGATAGGGGCAGGGCTACCTGGTACACTGTCGTTGCTAGTGGTGGTGTTAGTGGCAACTTGCCACACTGTTGGTAATGGTGATAGAGGTTTGGGCTACCTGCCACACTGTACATTGGTGGTTTTGGTATTAGTGTGGTCACTAGGAGCCTAGTGCACAAGGGTTACTTCGCGCTATCTTCCTTCTGTGCAGGCATCAAGGGTTATATTATATCTAACGACAGACGTGACTTGGGCAAAACATGCGTCAGTCAACAGGCATCCTCGTATGATGGAAGAAAGTAAAAGAAAATGAGAGTTGACATTAATCAGGGCTCCGCAGGTGATTGCAAACCTGACTCTTACAGGAAGAAAGGTTTTATGAAAAGAAAAAGAATGACGAAAGAAGGAAGAGAATTCCACAGCTTAGCTGATCTAGGGAAGAGAAATGTATCATGATTTTCGTTTCTGATTTCATCACTTCCAGTCTTGATCTATCCCAACTGGTGATTTAAGCTGGCTCATTAAAACCTGCTTGAATGCTTTAATCTTTCAGCTTTTTCATAGCAAGACATAACATCCCACACAACGGAAATAAGTAATCGATTACAGCAGTTTGGATCTGACATCCAATTAATCCACTTTTCCCCTCTAGCTTAAAATCTTAATGCACTTCCTGAAAAGTTGACCTGTACAAGGAAGGCTCTGAAGTTAAGGGAAAATGTGAGGTTAAATAAGCCGGTCTCCAGTGGTAATGTTTCGAGTGGACGAGCATGAAAATAACACGGCGTCGCCATCATCTCACATTATTCAAGCACAGAACCCTGGAGAGAGTTACTGCCTTTAAACAAAACGGTGCATACGTAAAGCAAGCAATGTTTCATTACAAACGTTGTGCGGTGCTGTGGGATAAAGTACAACTCAAACTGTAATGAAGGGAAATGTATACAGTTATGAATAATATATGATTAGATAACCAGTGAGTGAAGGAAATGTATACTGTTTTGAATGACAGATAACCAAAAACACTCATGTTAAACCTTCATTATCCTATATACGTAAAATCCTACAGTTTATGAAGAAATAGACGTATTACAGTAGATCTGTCGTCCAGGGAATATTACTGGAACACAAAGACATGAATGAGATCTCTCCATATACGAGCCCCAGTGAACGCTTTTTGTGATTTTTTATTCTTTTATCTTCTACCTCCAGTAACAAGTAAAGATATTCGTCAGTAACTAATTTCCTCTGGTAAGGTATATCGTTTAGACCAGGAATAAAACTGCGAAAGTAAAGTAATTATTTACCAAAACCTGAAGAAAGGTCGACAGAGACAAGACCAGGTCAATAAAAGGCTGTAAATCCGTAGAGCCTGGCGCACGGCCACTCACCACATTGTGGGCTCTGCCACACAGGAGATGTATGTTTGTATGTATGTCTGTTTGTATGTATGTATGTATGTATGTATGTAGGTATGTATATATGTTTGTATGCATGTATGGTGTATGTATATATGTGCCTACTATTTATGATTGCTGTTTGTGTGTCACGAGGAGAAAATTTTATACACGTGTTGCCCCATCTCTTGACCTTGTGTATTTGTATCCTCTTTACTCCTTTATATGTTTGTACACACACACACACACACACACACACACACACACACACACACACGCACACACACACACACACACACACACACACACACTGCACTAAGCCTGATATATATTCATGTATGTATGTATGTATGTATGTATGTATGTATGTATGTATTTATGTATGTATATTTTTTCGAATTCTTTGTCCATTAGTGTGTAAGCAGTAAAACTCTAATCCGTACCATACAAGAATAACATCAAATTGTTTACTTGTGGTTACGATCGTTCAAAGCGTCTCTGTCCCTACCTATATGATAGTCATACAGTAACCATCATGTCACGAAATGGAACGGCTCGGTAATCATTTGTGGTTACGGTGAGGCGGAAATGACTTGTCGATATAGACGACAGTCATGTGAACACGACTTGTTAGTCTTAGTATAAAAGCCTGGCAGCGATCACGTACGGGGCATAACCCCTGAAGGGGCGAGTTTCCCCTGATAGACGTCAAGGCTCTGAAGTTGGTGGAAATCGTTGGGTAACCAACGCGGAAATAACACGAAATGAAAGACATCGAAGACCAAACGAGCAGACTAACGTAACCTGACAATGATGAGTCCTTTACTTTACTGAGGGGAGGACAATAATACACCCACATACACACACACACACACACACACACACACACACACACACACACACACGGAACCTTTCTAATAGCTTCCAGTATGCACACACTCGCGGAACCTTTCCATCAGTCTACACACACCTGAAAGCTTTCCAACTGTTTCCAGTATGCACACACACGCAGACCCTGTCTAAATGCTTCCAGTATGCACACACACACGTGGAATATTTCCAGTTGCTTCCAATATGCACACACACGTGGAGCCTCTCCAGCTGCTTCCAGTATGCACACACACGTAGGACCTTTCCGTTAGCAGCATGAGTTTCTCAATCTTCCAGCAAGACAACATGAAGAATAGTCAAAGTACCTCTCTTGAACTGGCGCCACAACTCTCTGGTTCTCATTTTTTTTTTTCCATCTTCCTTCTCGTACTTTCGCTTCATCTTAAAGAAAAAGACAGTCATTCGGGCTGGACGATAAATCCGACTGTGGCTTGAGGAAAGTGAAGGTTGAAGTATCAAATTACGAGACAATAGCAGTAGTATGACTTCATCTGTCTTGAAGTTCCAGTATCCAGTGCGTTCTTCTTCAGTAATATCCAACACCTGCCTCTCCCTTCTCGAAAATTCGGCGAGCAATGTTAGCTTTATACAGCCTATCGGTAAATTGAGGTACATGACAAACTCGAGTCTTGCCTCGTTTTCTTCTCTTTTTTTTTGAATTTTGAAAACGATGTAAGACATTCAGTGCTATCTTATAATCTGTAATCCTATGCAGTATTTGACGGCCAGTCTTATTTGGCGCTCCAATAACGTAAAGCAAATCAAATGAAAAACGCGAGAAAGTACACGAATCCCTCTGAATGATCCAAGATATTCATGTTTGGTAATGTATTCAGATATTCGTGATATGCCATCAGTATTTTATTTGACGTCTTCACAACAACGAACAAGAACATCTAATTATACCGGAAATAAGCGACACTGCCTCATTCTCCGCTCTTAGGGAAAGGTTTTCATAGGTTCTGCTGATTCTGAAATATAATTTTTTTGATCTTTACTGCCCTTCCCACGAAGGAGTCATATGTCACAGGATAAGAAGACAGGAAAGATTACCACATGCAAATCTTCCTTTATTCTCGTTGAGGAAACTAACAATCAGAAAGAATATAAATAACATTCTAGTCTCAATCCTCGCGCCACTAAGTTTTACCGGAGGCTCTAAAGTTAGGGCTGCTGGCGTGGAAAACCGTGAAGAAATTGGAACAAACGGCCGTGCAAGGGGAAGTTACGGGTGATGGACTCCATGGGAGAGATATGTGGGGGTCTAACGTAGTCAGCTATGGAGGGTAGGGGGATTGCAGGTTGATGGCCAGCTCCAAGGGATCAAGAGGCGGAATATCCTCGAAAAAGACTGGAAATGAAAAATAAACATTCGCCAGTTTGGCGCTAGGGAGAATAGAGGCTGGAGGAGGATAAAAATCGTGGGCCACACACTGACATTACGAGGATTAATGATAGAACATATGAAAACAATAATCGCATAAACCAAAGCAGCCTGATTAGTCCATACAGATTCTGGCATCGACCATTGAAAGGAAGAAATCACTTTCATGTTGACCCATTCCCTAGTACCAATACACCTTGCCTCCAGATCACGCATACTGCAGCTGCAGAGGGTACCAAATGATGCTGCCTTTGGAACTTGTCACAAATGAAAATTGTTCCTCCAACGAAAATACCAAGAACGACATCAAAGACAAGATTAAACTGAGTTGTTATATTCACAGGAGGAGCAGGAAAGAAAAAGGTATTGCTCAAACTAGAAGAAAAGAGAGACACAAACTCTAAACATTTCCTGAACACTAACACTGATATGGAACGCTTTGGGTTCTCAAGGGGCATCGATTTATGCAATGAAGAAATTTCACCTGAGCCAACTTGATCGCCAAGCCAACAAACATAACCACATACACCCTGTATGCTAGGGGTATGTAAATAAGGCGAGCCACCCACACACCTCGTAAGACCTACGCCATATACCTGGACACACCATAACTACCTTCTACCCTTCCATCGTACCTTCTACAGCCTAAACCTTCCCCTCTCCCCCGACCACCTAATCAAAAACAGTAATAGAAAACGAGCTGTATGGATAGGGACCCCAGGAAAACGAGAGCAAGACAATCACACTGTTACGTCTGAGATTGACTTAATGGCTTCACTCCCCGTTCATCTCTGCTCATCCTGAGTTTATGTACAAGAGTTCTCATAAAAGTAATGGAAAATGAAAGAGCTCACAAACTCATCATCAGCCTGCGCGTCAGCAGTGAGGCGAGAGTCGTTAGGACAGTCGTGGGATGATGGCGGAGTCCCTCAAAGCGACACCGATTCGAACTGGGTCAAATCTCTTAATACTCTTCGATGCACTTAAACCTGAAGCTGATAAGTTCATCAAATTACCACCTTTTATGGTTCATCATAAAGTGAAGCATTCAGCTCACACACGGTATAAGTTCTAGAGGGGAGGACATTGCGTTAGGGAATGAGGTTAGGTGTTCCCAGGTGTTCGTGAGGTACCGTGACGTCTCGAACACTGTGTGGGTCAGACGGCTAGCGTGCTGGAGCAACTGTGCTGACTGTAGTAGGTATGTTAGTGTGTTGCTACAAACGTCGCGATAGAATGGATGGCTCAAATTTCTTTGCCATCTTGTGAAAAGTCTTGACCTGAAAGAAGTAACACCTCGTAGAAATGGAGCTTAAAAGTCGTGCCATGAACCTCCTAATTTCACCTGTTTCAGCGATGTGCTTCCGTCAGGGGCAGGTCTGGGTTGAGTCTAATTTCACAAATGACCGGTGGAAAAGTTTCTGTCGAATGCAAAATATCATATTCATTCCCAGTGTTAGAAGCGCGGGGAAAAAATAATTCCACATAACTGATTAATTACCATTTCGTACACAGCTCTAATTACAATTTTTTTTTGGTGAAAATTTACATTATTTATGAATTCTTACTGTTAGCTAGTCATGCTACTGCGTTTAGCAAAATGAGACGATTTGCATCATCCTGCCATACTGTTAAACAAATGAAATATCGAGTCCATCGTAATGTGAGAGGTATTTTCATGCCTATTAATCCTGTAAACAGAATCATTTGGCCTGTTTAGAACGGAAGTGCATTATTCATGGACAAAAATAAAGTATTCTGGTAAAACGATGCAGCAATTTTATATCATCTGTTGGAAAATATGAAAAACATCTTCCCAGCTGTATATAGATAGATAGATAGATAGATAGATAGATAGATATGTTTTGAGCGATCAGGGCCTGAGGATGTAGGAGGGTGGAAGGTGTGCACGGTAGAGTGAACTGGAGCTATGTCGTATACAGGGGTCGATTCCTGCAGCTCAAGACAGTGCTACTTCAAGTGGGGATGAATGTAGATTCCTTTGGAATGAGAAGTATTTCTAGATAAGAAACTGAAAATTGCAGAAAACAGTTCACATGAAGAAAAAGGCTCTTTCTCACTACATCTTTAGTTAAGATTAGAGACTAGTTTTGATTTCCATGTAAAATGCTTGATGATGAAAGTCTTCTTATCAAAAGGTTTTAGCGAGTTCTGTCTCTGCGGACATATGACCTGAAAGATCTTTCTCTCTCGTCATGAATATCTGTATCATTCATCCATTATCATCTGGTGACAATTAATATTTCTTCACCAGTCATATTCTATGAAAAGTCTTCCTGCAGATGTACAACAGTTAACAGTCAACATCCCCAAAATAGATTGATATGGTAAAAGACCTTCCTGGGTGAGAGGTGTCCAGGTGTAACACACGTCGAGCGGATGAATAACTAATATGCGATTTGCACCTGGCCAGTCTGGCATCAGCCGTGGCCACGTTGAGGCGGCAGCTCTTTCACCGGACGAGCTGTGAGTGCAACGGTCGACACGAGTTGGTGATATTGAAAAATAGATGGCCATATTTTGTATGCGGATCGAGGAGTGGGCCTGCTGGTCGCATGGCAAAATACATTTGAGCAACTGTAAACAACAAAGTGTTTCTGATATTGGTTCTAACTTTTACCCAGCGCTGAAAGTCACTTAAATGCACTGCATACCGTCAGAAGCATTGCCGCCCTCGACATCAAACGCAGGCTTATTGAAGGTGGAGAAGCCTTCACTGTGTGCGGGGGAAAGTCACCGAAGTTGGGCGTAAACTCTCCTCAAAAGCGACTTATTTCCCTCGATTCATAGTCCACAGCGTATTTAAGTTGAGGCAGAGGAGAAAGTTGGAGAGTGTATGAAGTTGGTGTGCTAAAATCGAGGACTTTGCAAGGGTGATTAATCTTTCAAAAAATTCCTCACCTGTTCTAATCACATTACCTATAAGTTTGACTTTTTCTTCAGATTTCAGAATCATCCTTTTCATCTACACAGGAGCCATAAGAAACCGCTAATTACGTCCATAGTATCTCGGGGAGGTGCTGGTACAAGAGAAAAAAAGTGTCTGTTACTGTTACATTAATAGGCCCTACCCTGGCGTGACCCTGCTGTCCGTGTCCGTGTTGAGGGTTGAGTCAATAAGCAGCAAATGCTGGAGCTCCATCGAGTTCCAGCAAATGTTGCCTGCCGGCAGCCCACACTACCCTCACACATCACACGCACACACACACACACACACACCGTATTACGCCAGGACTAGACCAGGAAATCTGACTGTAATACACACGCTCGTCCTGTGGCAGCACCTCCTAAGATAGTATGTAATTAGCAGCTGTTTAGTGCCCCTGTGTGGATGAAATTCACCCTCATAACAGAGGTCATTTCATGCCGCATTCACAGGGACGTGGCACATCAGTTCGCCTGTGTACAGAGATGGTGCAACGTGAGCGGCTGCTGCTACTGTTACGGCCAGACTCTAATGCACTGTCCTTCTCAGTACACACACACACACACACACACACACACACACACACACACAAAAACACGAATGTTTTTTCATATATTTTGCCATTTCCCTCGTTAGCGAGGTAGCATCAAGAGCAGATGGCTGAATCTAAGAGGGAAAAATCCTTACTTGGTCTGCGTCTCTGCTCCTTATGGAAACGTAAAAAGGAGAGGATTTCCAGCCTCCTGCTCCCACCCCTTTTACTCGCCATCTACGATTTAAAGAATACTTGGGAAGTATTCTTTCTCCCCTATCACCAGGGATAATATATATATATATATATATATATTATCCCGGAAAGCAAAAATGGGTATGTTTGAAGGAATAGTAGTTCCAACAATGTTGTATGGTTGCGAGGCGTGGGCTATGGATAGAGTTGTGCGCAGGAGGATGGATGTGCTGGAAATGAGATGTTTGAGGACAATGTGTGGTGTGAGGTGGTTTGATCGAGTAAGTAACGTAAGGGTAAGAGAGATGTGTGGAAATAAAAAGAGCGTGGTTGAGAGAGCAGAAGAGGGTGTTTTAAAATGGTTTGGGCACATGGAGAGAATGAGTGAGGAAAGATTGACCAAGAGGATATATGTGTCGGAGGTGGAGGGAACGAGGAGAAGAGGGAGACCAAATTGGAGGTGGAAAGATGGAGTGAAAAAGATTTTGTGTGATCGGGGCCTGAACATGCAGGAGGGTGAAAGGAGGGCAAGGAATAGAGTGAATTGGAGCGATGTGGTATACAGGGGTTGACGTGCTGTCAGTGGATTGAATCAGGGCATGTGAAGCGTCCGGGGTAAACCATGGAAAGCTGTGTAGGTATGTATATTTGTGTGTGTGGACGTGTGTATGTACATGTGTATGGGGGGGTTGGGCCATTTCTTTCGTCTGTTTCCTTCCGCTACCTCGCAAACGCGGGAGACAGCGACAAAGTATAAAAAAAAAAAAAAAAAAAAAAAAAAAATATATATATATATATATATATATATATATATATATATATATATATATATATATATATATATATATATATATATATATATATATGGGGGAGAAAGAATACTTCCCACGTATTCCCTATATTTTTTCTTACTATACTTAGTCACTGTCTCCCGCGATTAGCGAGATAGCGCAAGGAAACAGACGAAAGAATTGCCCAACCCACCCCCATACACACGTATATACATAAACGCCTCACACGCACCTATATATTTCAACGTATACATACATATGTATGTACAGACATATACATACACATGTACATATTTATACTTGCTGCCTGCATCCATTCTCGTCGCCACCCCGCCACACATGAAATGACACCCGCCATCCCCCGCGCGCGCGAGGTAGCGTTAGGAAAAGGCAACAAAGGCCACATTCGTTCACACTCAGTCTCGAGCTGTCATGTGTAATGCATCGAAACCACGGTGCATTACACATGACAGCTATATATATATATATATATATATATATATATATATATATATATATATATATATATATATATATATATATATATATTTTTTTTTTTTTTTTTTTGCTTTGTCGCTGTCTCCCGCGTTTGCGAGGTAGCGCAAGGAAACAGACGAAAGAAATGGCCCAACCCACCCCCATACACATGTATATACATACGTCCACACACGCAAATATACATACCTACACAGCTTTCCATGGTTTACCCCAGACGCTTCACATGCCCTGATTCAATCCACTGACAGCACGTCAACCCCGGTATACCACATCGCTCCAATTCACTCTATTCCTTGCCCTCCTTTCACCCTCCTGCATGTTCAGGCCCCGATCACACAAAATCTTTTTCACTCCATCTTTCCACCTCCAATTTGGTCTTCCTCTTCTCCTCGTTCCCTCCACCTCCGACACACATATATATATATATATATATATATATATATATATATATATATATATATATATATATATATATATATCTTTCTTTTCTTTCAAATTATTCGCCATTTCCCGCATTAGCAAGGTAGCGTTAAGAACAGAGGACTGGGCCTCTGAGGGAATATCCTCACCTGGCCCCCTTCTCTGTTCCTTCTTTTGGAAAATCAAAAAAAAAAAAGCAAGAGGGGGAGGCTTTCCAGCCCCCCCGCTCCCTCCCCTTTTAGTCCCCTTCTACGACACGCAGGGAACACGTGGGAAGTATTCTTTCTCCCCTATCCTCAGGGATATATATATATGATTGCATGTACAAGAGGTGCATGTGGCATGAGAAAGGTGGGAGGTGTGCAGATTTGAAAGGGTACTGAGAAGTCGGATGAAGAAGTTAAGTGGCTCGTGAAAGAGAATAGAGAGACGTTTGGGCGGTACTTACAAGGAAGGAGGGCAAATGATTGGGAGATGTATAAGAGAAAGCTGCAAGAGATCAAAAGGAAGGTGCAAACATTGAAAAAAGGGTAAATGAGAGTCAGGATGAGAGATTATCATCAAACTCTTGGGAGAATATAAAGATGTTTGGGAAGAAATTGATAATATGCGGAAAACGAGAGAAAAAATGGGAACCTCAGTGAAGGGGACAAAAGGGGAAGTGAGAAGGAGTGAGTATTTTGAAGGAATGTTGAATGTGTTTGATGATAGAGTGACAGATGTAGGGTGTTTTGGTCGGGTGGTGTGCGAAGCGAGAGAGTCATGGAGAGTGGTATGGTGAAGAGAGAAGTGTTGAAAACCTTGCGGAAGACGAAATCCGGCAAGTCATCCAAAGTGGATGGTGTCGCAGTTGAATTCTTAAGAAAGGGGGTGACTGTTTTGCTGATTAGTTGGTAAGGATATTCATTGTATGTATGGATCATGGTGAAGGGCCTGAGGAGTGACGGAATGCATATACAGTGCCAATGTTTAACGGCAAAGGGGACAATGGTGAGTGTTCAAACTACGGAGGCATAAGTCTGCTAGGTATACCTGGAAAATCGTATGGGAGGGTATTGACTGAGAGGGTGAAGGAATGTACAGGGCATCAGACCGGGGAGCAGTGTGGTTTCAGAAGTGGTAGAGAATGTGTTTGCTTCGAAGAATGCGTGTGAGAAATACTTAGAAAAACAGATGGATTTGTTTGCGGTATTTATAGATCTGGAAAAGATATATAAGAGGGTTGATAGAGATGTTTTATAGAAGGCCTTAAGAATATATGGTGTCGTAGATAAGTTGATAGAAATGATAGGAAGTATGTAAGGCATGTATATAAGTATGAAGAGAGGAGAGCGAAAGTTGGTCTGCGGCAAGGGTGTGTAATGTCACCATGGTTGTTTAATCGGTTTATGGGTGGGATAATGAGGGAGGTAAATGCAAGCGTTTTGGAGAGAGGGGAGACTTTGTAGCCTGTTGGGGACGAGAAGGCCTTGATAGTGAGTCAGTTGCTGTTCGCCGACGATATAACACTGGTGACTGATTTCAGTGAGAAACTGCTGAAGTTAGTATACTGAGTTTGAAAGCGTGTGTGAAAGGAGAAAGTTGAGAGTACATGTGAATAAAAGCAAGATTATTTTAGTTCAGTAGGATTTAAGGACAAGTTAGTTGGGTTATAAGTTTGAATGGAGAAAAACTTGGGGGAGTGAAATGTTTTAGATATCTGGGAATGGACTTGGCACCGGATGGAACCATGGAAGTGGAAGCGAGTCATAGGATGGGGGAGGAGGCGAAGGTTATGGAGGTGATGAAAAATGTCTGGCAGGAGAGAATGTAATCCCAGAGAGCAAAAATGGGTAGTTCCAACCATATTATTGTTGCGAGGCGTGGGCTATAGGTAGGGATGTGCGGGGAAGGGTGGACGTGTTGGAAATGCATTGTTTGAGGACAAATGTGGTATAAAGTGGTTTGATCGAGTCAGTAATGAAAGGGTAAGAGAGAAACGTGATAACAGAAAGAGTGTGGTTGAGAGTGCAAAAGAGGATGTGAAGAAATGGTTGAGACATATGGAGAGAGTGAGTGAGAAAAGGTTGACAAAGAGGATATACGTGTCAAAGGTGGAGGGAACAAGAAGTTAGAGACCAAATTGTTGGTGAAGAGATTGAGTTAAAAAGATTTTGAGCGATTGGGGCCTAAACATCCATAAGGATGAAACGTGTGCACGGAATAGAGTGAATTGGAGCGATGTAGTATACCGGGGTCGGTGAGCTGTCGGTGGACTGAACCAGGGCATGTGAAGCGTCCGGGGTAAAGTATGGAAGGGTCTGCTGGTCTTGGATATATATATATATATATATATATATATATATATATATTGTTTAGTTATCTATTTATTTTGCTTCGTCGCTGTCTCCCGCGTTAGCGAGGTAGCGCAAGGAAACAGACGAAAGAATGGCCCAACCCACCCACGTACACAAGTATATACATACACGTCCACACACGGAAATATACATACCTATACATCTCAATGTATACATATATATACACACACAGACATATACATATATACACATGTACATAATTCATAGTCTGCCTTTATTCATTTTCATCTCCACCTCGCCACACATGGAATAACAACCCCCTCCCCCCTCATGAGTGCGGGGTGGCGCTAGGAAAAGACAACAAAGTCCCCATTCGTTCACACTCAGTCTCTAGCTGTCATGTAGTAATGCACCGAAACCACAGCTCCCTTTCCACATCCAGGCCTAAGAGAACTTTCCATGGCTTACCCCAGACGCTTCACATGCCCTGGTTCAATCCATTGACAGCACGTCGACCCTGGTATACCACATCGTTCCAATTCACTCTATTCCTTGCACGCCTTTCAGGGATATATATATATATATATATATATATATATATATATATATATATATATATATATATATATATATATTCGCCATTTCCCGCGTCAGCGAAGTAGCGTTAGCAACGGAGGACTGAGCCTTAGAGGGAATCCCCTCACTTGGCTATGGGACTCACCATTGTGAGACGAAGGATATTCGAGTACTCAGTATTTCGAATAGTTGTTTCCTATTATACAGTCCCATAGCCTAGCGGTTAGCATGCCTGCCTCTTGCACAGGAGCCCCAGGTTCGATCCTGGCTGTTGGAGGTTTGTATGTTCTATGAAGGTGCGCGTTCATATGCACTTTATTCGTATTCATATACCTCCGTGTTGTACAGTTAGGTTCGGTAAAACGCTATCAGCTGGCTATGTGCGTCTGTTCGGAAACAACCAAGTGTAGACCCCGTTGCTCACCATTGTGAGACGAAGGGTATTCGATTACTCAGTATTTCGAATAGTTGTTTCCTATTATACAGTCCCATAGCCTAGCGGTTAGCATGCCTGCCTCTTGCACAGGGGTCCCAGGTTCGATCCTGGCTGTTGGAGGTTTGTATGTTCTATGAAGGTGCGCGTTCATATGCACTTTATTCGTATATATATATATATATATACATATATTTTTTTTTTCAAACTATTCGCCATTTCCCGCGTTAGCGAGGTAGCGTTCAGAACAGAGAACTGGGCCACTGAGGGAATATCCTCACCTGGCCCCCTTCTCTGTTCTTTCTTTTGGAAAATTAAAAAGAATTGAGAGGGGAGGATTTCCAGCCCCCCGCTCCCTCCCCTTTTAGTCGCCTTCTACGACACGCAGGGAATACGTGGGAAGTATTCTTTCTCCCCTATCCCCAGGGATAAATATATATATATATATATATATATATATATATATATATATATATATATATATATATATATATATATATATATATATATATATGTGTGTGTGTGTGTGTGTGTGTGTGTGTGTGTGTGTGTGTGTGTGTTGTAATAAAAAGGTTTGTATCAGCGGTATAGTGACTCTAGAAACATTTGTAACCCTGCAGGTATCAGCGTTCAGCTCGTCCTTCATCATATCCCTGTAATTCGCACTAATTTTCGCTTTATTTTCCAATATTCCCTTCCTATGAACGAAGCTCCATCCGTCTGCAATATGTCTCCGTAAACACACATGATATTTTGCATTGAAAGATGAGTCTATCGCATGTTATAGCCAGCGCAATATTTGCTTCTGCAATACTTTTTTTTTTTTGCTGTTCTGTTAATCCTGTTATTTTTATTACAGCTCCACATGTGGACAATAAATGTCCATATTGTAGTTAGTGCTGGAGAGGTATATCGTTCGCTTGTATTAAGGTAGGCAAGAGAGAAAAGAGAGAAAATATTCACAAGTCTTTCCTGGGAATGACCATCGATTTGCACACACACACACACACACACACACACACACACACACACACACACACACACACACACACATACACACTCACACACACACACACACACACACACACACACACACACACACACCACCGTTCTCTGAGCGCCTTACGGAGCAAGTTAGTAGCTAGTGACCCAACAAGGAAAGGGTGTCTC
This sequence comes from Panulirus ornatus, assembly GCF_036320965.1. Taxonomy (NCBI): domain Eukaryota; kingdom Metazoa; phylum Arthropoda; class Malacostraca; order Decapoda; family Palinuridae; genus Panulirus; species Panulirus ornatus. Next base: position 17,678,102 of record NC_092261.1, on the reverse strand, counting down.
CATATTGCTGAGTCTCTTGGAAACCGTCTTATGCCGTCTTGTCTACTGTATGGGTATTCCGGTTAAGAGTCATTCGAATGTTAGGTAGTTATGATGAGCGTAGCGGGGAGGAACGCATTTTGGCTGAGTAGCGACTGCATGAGGAAGAGAGTCTGCTGAACGTTGATCAGCAGGTGGACACAGTTTGTTGAACATTGGTTTGTACAGGGTAAGTCTGTTAAACTTTGACTAGCAAGGGGGACACAATCTGCCGAGCAGTGGCTCATACTGAGACAGTCTGCTGAGGTTGACGCACAAAGGAACACAGTCTGCTGAGGTTGACGCACAAAGGAACACAGTCTGCTGAGGTTGACGCACAAAGGAACACAGTCTGCTGAGGTTGACGCACAAAGGAACACAGTCTGCTGAGGTTGACGCACAAAGGAACACAGTCTGCTGAGGTTGACGCACATTCTGCTTAGTGCTGCCTTGTGTAGGGATGATCGACTGAACACTGGCTGCTACGTGAACACATTTCAGTGAACACTGACTGACACGTAGACACATTCTGGTGAATAATGACTTTCATAAGAACACACTTTCTTTAACAGTGACTAGCAGTCGCTGTTAAACGTTGACTGAGATGTAGATGCTCTCGATCAGTGTGAGGGATTGCTACGTGAAGCGCGATAATTTTGAGCAAGAATTAGGTTGATATGGATCATTTACTTGAACGACCATAGTCATCTCGGCGAGAGCACCTATTAGTAAGAATACGTTCCGCTTCGTTTAGGGACGAGATGATCTTCTTGACGTTCATCCGCTCTAGTCTCGAATGTTGGATTCACTCCCTTAACTAGTATTTGTTACAGATAATAGCGGAAAATCTCTTAGATAATCCACTTGCATCGTATTGCCTAGTCTGTTGTATTTTAGGCTGTGTTTAGTACGAAAGATGTAAGATATCATTTGAGAACACGAGATATATCCATTGCCATTCATATTAACGAATTTTAAAATCTCAAGTTTTCAGAGAGTAATATCAATGCTTCCCAGAACCAAGGAACGACAAGGAGCCTGGTTCGAAACTTCGAAATCGTTATCAATCATATTAGTATTGTTTAGGGATGCAACACAGATGTCCTTAGCCGACCTTGGAGACTCGCGAAGAATTCTTTATTGACAAAGATACTCCAAGCCTTAGCCTTGCACTAGTCCTTATCTTTAGACGGCCCGTCTGCACCCTGCACCCTTTCCCTTGCCTGACGAGTTCAGCAACTGTGAAGTGAGAGTGGGAGTTTATAGCGGGTGTGCGTGTGCCTTACCTTGCCACTTCGACTTTACGCTTGCCAGGGCTCTGTGTTTGAGGTCTTCCATCTTCCCTGCGGGCCTCTGGAACTGCTCGGCTTTCGTGTAGCTCGGTGATTTCCGGTCCCTTGGGTTCACGTCTTGTTTCTTGCGTGTCTCTCGTGGCTGTTGCTCGGCTCCTGACTGAATATTCTCCTCTTGATTTTATGTCCGGCTTGCTGTTTGTCTGAAAATGCTCTTGAGGATACTGAGATTTTATTACTTTGTTTTTCTATATACACACCCATGCGTATATATATGTGTGTATATATGTGTGTGTATATATATATATATATATATATATATATATATATATATATATATATATATATATATATATATGTATATATTATCATATTTATCATCTATTATACTTTGTCGCTGTCTTCCGCGTCAGCGAGATATCGCAAGGAAACAGACGAAAGAATGGCCCAACCCACCCACATACACATGTATATACATACACGTCCGCACACGCACATATACATACCTATACATCTCCACCTATACATACATGTACATACACCGACATATGCATATATACACATGTACATCATTCATACTTGCTGCCTTTATTTATTCCTGTCGTCACCCCGCCACACATGAAATGACAAACCCCCCCCCCCCCCCCCCCCGCATGCGTGCGAGGTAGCGCTAGGAAAGACTACAAAGGCCACATTCGTTCACAGTCATTTTCTAGCTGTCATGTTTGATGCACCGAAACCACAGCTCCATTTCCACATCCAGGCGCCACACAACTTTCCATGGTTTACCCCAGACGCTTCACATGCCCATGTTCAATCTTTGACAGCACGTCGACCCTGGTGTACTACATCGTTCCAGTTCACTCTATTCCTCGCACGCCTTTCACCCTCCTGCATGTTCAGGCCCCGATCGCTCCAAATCTTTTTCACTCCATCCTTCCACCTCCAATTTGGTCTCCCACTTCTCCTCGTTCCCTCCACATCTGACATATATATCCTCTTTGTCAATCTTTCATCACTCATTCTCTCCATGTGACCAAACCATTTCAAAACACCCTCTTCTGCTCTCTTAACCACACCCTTTTTATTAAAAACACATCTCTCTTACTCTTTCATTACTTACTCGATCAAACCACCTCACACCACATATTGTCCTCAAACATGTCATTTCCAGCACATCCACCCTCTTCTCCACAACCCTATCTATAGCCCACGCCTCGCAGCCATATAACATTGTTGGAACCACATACCCATTTTTGCTTTCCGAGATAATGTTCTCGCCTTCCACACATGTGTATGTGGGTTGGTTGGGCCATTCTTTCGTCAGTTTCCTTGCGCTATCTCGCAAACGTGAGAGACAGCGACAAAGTCTGATAGATAATATATATATGTATATATATATATATATATATATATATATATATATATATATATATATATATATATATATATATATATATATATATATATATATTATATATATATGTGTGTGTGTGTGTGTGTGTGTGTGTGTGTGTGTGTATTCCTGACCTGTTCCAGGAGTTCCTTCTAACCTTATGAGGCTCTGTACCTCTCAGGTAAGTGGCCACGTCCACTGGTCAGAACCGTAGGTCATACAGTGCTGTGATGTTCTGTGTGCGGCTATGTGCGGAAAGGAGAGGGCACCTGAGCAGTAAGTACTCAGTGTCTTCTTTATGGTATTACATCGTGGGTGTGAAGGGTCATAGGATATGATGAAATGATGTTTGCAGTTTTGTAAGGATGGGTTATGTCCTGAGAGCAAACGGGAGAGTTTGACTCGTGTTTGTCTGGAGAGTGTTGCTTCTGGTGGATGGATGTCAGACGGGTTGGAGTTTAAAACGGAGCTAGGAGGGCAATTTTTTTTCCTTTTTTTATCGCTCGTTGGTTATTCAAGTGTGTATGCATTTTTTTCAATGTTGCATTTGTAAGAGGTGAGGCGGGTGGGTTTTGTGCGTAGAAATTGCTGAACTGTGAGGCAGTAGAAAGCTTTTCTTATCTATTTGGGTGATGATGTTCAGCACATGAACGCGCACTTTGATAGAACATACAAACCTCCAACAGCCAGGCTCGAACCCGGGACCCCATGCTTAGCGCTCCCGCCTGCCACGCATGGGTCCCGGATTTGAGCCTGGATGTTGGAGGTTTGTATGTTATGTATATATATATATATATATATATATATATATATATATATATATATATATATATATATATATATATATGTATATATATATATATATATATATATATATATATATATATATATATATATATATATATATATATATATATATATATATATATATGAAATGTATGAGGACAATATAGGGTGTGAGGTGGTTTGATTGAGGAAATAATGAAAGGGGAAGAAACATATATGGCATTTTGAGTTTAGTTGTGAGAGCTGAAGAAGTTATTCTAAAATGGTTTGGACATATGGAGTGGAAGAGTGAGGAGAGGTTGAATAAAATGATAAATATTTCAGATAAAGATAGGGAGGAAGATATTGGGTATGGAAAGATGGAGTGAGAAAGAAATTTGAATGATCGGGACTTGAACTTGCAGGAGGGTGAAAGGCATACACATGATAGAGTGCATTGGAATTATGGTATACAATGGACTGAAACAGGGTATGTGGGAGAAGGAAACCATGGAAGGGTTTGTGGAGCTTGCCTGGCTGGGGTAGGAGATAGTGGTTTTAGTGTATTGCACATGACAGCTAGAGAACGGATGTGGCTGTTGGAGGTTTGTAAGTTCTATGAAGGTGCGCGTTCCTATGCACTTTATTCATATATATATATATATATATATATATATATATATATATATATATATATATATATATATATATATATATATATATATAAGCAGGGATCATAGCATTCCTGCTTCGGGTCTCATGCTTCCCACGCCTTAGCCGTCGCCACTCGCTGTTCTCGCATTAAATCAAATCCTCATTATCATATATTAACATCAGGAAGTGTGTACCTGCGCGTCCTGTCAAGCAAGCACCACGCTTTCCCACCAGTCGTCTTTCTACCACTATCTTTGATCACTGACGAGTTATTAATGCTGTAAAGTTATTTCCCTTATACGTTATGCTCTCCAGTGTGCCACACGATCCAACACGAGACCTGTCAATGTAGGATTCATTGTGAGAATTGCTTATACAGGGTCCAGTGTGAGTATTGTGTGCGATCTGAAACCACAGGGCTTAGTGTGAGACCTGCCAACAGAGGGTCCAATACAAAACCTGCCAGCAGAGGGTCCAGTTAGTGTTAGACCTGCCACCACAGGTTCCAGTATAACCTACCATCGGAGCGTCCGGTGTGGGCCATGGCAACACAGGGTCCAGTGTAAGACATACTAACACAAGGTTTGATGTAAGACCTGCTAACACAGGCTCCTATGTGAGGACTACCAACAGAGGGCCGAATGTAAAACCTGCTAACACAGGGTTCAGTGTATGACTTGTCAACATATAGAGTCCTGTGTGGGAACTGGCAACACAGGTCTAGTGCAAGACATTATAACACAGGGTACAACATGAGACCAGCCAACACACAGTTCAGTGTAAAACCTGCCAACACATGATTCCATGTAAGACCTGCAGCACAGGGTCCAGTAAAAGACCTTCCAACACATGGTCCAGTATGAGATCTGACAGCGTCTAATGTGAGACACGGCGCTCCAGATAACTTACCTCTCACCAAGACATATGTCGTAATTTTCTCCGACTGGTTCGTTTAAGGTTTACAGCAGCGATAGCCAGGAACGCTGGATTATGAACCACGCATTCCTACTTTTTATTAGGAAATTACCCCAAGACATATCTCTCACGTGCTTTGATATCATCGTATCTTAACAAACTCTTCGACTGTACTCAGATCATTTCTGGCTGTATGTATAACCTCCCCTGAGACGCTCATCCATCCTCTGCCACGGGAGACTGTGGGTGGCGGCTCGAGTGCTGCCCCTTTGTCTCGAACCCACGTACTCAAACCCACGCTGTGAGCGAGGATGAGCTAAATTTGGACTTCAAGAATGATACTACTGTTCCATAAAATACTTAGTAATTAGTTAATAAATCCATTTATTATTCAGCAGGCTCTAAGCCTGCTTGCGAGGAGGTAAAGGAGATATATCCTCGCTAGGCGACCAGAAGGGTTGTGTCTGTTAATGGAAGCCTGGAAATGGTGAACACATCCTTGCCTATCTGTTCAGCGAAAGGATGCCTTGAGAATTTAATATATATATATATATATATATATATATATATATATATATATATATATATATATATATATATTTTTTTTTTTTTTTTTTTTTTTTTTTTTTTATAATTTGTCGCTGTCTCCCGCGTTTGCGAGGTAGCGCAAGGAAACAGACGAAAGAAATGGCCCAACCCCCCCCATACACATGTACATACACACGTCCACACACGCAAATATACATACCTACACAACTTTCCATGGTTTACCCCAGACGCTTCACATGCCTTGATTCAATCCACTGACAGCACGTCAACCCCTGTATACCACATCGCTCCAATTCACTCTATTCCTTGCCCTCCTTTCACCCTCCTGCATGTTCAGGCCCCGATCACACAAAATCCTTTTCACTCCATCTTTCCACCTCCAATTTGGTCTCCCTCTTCTCCTCGTTCCCTCCACCTCCGACACATATATCCTCTTGGTCAATCTTTCCTCACTCATTCTCTCCATGTGCCCAAACCATTTCAAAACACCCTCTTCTGCTCTCTCAACCACGCTCTTTTTATTTCCACACATCTCTCTTACCCTTACGTTACTTACTCGATCAAACCACCTCACACCACACATTGTCCTCAAACATCTCATTTCCAGCACATCCATCCTCCTACGCACAACTCTATCCATAGCCCACGCCTCGCAACCATACAACATTGTTGGAACTACTATTCCTTCAAACATACCCATTTTTGCTTTCCGGGATAATGTTCTCGACTTCCACACATTTTTCAAGGCTCCCAAAATTTTCGCCCCCTCCCCCACCCTATGATCCACTTCCGCTTCCATGGTTCCATCCGCTGACAGATCCACTCCCAGATATCTAAAACACTTCACTTCCTCCAGCCTCTCACCATTCAAACTCACCTCCCAATTGACTTGACCCTCAACCCTACTGTACCTAATAACCTTGCTCTTATTGACATTTACTCTTAACTTTCTTCTTCCACACACTTTACCAAACTCCGTCACCAGCTTCTGCAGTTTCTCACATGAATCCGCCACCAGCGCTGTATCATCAGCGAACAACAACTGACTCACTTCCCAAGCTCTCTCATCCCCAACAGACTTCATACTTGCCCCTCTTTCCAAAACTCTTGCATTTACCTCCCTAACAACCCCATCCATAAACAAATTAAACAACCATGGAGACATCACACACCCCTGCCGCAAACCTACATTCACTGAGAACCAATCACTTTCCTCTCTTCCTACACGTACACATGCCTTACATCCTCGATAAAAACTTTTCACTGCTTCTAACAACTTGCCTCCCACACCATATATTCTTAATACCTTCCACAGAGCATCTCTATCAACTCTATCATATGCCTTCTCCAGATCCATAAATGCTACATACAAATCCATTTGCTTTTCTAAGTATTTCTCACATACATTCTTCAAAGCAAACACCTGATCCACACATCCTCTCCCACTTCTGAAACCACACTGCTCTTCCCCAATCTGATGCTCTGTACATGCCTTCACCCTCTCAATCAATACCCTCCCATATAATTTACCAGGAATACTCAACAAACTTATACCTCTGTAATTTGAGCACTCACTCTTATCCCCTTTGCCTTTGTACAATGGCACTATGCAAGCATTCCGCCAATATATATATATATATATATATATATATATATATATGTGTGTGTGTGTGTGTGTGTGTGTATGTGTGTGTGTGTGTGTATGTGTGTGTGTGTGTGTGTGTGTGTGTGTGTGTTCCTGTAAAGCAAACAGAAAGAGGCGTTGAAAAAGGAATGCTACAGGAACTGAATTTCTCCTGGGCATTTCACGAGACACGTCAAACGTGTCAGTTGTCGTTGCTACGGTGTAGGCCGCTGCAGTAACACCTCCGATGCCTAATCCCAACTCCGGTACCTTATTGGGTTCATTTCCGACATAATAATACATTATGCTACTACTACTGGCTCATCTTCATCCTCACGATGGCTGGTGCCAGCAGTCATTTGCATACATCAGCTGAGTAATTCTCACTGCCTGCCATTACTGTGGCAGGAGGCAGCGCCGGGAAGACAAACACTGACACCGCCAGTGCCTTCATCAGCGTCCACCACCACCACCAGCACACCACACACTCCTCAAGTTCCCCTGGACGTATACCACCACCACCAGCACACCACACACTCCTCAAGCTCCCCTGGACGTATATGGCTACACCTTATGAGAGGTGTTACCACAGCATCAAGTGATGGACGATTCTTCCTTCGTTCCACTGGATAACTTTATCAGCAGTTCTCGAGGAACTTGCTTCAATGTGGACCTCGATCTCCATGTTTGGCAGCGCGATCTCCCAGAAGTTTCAAATATGCTTTAGGTATTGATGGAATCGATTCAAACTTTGCTATGAGTAAGAAGCTATTCTCTAGAATCTTTTTTTTATTTCAATATCGAAACAGAAATCTTGACATAGAAGTTACATTCTCGATGCCACAACAAAGGTTCCTGAAGATGGTTTCTCACAGCAATGATACGTGACATTTCCTGACTTTCTTCACCAGACCGGGTGAGTGAGTCCACATGTAGGCATCAGGACATCAAGCATTGTTGGTCCTCCTACAGCAGACGAGGTCTTGGCCGCGACAGCCTCAAGGAGCACCAGCTACCGAGCTCCAGCATTGGCGCTTCGTTCAGCTGATGTGATGTAATGTCGCTCGTTGCTGTCACTTTAACTACGCAGTGTTGCTTTGGTGGGAGGACGACATTTCTTCTGATCGAAGTCCCTGTCACTTCTGCTTCGCCATCCTTCACAGTAAGAGTTAACTATCGAGAGATAATGATGTCAGTTTTATCGTTACTGGTCAACGTTTGACTTGGAGGTCACTCCGAATAAGCATTGTCCAGCTATTGGTCTGATGGGGTGGTTACTACGTTGTAATCGGCAGGGCACTGTGCTCTGTTGCAGGTCTGGTTGCAAGTAAGTTCGATAAGTAGGAATGGGTTGCTCGTTTCTACCTGGAGGACATGTTGTGTGCTGGTGTGAGTCTGAGATGACGACGTCTCATTCTTAAGGCGGACAGGGAAGCAAAGATCAATGAAGAGATAGATCTTATTTACATATATGCTCCAAAGATCTCTGAGTGTGTCCTTCAGCTCCCTGTATGGTCAATAAGCAGTGCGAACAATGAGACACTTTATCAAAATTATCATTCAGGATTTGCAAAAGTAATAGGGCCATTTTTTTTTATTTAATCTAATCAACCATGTTCATCTTTGTAAGTGACACCAGCGTTGGGAGCGACATCGGTATGACGATATACCAAACAAACCTAGGGAACACGGAGGTGGCTTCTATCAGATGCTGTTTATATTGTTATGGGATCACTCAAGATACCTGTACTAATGTTCATATTTCTAAAGCGAAGGGAAATAAGCACATGAATAACCAAACACTTGGCGAAGATCCACAACATCTGGTCAAGTCGCGTCGCTTCTCCAACGTCTTAATTAGCGTACACTGACTTTCAGTCCATTCGCTCATCAAACTTTTCTCTATCAACTTGCTGGGCACCAGGTTTGATATCCTAATAGCAAAGCCCGACTTTTGGTCATCTTCAAAGGTAAGGAAGTAAGATGAAGAAATGATGAGTTTCTTTGGAATTAAGAAAACTCCTAACATACAAAATGGTCATTTCCTGGCTTATGTATTAGGTAGTGTAACATTCCAATAAACTCTAAATACGGTGTTACAATCATTAAGGGCAGAAATCTGTATATCTGATCAGTTTATCAAGAAATAATTTTCATTAAGTGGCAGTGCTGGTGGCTCCAGCAGTCTGCGAGGATATATACATGTATACATGTAAGTATGGACTATTGTATTCCCTCGGGGTTCCATGTTTCCCACGCCTTAGCTGCCACCGCTCGCGTTTTGTTCAGTGTCTAAATGTTGTGGACGAATGGAATTAGATAAAAGAGGACGTGGGTAATGCAGACAGCTTACAAGAATGATTAAAGTGTGTGATACAAAATGTACGAGAGATGAGGCCCCACGAGTGTAAAACTCCGTCCCCGTACAATACCAATATGCCATGGGTCTGTAAATAAGGCCCAATAAGTAAGTATCCAACAGACGACTTACACCCTTCAGTACACCTGCACCATACATCTTTACACTCTAGAACTGATTTCTCTCTCCTTGACGCGTCATGTATTTCTCATGAGTCTTTCATCACATCATGTACAGGGTCGAGGCAAAGGATATATCGCCAAATCTGAAAAAAAACCCAGCAAACTCTGAACACAAATATGATCATTCTAACACTGGTGTTACTCAGTGTTATCAAATGATCCGTGATGTATGCAGTACTCCATCTATACTGGTAATCGTTACACTTAATGATCATCTGAGTCGTGTACCTGTGGATGCCCGACTCATATTCCATAATGCTGGATAGAACGTGTGGCAATCTATCGTGCCAGCCACATTTCCTTAACCTAATGAAAGTGATAGAGTTCTTCGACGCATCAGCTGCGATGCAGAGTTTGGTCATAGCGAGACGCACCAGTTCTCATGAGTACTGGCTCGATGATAATGTATTTTCTCCTCGCACGCTTGTCAGCCAACCGTGTCTCCTATTTATATCAAAACGTTTGCACGAAGCGATTGTCCTCAGACACACATTCCTGGCAAAGAAGAGGCAGATATATATATATATATATATATATATATATATATATATATATATATATATATATATATATATATATATATATATATATATATATATTATCGCTTACTTCAGAGAACGTTTTAAAGAGTTGAGAGATCGCAGCCCGTCTTTTCACAGTAATATTGCTGGTCGTAGTTCAGTTAGATACATACAAAATCTGGCACATCTTCTCACTGAGAATACATATCAGTGGCTCTGTGATTCAATAGAAATTGCATATTCAGGCGTTCGAGGTAAGATGACTATCTTGTCTCTAAATGAACATATCAAGATTCTTTCTACTGTTAATGAATTCAATTGTCTGAACTGTGACCAGATAGATACATCCTAATACGAAGTGTAGTTCTAGTTACCACTAACACTACGCTCGTACTGTTATCTCAGTTTCCACTGTCGCTTATTAGCGTGACAGACCCTCACTGCTATCTGTGTCGTGTCATCCATACCAGCAGTGTGCTCATGTAACGTTATAATGATAGCAAAAAGAATTTGTATTCTTTAGAAATACGTTACAAGATTCATGTATCAACGTAGTGGCTTGTGAGTGGCTTCCCTGACCTTGTGAATGTGAGAATATAAAAACGCACGAAATCAACCCCCAGGCAAGGTTCAACGAGAGCTGTTGAACGTGTTCAACGTGCTTCAGTTGAGAATTCAGCGGCTGAATTCGCATTAGAATAACTGGTATTGTCAGTGGGTTTATATTCTTGGTAATAGTCATATAAATAAAACACGATGATCAATCAGGAAACTGATTAATATTGTTTCGTATTTTTTATTATAATTTTCAATTTCTTTCCCCATTACAGGAATGTTATAGATTTTTAAAGACGACGTACTGATGTCCATTTGGAAATGCAATTCATTTATCATTCACTACATTAAAATGGTATCAGAATAATATCAAATGAGATATCTTTAAATCTTTAGGAGATTTTATCTCGATGCTTCATTTTAGCTCCCATAACACAGTAGCTTTATTTATCATATTTCAGTCACATTCTCTCTTGACTTTTATTCACTCGTATAGTGGTGTCTGTCTGAAATTCGGTCCATCATGGCACGTATTAAAAGAAAAAACATCCATTTTCTTTTCTATATTCTTCCATCTGAGCCATTTGTCTGATCCTCCCACAGACAGACAAGTTCCATGTTATCACTTAAGTGATCAACAACATGGAATGTTTATCTGTCTTTATTATGTCCTTTATTTCTGCATTCTATTGATGAGACGTTTAATGATATATTCAGCTTACCTTTTTAATCTCTAATTTATGTCATTCATTAAGTTCATATATGTCACTAATTGTGTCCACTTCTCTCTCTCTCTCTCTCTCTCTCTCTCTCTCTCTCTCTCTCTCTCTCTCTCTCTCTCTCTCTCTCTCTCTCTCTCTCTTATATTTACGAACTTGGAATAGATCACACAAACCGAACCATTCAGTTCGAGTCTTGATGAATATGAATAACCTTTAGGTTCTCCGGATCTTCAGGATTCCACGGGGGTTTAGCCTACGAGTTTTACTTTTTTCTCTTCTTTTCTTCGCTGGAAAGCGATCCAATTCTCAACAGGACCCAAGGACCCATCGTAGGGTTTCCCAAGACTTCCTTTATGGCGGACCTATAGGGCTCATGGGGTCCCTTTACGACGGACTTCTTGGGCCCATGGGGGCCCCCCTCATTTCAAAACGACCCCATGGGGGATGAGAAGAGAAAAAGATGTTCCAGTCATCGAGATTCAAAAAAAAATTATTCTGTTTTTGCCGTCTATTGAGAGGCGGAAAGCTCATATCTGCGTCCAAGTTGTTATAGTGATGTTCCCGGAAGATAAGTCAAAACTGATAGTCAGTTTTCTCGTTATGAAATCTACACCCATCTCATTGTTTACCATGATTGTACTATTCTTCTATTATTCAATGATTTTGCAGAATCTTGTCATTTAAATTTTCTGCCTATAGACGACGGTAAGGTGTAAAAATGATCGTGTTCGATAACCCGTTCAGTCATATATATTTCCCGCATATGCGCGCTCTTAAGCGGAGCATGCGCACTACAGCTTTCAGGTTGGTGATGGGTATAGCCAGTGCTTCACTCACCTGCTCGTTCATCACTTGCGTTTTATCGAGTCGTTATTGGTCTCGGTATTTGTCGTGAAGTTCTCTTATGACAAGATCTAGTGTCGCAGACTCAGTATTGCTTACGTGTTCTTGTTAATACCTGACTGATCACTATTAACACTTGCGGACATTCTCATAAAGTTTACCATCAGAAAGTGTGTATGTGTGTGTGTGTGTGTGTTTTGGTGTGTGTGTGTGGGGGGGGGTTGTCATGTGCCGTTATTGCGTTGAAGTATATATGACGTCACAATGCCGTACGTTTTCTTTGGAGATTATGATTTTTAGAAAATGTGGTGTAGGTATAATTAATTTGGTTTTAGTTTTTTTGTGATTCATAGATATTGTACAAATTGAAATGTACATCTCTGTATTTCAGGTAGTTTAGTAAAACTTTCACTCGATATCGGTCAGCACTAGAGTTATCATTAGTTTTAACTGATTAACGTTCATTAGAGAACTTGTTTTAATCTGTATATATTTTTTCCTATAGTGATCGGGCAAACGGGCAAAGCACGCCCCAGTCAAGGCTATCTCGGGTGAAAGAAAAAAAAATGTAAAGACAAAGAAAGAAACTGTGTGTGTGGACCTGACTATCTTTAAGGCTGAAAGGTTACACGAAGAAGGACGGGCTAAAAGGGGGACGAGAATTCCATAGCTCAGCTGTTCGAGAGAAAAAGAAGGCGTCGTAAGAGCCAATCCTCGAGTGACAGGTCTACACGCACAAACTGTGGGAAGCAGCAGCCAAATGTGCGCCTGGGTCCAAACCTTGAGGGTGGGGACTCGTGCAGGCAATTCACGAGAAGAATGGCTTAAAAAATACTTGTGTGTGTGTGTGTGTGTGTGTGTGTGTGTGAGAGAGAGAGAGAGAGAGAGAGAGAGAGAGAGAGAGAGAGAGAGAGAGAGAGAGAGAGAGAGAGCAGCAGCAACACCGGGGTGCATGGAAAAGTATGAGTGAAAGGAGGTGATGCCAGAAGAATTGATGAGACGGAAGGCGTTCGATTTCAGTCAAGTTAACTTGAGCAGCTGAGGATGAGCCACGGATCATTGACATATTTTTGTTGTGAATGAACCCCACCTTATGTTCATATTCACCTTTAAAAAAATGAATGGGCGATAAGATATAACGTAAAGCGACACAAATACCACATCGCCCGTACCAACCCTTACCATGATTACCTAAGCTACTTCCTCCGTTACTTCCCTCCACAGCTAACCATGTCCGAGTTGGATGAAAGTTTATGAAATCATCCTGTGTTCTCAAAGGTTCAAGCACCGCAAGAGAACATTGATGGATGATAGTTGCAGAGTTGATTGACTTTGATTCGATTAAATTTAGCTTTGAAACTGAATTTCCTTTATTGGCATTTGATGCTGGTAGGAACAGTACCTTTTAGTCAAATTTTGGAATCCACTGGAGTTCGCTTGATTCCACATTCTCTTGAATTTTCAGTAATTTCATATCAAATTCTATTATCCCGGAATTAGTATTTTTGATGGCTTGTAGCGTTACGGTTGACCCCAGAGTTCTCTCTCGTCATTTAGAATTGTATATGTTCTTGATATACGCGATGAGGCACAGCTCCACCAAGTCATATACTGAGGGCATAGCCATCCTGGATCTGACATCAACAACTTTTTTACGGTGACAAGAACAAAGAGACAATGTATCCACCATGATAGGGAAGAAAAAGAAATGGTATTCCCCGATACATTTTCCTTATGTCATTGTTGGCCCATGATCGCTCAAATGGTTCCTTTTATGTGATATGTATAAATATGTATATATATATATATATATATATATATATATATATATATATATATATATATATATATATATATATATATATATATATATATATTACTGAATAAAAACACTTTCTATATGCTTTATATCGACAATTACTGCGTTTTTCATAGTAAAATTTTCACGGTTAAAAAGTGACGTGGAATGAGGCCTGCCAGTTTCACTTTCGCTGCTGATGCGCAGTTGTTTTCCTCACCAGCAGAAGGTGTTCCTTGGTACGGCGTCCCTTGTGGGGTTAGCTGGAGCTGTACCCAGTTGGTGGTTGAGTAAGGATGATCGATTTACCTGTTGCCACATCATTCCTCTATGTACCTTAAAGCCCTACTCATTTCTTTCTTTTTATATCGTAGGCGACTGATTTGATTTTGATCCCGATATTTTCATTGTACTTGAAGTCCTCCTTACTTTTTCTTTTCATTAATATTTAAGTGATCAACAGCCACTATGGAGATGTTGTTCTCGTTATCGTAATTCCTATACCATGTCGTAAGTTTGAAATATAAGAATAGAATGATATTTATCCAAAAATGTACGGATTCTCTTTGGACTAAAGGTTCTCAGTTGGAAATTAGAAATCCTCTCTGCATATCGGAAGGGATATTTGCATGAATCCGGATGAGTGCAATAACTTGCGAAAGGAGAACCCATTCATCCACAAATGGTGACGTAAGGGAAGTAATAATATATATATATATATATATATATATATATATATATATATATATATATATATATATATATGTGTATATATATATATCTTTTTCTTTTTTCTTTCAAACTATTCGCCATTTCCCGCATTAGCAAGGTAGCGTTAAGAACAGAGGACTGGGCCTCTGAGGGAATATCCTCACCTGGCCCCCTTCTCTGCTCCTTCTTTTGGAAAATTTAAAAAAAAGAAAAAAAAAACAAGAGAGGAGGATTTCCAGCCCCCCGCTCCCTCCCCTTTTAGTCGCCTTCTACGACATGCAGGGAATACGTGGGAAGTATTCTTTCTCCCCTATCCCCAGGGATATATATATATATATATATATATATATATATATATATATATATATATATATATATATATATGTATATATATATATAGAATGACCACTGAAGGTGAACAGATTTGTCATCGTCGAATAAAAGTAAATTTAACCGAATGACATGTCAAAGCGCATTTATCTAGGGAACAAATATTGTAGCATTCAAAGTCATAACTGTGTTGTAACAACTCACAACATATGATCATTTGGTAAATGATCTTCTAATTTTTCATTCTTCTCAAATGTGCATAATCCTGCTTAAAGTATATCTAATAAGCTTAGCCATTCATCATTATTTGATGATAAAAGAAAATTGATGAAAAATGGTGAAATTAGTGGCAACACTGGGCAAGTCGTTGAAGCAATTATTTACTTCGCGTGTCATTTTTTTTTTCATATATTAATTGTATAAAGTATGTACTTTGCAACAATGTAGATCATTAACTATTTGGTCATTAATTTTTTTTATCAATGGCTTGCGTTATACACGGACTGTAGATAAAGAAAAATGCAGCAAACAATTGATAATTATCTATTACCTTAGTATATTATGGCTTTTAAAAAATGCGTCTAATGCATTTTACAAAAGTAATATTGCGAAAGTCATAGTTACAAGAACATCAATTTCAATGATGCATTGCAAAGTCATTGGTTGTAAAGACACTTAAAAAGAGATATCTCCGCCAAAGTGTCAAGACTCACTGAAAGTATAAGTTAAATGATTAATGTTTACAAAACAAGTGTCGCGTGTTGCCACCAGGGGTCTGGCGAGGAGAATCATCCACCGTCACTTGTCGCCGGGTGTTCATTGTTGTCAAGTTGGCTAGGATGACGGTGACCGTGATCTCTGTTTCTTTTTTTTATTTTTTACTCTGTGTGAATACGTAATTTCGTGTGTGATCCGGTGAAGGTTACAGGAAGAAAAACAGTAAGTTTTATGTAAAAGGATCGTAGAATTTGAGCTAAGTGAGGAAAATTACTGGGTAGTTACACTTCAGAGCGCTGTCTCCCTCATATCCCTGGGGACGAAGCAGCTTTCTTACCTCCTACCCTGTAACACCTATCCTCACACCCTGAATCCCATTGGACCTTGCAGCTTTCCCATATACTTTTGTTTTTATGGGGAAAGGGATAGTTTGAATTGGAAGAGATTGAAGTGTGTACAGGTGTATGTATGGTTTGTTTATGGTTCATGGGAGTGAGTTTTTGTAAGCTTGCTTTTGCTGCATTATTCACACCACCCCCGGAAGACTGGGAGTGTGTATCGAATCTTGCAATCCTCCCTATAAGATGTAGATATAAAGATAGCAGTAGCGTGTGCTTGACGTAACCGTCATCTGGCTACGATACGTGTAATCTGTTGTAACTAAGCAATATTTACGCTATTACTAGGAGTTCGCAAACATGCTTAGTTTATACAGTTCGTCTGGTTTGAAGATAGATCCCGTTGTCTATGAAGACAGTAATCGGCTCTGCCGTTCTCTCAATACATTGTACACACGTAAAGTGTAGATTTATTTTTCATTTATTCTAGTGAGTGGTTAGGGATAATACGTGAGTTAGAGTGGAATCTAACCTGTTTTGGTACATGAAAATTAGTTCATAGAGATAGGAAGTATAGGAAGTGGGGAATCGCCTCCTGGTTATCGGGAGGGTTAGTGATGGTGGAGCACTGTACTGTCTGTAAAATTGATCTTCCTGGATTAGGCTGTTGTCTTTTCTTTCTTCCTCATATACACGTGGGTTGGTAGCAGTCAGTCCACAGATACTCACAAACTTCATTGTACACAATATTCTTGAACATGTAACTCAACTACTGTAAAGTTTAGATTTTACTGCGGTAAACACTACGCCTTAACCCGGTCTCAATAGCACAATATCGTCCTTGAGTAAAAATGTTTCATAGCTGGGGCTCCGCAAGTGTAGAACTCTGTCCACAATGAAGAAAAAACTTATTTAGTCCCCAGATGTCAGTATTTCTGTCAGGAATTCTTTTTCATTGTTTCTACAATTGTAAAAGAAAATGTGGTTATATTTCGACCCTAGTTTCCAAATCAGGCATTTTTTTTTTTTGCCGTGGTTATTTTGCCGACTTGTGTATTCCGAGATATCCTAACTCAAGCAAACATCAATTCTTGATTGAAATATTAATTTTCATTGCACAAAGTCCACCGGAGTTGTGGGAGAGCTCACATCTGTTCCCATCTTGAAGGTCTAGGTTATATGTGGGTTTACGATGGTCAAGCCGGTCAACTCTACCTTCAGAGCAGATGGCTCGCGTTCTCTGACCCTCCCCGTCATCACGACATACCTGGCCATGAGCAAGAGATGCAGCAGCGAAAAAACAACGTAGAGAATAAACGAGTCGGTTTAACGTTTGACCTACCGGTGCCGAGCAATTTGTTTAAAATAACCACTACTATCATTTATTTTTTTTCTGCTACTGATTTGATTTACAACAGCATAAATTTCCTCGCAATATTTTACTTGCCAATTCTAATTATTCAATTTTTTCATGATCACAGGTTTCAGGCAAAACTCAAAATTCATTAAATTCAGGATTTTTTTTTTCTCTCCCTTGCACGCGAACGCTTCCTCCCCCAAAGTAACAGGCCATTCATTCATCCCTGTTTTTAAGACACGTACGTGAATATATTCAGAGCCATTTATTCATGCTCAGATGTGATTACGATTGTGTTCAAAGTATTGTTGTTGCAGGTGGTGGTCGTCCTCGGCGGCAGGTTTCTTCTCATAGGATCAGAAGCAACGTTGTGGCTCGACCTCTGAACATCGTGGACAAGGTAAGAAAGAGTTGCCCCCTTCGTGATGTCCTTCAGGGGTAACTAGGCAGCTTTTTTTTTTTATTAACTTTTGGAGTGCTGCTTTTTTTTTCCGTGGCGTTGACCATTTTCATATTAAGTATGACTCAGTCAGTGGTCATTTTTTTCTTCGTGGCGTTGATTAGTGTTATATTAAGTATGACTAGGTCAGTGGTCATCTTTTTTCTTAGTGTAATTAATCATTGTTATAGTAAGTATGACTCAGTAGTGGTCATCACTTGGCAAGAGAGGAAGGGCTTTGTTAATGCAGCTTGGGTATGTTTGAGGAAACTTTGTTAGAATAGTTAAGGTTTTAGAGTATGTGCTTTTGTTTGATGGTGTTTATTAAACGTTATTGTAGGTAAAACTTGACATAACATGAGGCTTTTTATTTTCTGTTATTTTTGAAGGGTTCTCGCGGCAGTTAAACCGTAACTGATACTGATTTTCGTTGCATGTATTTTGTTAGGTTTGAGCAGTAAACAATACAATATCAGAAATATAGTTTTCCACACCATGAAAAAGGCTACACTTTTTATCCTGAATTTGCAATATACATTATCAATTGTTCTGGTAATATTAATTGGGTTCATCACACCTACGAAAAAAAAGGAAATATATAAAAAGGTAGCCACTAGTTTCACTTGATTTTTTCCTTATTTTGCAGTGTGCATTTTTGACGGTGTTCAAATAATGTTAATTAGGTTCGTCACAGCTGTGTTAAAAAATACAGAAAATGTAATTTATAGTTTTATTATAATGTTTCAGTGTGTCCAGCCGACTTCCAGAATTGTCTTTAATGAAATCAATTAGTGATAATGATTTTAGTTAGGCTGTTCTACCGGAGACACAAGTTCAAATAAACAAACCATAAATTTTTGTGGTGTATCAGGGATAGTCTTGCGATTCCAAGGGGAAACTGCTATTTTGCCATGACTCAAAGTCATTATTTTGCCGTGAAAATGTAATTATTTACATCTGATACGTATTTTAGATCATCTGTTGCTAGCAAATGTTGAAATTACCGGCTTTGCGATTTGTACTTGTCACTGTCGACTAAAAACATACATCAACAGAATGTGAAGCGAGTACACACTGTCGGCAGTTCGTAAGCGGCCAGGATATTAGAAATAACAGTAAATTTAATGATTGATATTGTAAGACTAGGAAAAGCATGCTCTAAGTATCAACAAACCCTGTACAGAAAACGTACTTAACTTTCTCTTGGTGGTGAGCGTTGCCGTATTTTATTTCAGACTTTACCTAGGAGATGAAAGGTGCCGTATTTGTAATGTTATTTCAGACTTTCCCTAGCGGGTGCGTTTTGCCGTAATTTTAATGTTATTTCAGAAATGTTACTCATCTCGTCTGCTTCACATTGCTTTCTACGACCATGTGTATTGGAAGACTTGATGGTTTACATCTGAATGTTCATGAACATAGTCATTACTCTCGTCCCAAATCCCCACTTATGTCATCTTCAAGACCCTCCCAACATTTTGATAGAACTTTCCATAGAAATGCTGAACTTCATAGTCATTACAGCTTTTATAAGTTATCACCTAACAAACTTGTGGATATTCGTAACATTCAGATCCCATGTCCTTAATCTCATCATTTTGTCTTTAAGCATCCTTAATATCATCATGTTTTCCATAAGTTCATAATGTAACACTTTCCCACGACCCATTACCTTGACAACTTTACCAACGGGTCTTGATATAGTACGACTTCGGCACAGAGTTAAACAAGAAAGACAACACCGTATGATTTTCTTTCTGCGTAGGAAGACGGGTTTGATTTTTCTAGTGAAAGCATTTTTGTCTACATTCTCTCTGTTAGTGGCTAGCCATGTCTTATTGTGGTTTTCAGGCGTTCGGTTTGTGAATAAGAAAATACTAATGGCGCTGATAATTCCATGTTTAGATGACGATCAAAATGGTTAAAAACAGAAAGCATTTAGTGATACCGTCTTGTATGTCTGGGGTTAACACGGTGTGAGACTGCAGCCACAGACGTCAGTCATTATTTCATTTTTGCTAGATGAAACTCCTCGTCGTGACCAGTCCTTGAGTGAAAGAAAAAGGGAAGAGTGAAATAAAAGAAAATTTAGAAGTGCGTCTAAACTGGAAAGTGCTGAGGCTTATGTGTTAAGTCATGTTGAGGAAAAACAATACTGTCTCTTTCGAAACTCTTGCCACCGGGTTTGTGTTATGATATGGAGTGCTTGGCTTAATATCTGAGAATTATGAAGAGAGAGAGAGAGAGAGAGAGAGAGAGAGAGAGAGAGAGAGAGAGAGAGAGAGAGAGAGAGAGAGAGGATATTTCCTTACAGTTGAATTCGAATGCCCCAACCTGTGAAGTATAAAACTTCGTTTTTTACTTTCATTAAAATACCTCGTGGTTGGCTTTTAATCATTGGAGATTCTCTCTCTCTCTCTCTCTCTCTCTCTCTCTCTCTCTCTCTCTCTCTCTCTCTCTCTCTCTCTCGATTGCATTATGTAACTCGGCAGAGCTCAGCTTTTGCTGTCGATGTCTATAACTGCAATAGTGGACACAAAATCATTAGCCACATGTTAAGCCAGTCTGTCAGTTTGTAGATGTGGACGTTGAATCTCTATTGCATCCTTACTTCTAAGTTCAACGTTGTTTGCAGATATTGATAGCTAACAACATAGACCCGTATCAGTGTCAATAATGTATATCAGAATCAGTCGGTGACAAGACTTAGGTCCCTGCGTCACGCCACTTGCTATGTCGAACCATTCTGAGGCTTCATCTGTGTTCAGTCCTTTGTCAGCCAAATGTCTTCCCACCAAAGTACATCTTCATGTGACTTTTGTTCGTAATCTTTGACTAGGCTAAATATCAGACGTTTTACTTCGTCGTGCATGTGGTTTATACAATAAGGTGATTAGAGTAGGTTTCGCAACATTGAACGATTTCGTTAAAACCCATGTTGTGGGTCGTCACCTGTTGAAATAAGTTAGCCACCTATGGAATTCAGGCTAATTGGACAACATTTTCTCCAAGCAGGTACTTGTATTTATATCTTGACTATCTGTATTGCATTGGCAATCTTCCAATCCTGGAGACGTCGGACTAACTGGGCAATAATTTCCAGGCAGGTGCTTGGAGATCTTGGCTTGGTGTTGCATTTAACAGCTTTCCAATCCTGGAGATATTTTTTTTTTTTCTGAAACAGATGTCGGTGCAAAGAGCAGTAAGGGTCTTTACCTAATTTTCGACTTCGTTTTATGTCTATTTATTCATCAGAACTTGACATATTCTACTTAATTTGTTTACTGAAATGGTATATATATATATATATATATATATATATATATATATATATATATATATATATATATATATATATGTATATATATATATATATATATATATATATATATATATATATATATATATATATATATATATATATATATATATATGGTATAATTTGGTCTGTTATAATTTCGTCATGAAATAATTCGCCTCTTTCCGTAAACAATGGATTTTTCATACTGACGTTTACTTTGATGCCATTTCAACACAGATTTACTATTTTCGTGAAAACAATTTTCTGTTTCGCGACTATTTGTCCATTTTGGCTTAAGTCTAGAAAATGTCTGCTATAGGTGATGGCACAAAGGTTTCCTATTTATAATTTCAGTAGTAAAACTTCTTCAAATCACATCCATATTTTTCTTTATTCATTTACAGCGTCTTACCATCTTGGCCTTTCACGTGCAGTGCAGACCTGTAATATTTATCTGATCTTTTTTTCTTCTGACGACTGTCGTGTTGACCTCCAGTGTAAACAGTATTGAATATGACCTCAAATGTAATTCATGAGTGATCATTTGTACCATTGTCTTACTCCAACCACGGCATTTGTCAGAGAGGCCCTCCTTTGTGGCCACAATTAAGGTTGTTATATCAGTATCGGTAGAAGGCTTGTCATCCAGTTATATTAGACAACTATCCAGCAAGCTGATGTCATAGTCACGCCTGAAACTACTGGAAAGGGGTTTTCATCACCTCGAAACTGTTGCGTTAAAAATCTCTCATTACAATGGAATCTCCTTCAGTCAGAGATTCCACTCTCCGGTCGTAAAGCGTCCTGAGTACCTCTGATATCTGTGCAGGGAGCCTGGAAATTTAATCCTGCCGATATTTTCTGAAGGAACTTTTCTTTTCGCATTTTCAGGCAGGACACCATCGCGTAGTTTCCTCTTGAACAAATTGTACTTTAGAATTGCATGTTTAGCAACGTAATGTCTGTGTCTAAAAAAATGGTATGAGAAGAGTTATATTATTAGGTTCTTATAAAATTGTCTCTTTCTGAAATGTGTTTTCTTTTATGCTGCTTGCATTTGCATTAGATGTTCACAGGAGTGTGAGGTGTTGGGGAACATATGTACGGAGGGTTAAGGACCTGTTGTACACATATTTTCTCTTTATATACTAGAACGTACGGCTACACTCGATTGGGGAACGAGCCAAAACGGCTAGCGCCCTTTGCAAGCATTCCAGATCACGGGTAGAAATGCTGGCACAGGTTTGCAAGCTTAAATCCCTTCCCTGATCAGAGGTTAGTTGATCAGTTGAGTAATACTGAACACCTTTTCTGAAGTAATTAGCGTTCTCAGTGCCGATCTTAGGGAAGTAAATGTGAAATTAGAATGTCATTAGTTACACGCTGAAATAGATGAATGGACTGGCGAAGTTTTTCAAGCGGTTTCTATGTTACCTTCCTGTGTATGCCAGTGGTACCTACCAGCAGATCTGGAAGCTAATTATTGTTGGCACTTTCATAGACAGTCCTCTCCTGCATCAGCTGCTGCCACCATCTCTCAACACTTTATTTGACGGTGAATCCCTCCCTCGCTAGTTTCGTCCTTCCATTCTTGCAGTTGTTCACCATCTCGTCACCCAGTGTCATCCTCTCACCACCCATCTCTTAGCACTTTCTTTCTTCATGAACTCTTAAAAGATTACATAGGAATGTTGTCATTCACGTCTTGAAAAATCTGATTTTTTTTCTTCGACTTTGTAAATAGAACGATATTATGAAATAGTCCTGACTCCATCACGCGCATATGAAGTTTTGTATGTTAAGAATTTCTAGTTATGAATCCAGTTAGATATATTAGGAAGCAGGTGAAGATATTCAGGAGGCTGTATCCAAGCCTTTCATTCCCTATCTAACCTGTAGCATAGCTTCAACCAGACATACAGCTGGGTGGTGTCCGAGCGGCCAAGATTAACATAAAGCGCCCACTGCCGGGCATGATGTCTGTGACCTTGCTTAGGGGACCAGAAGCTTCATATTCTCTGTGGGAATAACGTAGATCATAAGCAATACCTGCACACAACACCCTGTCGTAGGTAAGGTTTTAACTGGATGTATTAACTATAAAAGAATTTACCATATTGACAACGGATGCGCCCACACACACACACACACACACACACACACACACACACAGCCTAAACGATGCCCTCCAGCACCCCTGGGCAATGGACGGGAGTGGAGGTTACGTAACCAGTCACAACCAGTATATCTTGGTGCTGTAGCGTCACGACCATCAGTTACCTTTTGTAATTACGAGCATCATAGTCACCATCACGACCACTAGCGCAATTAGCCACATCCACCACTAGCACAGCTATGGCCAGTGTGGCCGCCACCTCTAACACCGATACCACCACTGTAGATACCACTAGTTCCACTAGTGTGTCGGCAGTGGGTTTCAATACCATTAGAAACAGCATATTCCATCCTCGTTGATGCGCTCCATCAACATACCTCGTTAGGACTGTTCCCAGCTTTGCAGTAGACCTCAACACCGCCAGCTAACTAACAAGATTTGATGGTTAATACTAGACCTCGCAGTGAACCCCTTCACCGGCTGGTGTTGGCATGACTGTAGTTACTGGCTGGCTGACTGAAAGGGCGCTAACACCAGTTATTTGGACGAAGTAATTGCTATCTATCCGCACAGTGGACCCCACCACCGTCAATTGTCTCTTAGGACTTAATTACAACTAGTCTGCATACTGTAGACCTTCCTCCCAGATGCCTGTTAGGACTATAGTTACTAGTTACCTGTATATGAATGCCACTTGCCAACTAATCGTTAGTACTGAATTCTGACTTTTAAGACTTATAGTGGATAATTATTAGCTGTATGTCGCCATTTGATTACCTCAGTTACATGTTAGGCTTTTGTTTGCTTCTCATAATCCCAGGTTTGTGTATGTAGGTAACTCTTTTACTTTCATTACCGACACTTGACATCCACCATCTCCATGAACACGATGACAGCCAACACTGGCAAATTACCCAGCAAGATTTCCACCATAAGGGCTGTATCTATGCCTACTGCAGTACAGAATGTTTTGTTTCTCGTCTCATGAATCTTGCTTGTCCACTCTGATGCATTTTGCCTCATAATCTTTACACCTAAAGCTATATTTCATGAATTTCTCTTGAATTGTACAGTGCACAACAGTAATGATTTTCTCCCTACCATGAGACGTTGCTCACTTCATGTCCATGCGTGGAAATCCTCATTGTAGGGAATTTTAAAGTTCACCACAAAGATAATGGCTAGGCTTTACTCAGAACGATCTCGGTGGAAATGAAGTTCTTTTCTTCTCTGTCCATAGTAAGCTGCAACATATAGTTAAAACCTAACAGTGAGTCTCTAGTCCTTACGACCACCCTTTTAACGCGGCTTCTTCGACTAGGAACCTTCTCATTTTAGATACACAGTTGTGACTCTTACGGATTTTCATGTCAGTCATATATCTGTAATTACTAATAAGGAACGTCCCTCCATCTCATCCTCTTAAAGGTGTTCCTTGCACGTCTTTTACGTTGGCATTCCTTGGAACCAGTACTCTTTCTCCTGCTGTGACTCCTCCAGCTGTGCTGATCATACAGCAGTGACCATCCTTGCTAGGAAATAGCGCTACTCACTTTTAGGTTAAACCGCTCTCCCATCAAATGTGGTTCGATTGCCATTACTCTTTTTTGTCAGCTTATTGGACCTGAATACTTCCCTTCTGCCTTTCATTTCACCTTTATTTTCTTAGAAATCATGGCAAAGCCCTGAGTTGTAGAATCAAGAGCGATGTCGTGAGAAAATATTGCTATGGCTTGTTCAATTAACCCTTTTCATCCTTACCCAGAATCACCTCTGTGATTCAACATTTCCTCCTCTTGCTGACCTAACTTTCCAACCGAAACAAAAAAGTTGTTCATTTTGTCTCAATTTCAACTCTGCTAAAGATGATTCTACAGTTCATACTGTCGGTTTACTTTTTCTACACACACACACTCTCACAGATAGGGCCCTTCAAGCGTAAAACTCCCTTCCCTTACATTACAAATAGGTCATTAAATCACAGATAGTTAATCACTCACATACACACACGCTCCGTGGTGTAATGATTAGCATGACTGGCCATATGTCTGCACGACATAGTTTCGAATCCTATTCATCATTTATCTATTCATTTATTATAATTATCATTGTTATTATTATTATTATTATTATTATTATTATTATTATTATTATTATCATTATCATCATTATCATTATTATCATTATTATTATTATTATCATCATCATTATTATCTATTTTAGAAAAGGGGGGGGGTCTCTGTCAGTAGCCCTCTGCTTCTCGAACGGCAAGACAGACTAGAAGAGCTCGCACCAGTGGATGGTTATATGATTGTTACTTTATCATTTAACATCGTTAACCTATCATTACTTGGGGTTGATCCGAGGCATCAGCCTTCGGTAGAAATTACGACCAAGGGTAATGTTAAGATATCAGCCATGTCTACGCATCCCTAGACTGTAATATGAATAACCAAAGGGAGAGGTGGAGGAGGAAGGGAGCTTTACCAAGTAAATTTGTGATGGCTTCGCCCGGTAGGACGTATGCAGTTTCCCCCATGTATATACGCCTCATCTACACAGCCTCTTGGACTTTCTCTAGGTTGCATTTCCTGAAGCACCTGTAGACCTTCACCTCCTTGACCACAAAGGTAAGGTGACCTTTTAGTATGATGGCGTGACTTTTGGCCAGAGTCTTAAAGCTTCGGTCAAAGGCCAGGCCATCATATTCATGGATCGTGCTCTCTTGAGCGTGGGATTAAGAACTTGTTCAGTGACTCCGCGAACGCTTCTCATCACGCAGTTATTACCTTCGTCAATCAATCGTGAGTTCTACGTGGCCATACCATCTTAACTCTCCTTGTACGTGATTCAATCATTTCTTCACCGCAGACAACATTATTGCTTTAAGTTGTCTTAATGCTGGTCCTAGTCCAGTGACTGATTTCCGCTGCAACTGCTCTTAAATCAAGTGAAGCTTAGATACCTAACTCTAAAATTGAGACTAAGAAATTAGAGGGTTTAATCTCTGTCGCTGGGTTATGGTGTAGGAAACCATTGTTTCCGGTCACCACGCTTCCAGTCCACTATCATCTCTTCTTCCTGTGCGTTAGTTTGTTTGTTAGTTTGTTACTCTATTTTGCTTGTCCATTTCTCAGCCTGACCGGACGTTGACTTCAGCTACATGAACCCGTACACACACTCGAGACTTTCCCAGTATAACTGGTATGACACAAGGTCTTGTGTTTCATTCATATTCGAGGGCCTTTTGTCTTCATTCGTGAGCCCACAGCGCTCCCTTCGTGTGTACTAATTTAGGACAACTTAACATTCCAGCTGAATGGGTTCGTGGAACCCTCATGTACCGTTATTCCCCAATAACTCACCGATGGCGAACCTCGTTCAAAGGTGCGTTTGTAATAAAGTTAAACTGTGAGGAATTTTCAGGCTTTGTTAACACTGTCTATTTGAAGAGTTCCCTCTTTACTCACACGTGCAGCTTCACAGTGAACACAGTCCTCATCCACTGCTTTTTATGTCCAAAAGATATGTATCATATAACACTGCATCGTTGCTCTTTCTTTTTATGATGCATCCTTTCCCCAATTCCCCTCAACAAAGTCGTAATTCACACTAACACTGTATCCTACAACCATCCCCACAGCAGTGGTCGGAGAAATTATCCCCTCATCATTCTTGTAGCCATCTGTGCTGCCTCCATCTCTGACGGAACAAGTACTGCTCTCACCCAGCAGTTTGACACGCATCAAGTTCGCCCTACAGCCATACCTACAGCACACTCCCTCCTCTTTCATTATTTTTTTCCACTCGCTTCTCCTCGCATTTGTATTGACCAGCGGGTCCCATCCATTCGCGATTGTACCCCTTTCAGATACGTTATTTCTAGCTCATCCAGTGATGGTCACATTTTTCCATATGCATTCCTGTTCCTGCTCTTCCCCAAACATGTCCTTGCATGGGTCTGGAGGGTGTGGCAAGTTTAACGACCGAGAGAACAAAAAGTACTTTTATAGCACTTGGCAGCTGCTGTTAGCCAGTTACAGTTGATCTGTACCCAGTTACGTTATCTAAAACTACTTCCTGATTTAGCGAGTTCTGGTTTCCTTATCTGTTTTCACTCAACCATACCACTGTCGGAACACCTTAGGATTTGGTATCTGAACCTGTCTCTCTCATCTCGTTGTGAGACGCGCTGGTCTGGTCGACTCGCTTCCAGGCTTGCAGCATTCACTGTGATACCATCCATCAGTTCTCTGACGTACTTTCTCCACCACTGAGGTTTCGTTCAGTCTTGCCAACGGCTAGCTACACTCATCATCCATCCTGTCCTTTTTTTCTGCACCTGCTTAGCTCCTCCTCGAGCCTCATATTTCATGTAAATGTCTTTCCCATTCTCCCACCAGAGCGTAAATTTCCTTATCGCTATATTCACAGATTTTGTCGTAGTTTGCTCCGGTATTCATTGTCTTTAACTTTCCTTATCATTTTTCTGATTCACTCAGCGCTTCTTACTGTACCTCTACCCCACAGACTCCATTCCATAACATCATTTCATCATGTAGCTCCTTTGTTTCCACGACCCATCCAGACACACCCACTTACCTGTGGCCTCGTCACCTGAGGCACTTGAGCAGTTACAGTTACACAAACTAGACGTCGTATTATGAGAGTATTAAACAAAGAGACAGAGAGACAGACGGACAGACAGTACCATCTCTAATTGTCATACACCTTATCATGTTCTCCCCTTACCAGATGGAACCAGATCATGCTCCTGTTCACTCCATCCTCTGAGTAGTTATGACATAAATGAATGACTTTCTATAACCAGTAAATATCAACAAAGGCCATAGCTGAGGTGATCTAGCGCCATTTCGGTGATGAGTAACATTTGCAGCAATTAAGACACACTTCATATGACTGCTGTTGTTGAATGTGACTTGAAGCTTTTAAAACTTTTTAACTCTCTTTAGTCAATTTAAGAGAAACGAGTCTTTCGTAAACACATTACGAGTTTCATAACGTAAATGCTTTCACATTAATTTCATTGATGCTCAGTAATGAAGCGTTTTACTGCTTTAAAAAGAAACCTAAGAGTTTTAGAAAACTTTGGCTTTCTTGATATATTTTCGCCGGTGATTAATAGCTTCAAGTATAATCTCGGTGATCAGTCCTTGGGATGTCTTTTTTGCGTCTTGGACCACACTGGAGGCCAGCTGCTGTTATCAGTCTTTAGCGACATATCGAATTGAAAATCGTCAGAAAGATGAAAATCCGTAATTCTCATCCCCATCTGGTCCCGAACCTTCGACCGATTTACCAAAAATGCTGCCGCTTTTCCTTACCTCGCCATCTTGGCTTGGGATTTGGAAGCCGTGGCCTATTTCACGAGCGCTCGCTCCCTTGATTAATGGCGTCACGGAACGCGTAGAGATGATTATACAACCCTCCCCTTCTCTGGATATCATATCCACATTTTTTTTCTCTTTTTTTTATAAGAGGAAGCGAGAAGGTTTTAAGTACCCTCGTTAAGTCACGAGCAGTGAATGGGAACGAAGAAGAAACGCTGTTTGTGAGGATGTGTTGCAGGAGCCATATTCTAATGGCGGCACAGGAGGTTTTCCCTCGCCTGCATTACAGACCGGAGCGAGAGGCAGTCAGCTGGCTGGAGGCAGAGAAGGGAATACGAACGACAGAAGGGGAACGTGTTTGTGAGGGGCGAGGGATTTTTTGACCCTACGTATGCTGCCAGGGAACGCTGATTATCCGTCAGTGGTTGGGTTACAACTGCATGCAGGTCTGTGTATAAGGGAGCAACCGTCTTCTCCACAAGACTAGAGTAACTGGGAAGACTCAAGGGATAAGATTTAAGGCCATGAAATGCAGCATTAGTAAGTGTTTGTATTTGATACTACCCCATATCTGGAACAAGGGCTTCCCCTGACAGTGAGACACGAAGGTCCACCCACTTGTATACAGAGCACCTGTCAGCGGGTCCTACAGCTGCAACTCTTCCCAGAGATTACATCAGGGGACTCATAGAAGCGCTGAATGAAATAGATTCCCCTAATGCCTCATGTTAGTCATACCTACTTTTGCGATCTCAGGACCCCTGCTGGTTCGAGGCTGCGTTCCGCGCTGGAGCAATGTACGATGGGCTTCTCCGAGGGTAGGAAGGTCCTCGATAAGACTGTGTACCTTTCCGTCCGCTAATGATGATAAAGATTGTTGAAGATAACTTGTCTCTCTCGGTGTTGCCACGTGCACATGGAGTCAGGGCAACACGTGTTAGATATATACCACGAGCCTATCGCAAATCGTGTTGTAATCATCGTTTAACTTTCTCAGCCTCTTTATCATAAGTTCTCTCCGAGGTTGAAAAACTTATGTTAAGAGCTTTACCAGGGGATCATGGAAGGCCAGGTGATCTAAGTGCTTAAGTCATGAAGGATGAAAAGAGCATGTGCGAGATGATTCACGTAACTAAGGATTTTCGCCTATGAGAGTGGACGATAGATGGTCAGCAAAATGAATATTCTCATTTGAAGCGGCACCTTGAAGTCAGCATAGCATAACGGGTAGGGAAGAATGAGAGGCAGCGAGGAAGGTTTTATTACATGAATGTAACGATTGATAGGGGAAGGTGAGAGTGTTGTACGGACACCTATAGACAGCTGTGGTTTAGGGAATTTGAAAGAAAAAAAAAGTAATTGGAAAAGCGTGCTGTGGCCCGTATGGCGTTTGAAATATCGGAAAATGACGATTATTGATTATTGGTGGGGTCAGCGTGGGTGAATTTAATTTGTTGTTGGGACTGAAAGCAAATTGTGTGTGGTCGTGTTATGAATGATACCTCAAGGACACCTATTCTCGTCCTCATATTTTGAGAATGGACGGTTTTTTTTGGACTTTGCTAAAAACGAATCTGACAGTAACACCCATAACTTTAATGAGAGTAGGGAATTCAGCCATAACTCCATCAAATTTATGACTTTTAGGTGTGAAGACATTATCTGAATCAGTGGTGGGTGGAACAGCTGAGGTTTTTCCCAGAGCACAGCCACCTGTTTGTGCCTTCCGTAGCTTTTTTTTGTATATTTCATAGTGACCGACATGGTGCGAGTAAGACACGCCCTGATCAATCACTGGTGAACTGATAAGGAATAAGAGAAAAACGAATGAAGACATGAAGCAGGACTTTACATGTGTTTAAAAGGCAGAATAGTTATAGGAAGAAGGAAAGATGAAGGATGGAATAGGATTCCACACGTTCGCTCTGTGAGGAAAGGAGGTATCATGACTGTCGTCCGTCATGTGGCTTGTGTCCAATACGTGTAAACTTTAAGCAGAAACCAAAAGCGGGAGGCGGGGGACACCTGCATACAGCTTGCATTAGCAGTAGCCAAAATACCTGTAGAACAAAGAAAGGACAGCAACATCTCGACGGAGAGAGGTAGTAGCACCAGGGAAAGTAATAAGGCGGAAGGTTTACGATTCCGCCTTTGCTACTTAGAGGGGTGAACTACGAACTACCTCAGATATGAGCACTCTAGACTTGGACTGTATGTAGATATGAAATAGCTGCTCACGAGGTACTTACGGCATCCGTACAACACAGTTGGCTTTCGGGATGCCGACTGTGGTGATGATTGTGGGGTTTCCAAGAGAAATGGTAATGCCCAAGTTGTTTATGTTATTACAGAGTTGAGGTATTTGTTTTGAAGGTGAACAGAGGGGAACGAATGGCTCTTAGAGATATAAGGCGAAATTACATTCTAAATCAATTGATTTAGCTCTGTTTAACCCGAGATGCTGCAGAGATTACGTTTTAACGCTGTTAATTTTACCAGGTTAAATCTGAGATGCTTCACATGGTAAATATACAAGGGATACTGAAGATTGAATGAAATCGAGGTCTCCTATACTGGAACTTTGATGTCGAGTTTGCGTGGTTTGTGCAGGTGGAGCTCGTTAATGTATATCATCATGTCGTAGTCTCTCGTAAAGGACTAAAGTCCACTTAAGTGGAATATAAAAGAGAGATTGGAAGTATTGGAAAGTACAAAGAGAAGAGGTAAAGTATTTTGGGTTGAGGAGGGTGTGAGAAACCTGCCATTTAAAAGAAAATAAGTGTATTTATATGCATAAGCGCACACGTACGCATGAAATGTATACCCCAAGCACGCACACACACGCTTGGATACTACTGCATCACTCGCACGCACACACTTTCAAGAGTATAAGAACTACAAGCACCACGTACTCGTGAAGAGCTTAGCACCAAAAGCACGCATGCATGCATGAAGAGTAGAACACCTTAAGCGCGCACGCACGCTTGAAGAGTATAGCCCACAAGCACGCACGAAAAGCATACCTCCACAAGCACACACGCGCGCATGAAGAGCATGGCATCACAAGCACGCACACAAGCACGAAGAGTGTAGCACCACAAGTTCGCACGCACACACTAAGAGCATACTTCCACAAGCACACACGCACGCATGAAGAGCATGGCATCACAAGCACGCACACAAGCATGAAGAGTATAGCGCTACAAGTACGCACGCACACACTAAGAGCATACTTCCACAAGCACACACGCACGCATGAAGAGCATGGCATCACAAGCACGCACACAAGCATGAAGAGTATAGCGCTACAAGTGCGCACGCACGCTTGAAGAGTACAGCAACACAAGCACCCAGGCAAGCGGGGAGATGTATGATTACAAATACACCAGGAGATTGCGTCGATTCTTCCTCCTGCCCTCGACTAAAGGGAACAGGAAACACAGGCGCTTCTTACCCTCTTCCCACCACCAAGTAACCCTCCACAGCCGTACAGCCTTGCCATATCCCGAGCACTTGTATTGAGCTGAGGGGTTATCATTACGTTCAGGGCTTGTTCAGGGAGCTGTGAGGGAATACTGTATTCGTTATGGCCTCTTGGTACCCCTGTGTTGCACTCGTGGCTTTGTAAGTATGAGTCAGTCATGATGGATCTGTTCAGACATCTGAGCTTTTATCTTTTCTGTACCTCTCAAGGTCTTGAGTCCAGAGTTCCATCGGCATTGTTCTCCAGAATATGCTGAGACCAGCCGGCAGCAGGCTTTTGATACTGCGGACATCTGACCCTCATAACTTCCCACGATGATAAATGACTAAAGTCGGAATAAATACTTGTTACTGGCATGTCAGAATATGACACACGGTGTCGCTGTCTCAAGAAACGAATTCATGACTAAATGACGATGGTGAGTAATATAGTAAGGGGTTTTTGTCGATGGTGAGTAATATAGTGAAGGATTTTTGACGATGGTGAGTAATATAGTGAGGGATTTTTGACGATGGAGAGTAATGTAGAGGGATTTTTGACGATGGTGAGTAATATAGTGAGGGATTTTTGACGATGGTGAGTAATGTAGTGAGGGATTTTTGACCAAGTTAGAACGAAGTTTCGCGAAGAAATGGAGACAGTTGGGGGAAGACAGAGCTACGAAACGCCGTGAAGGTATTTAGCTTGCCACCACAGCGTGATCTACAGGGCTTGTGGGCTGGCGAGGGGAAGGGAGCTCTGGCTTGTTACGCAGACTTTCCGCTGTAAAGTTGGAGACGGTAAAATGTGAGGCAGAGAGAACCTCGCTGCCGCCTTGTAATAAATGTTATAAGACGCTTAGTGTGTTGGCCGAGCGCGCGGTATGTGACGACGACGGAAATATCGGTAAAGAAGCTTAGAATATGGCATGGACGGAATCACGGTGACGGTGTGGTGAAGATGGCGCGGGTACGAATGATGGTGACTAGGATTGGTGGTGATACAGATGGTGATGGTAAAAATGATGGTGGTGGCAAAAAGATTATAACGGTGACTTTGATGGTAGTAAATATTACGGCGGTTGTGTAGATGACGATGGTAAAGCCGGCAGGAGAGAGAGAGAGAGAGAGAGAGAGAGAGAGAGAGAGAGAGAGAGAGAGAGAGAGAGAGAGAGAGAGAGAGAGAATACTGGCGGTGCCGATGTTGCTGGTAAGTGGAGAAGTTAACGGGACAAAAAATACGTCCAAGTTATGCTCCAGCGGGAAGAAACTTGGACGAAGTGAGGATTAGACAAGTTGAGGCTTACACTGTAGAGCAGGACGAAGACGCCTCGTGCATCAGCGATCTGGGGACTGTTCGGGAGGCGTCAGTGACGACATGAGTCGACGAGTCAGCTCGCAATACCACTGAGAGAGAAGAGGGAGGAGATCCACTGTACCATAAGATTGACAGGCCGAGCAAATCGACCGTGCAAAGACGAAAGAACGAATTAACCGACGCAGGACAATTATGGCTATATTCCGGGGTCGTTAATGAGATGAGGAGAGCGACTGTAGGAATGATTAGAATTTGACTTTACCAGGAGATCGACGGGATAAGAATATCATAACAAAGATCGTACGTCATTGAGTAGATGGCACTTTACTGGACGGGAAAGTTGTTAAGAGTGAGGTCACTGGAAGGTGTGCGAGGGCATTGCAAGGTGTGTGAATGCACTGCAGGGATGTTGTGGTGCAACGTGCACATCGACGGGACGGACCCCTGAGGGTAAGGCGACTGAGGACGATGTGATTACCTGGTCTTCCATCACATAAAGTCATGTCTCGCAGCTCCAGGGTCAGGTGTCTGCCCTCCACCCCAGGGGCACCTTACAACCCGGGCACAACAAGAGTCTCTTTTTTTTTTTGTGTGTGTGTGCAGAGTGATGTAGCTGCTTCTCTACCTGATCCACGTGAGCTGTGGTGGAATCTGAGACACTGTGATAGATCATTAGGATGTCTTGATGGTCACTATCCATTAGCGTAAAGCGTTGTAAGTCTCCGCTTCTTGGCCGTCAGTGGCGTGCATTTATGGCATGGTTGCTGGAGCTGGATAGTTCTTTTCCAACACAAATGATGCAAATAAGTGAATAGGAATAACGAAAGGAGTGAGGACAGCGATACCTGCTGGTGCTCTTCATAGGAATTCGCACGTTTAGTTACTGGAATAGTAATATATCACAAGATCATTTTCCTGTCAGTCTCTTCCGTCCAATGCTTGACAACGGTATCATTACATACCGCACATTGTTGGTATATCATAATGATGTTATGAGCCATATCTGCAATGTATTCTGTCTATCGATCATCTGTAGGTGTCTTGTTTATACTACCCTTGCAGCCTGTTCCATCAACTCTTTCATTTTATGAAGTTCAGAAGGTTTGTGAAATCTTGAGACGCTGTAGCGTCTTGTTGGTGAGTTCGAGGCGGGATAAAGTGGCCTCGATCCCTGTGGCGTTACCCTGTGCTGCTGATAAGGATGAGGTAGAGGCAGTCTTCCCGTGTGTTGGTCATGAGTAAGCGACTGCGTTAACTTTTGTATTTTGATGTGGCTTTACACCACTTGGTATCTTTTCACAGCCGATAAACAAACGTGTGGAAAGTTTTTGAAACGTATTTTGCTCGAAAAATTTTTCTTTCCAAGACTGGTCTAGAGAGATGACGATCAGAGTCAGGCTTTCCTTTTGGGGTAAATAAAGTAGCTGGTGATGGAGAGCGAAGTTTCCCGAGTAATCATCATTTTCTTCTTCGGTAAACAAATGACGGGCATGTTACTGCGTCATGAAGCATTTCTCGCAGCAAAGTGATTTAACTTTTCATCTGATTTAAGAAAGTGGAACTGTTCTCAGAAGTCCATGTCTTCAGTGAAGTATCCATACACTTCATGGATAGTGTTACCACCATATATAGTGAGTCTTCTCTACTAAGACACCTGATAGATGTACTATGGCTTCATCAAAGAACATCCCCATGCGGAAGTAATGTTTGGTTGACATAGAATCAAAGAATCAAAGACGATTGAAAGTACTGCTAGACCAGTCGACACTTTCCAAAGCTCCTGTACAGGATCTTAGCATACAGAGGTCATGGTGCATATCTCTCTCTCTCTCTCTCTCTCTCTCTCTCTCTCTCTCTCTCTCTCTCTCTCTCTCTCTCTCTCTCTCTCTCTCATGGTTTCGAGAGCAGTGCCAAGATTGATATGCCACTTGGCTCTCGTGCCATTTTTGTACTATTCGATGCTGATTCTTTCGTCTCTGCTTTAATGAATCAACAGCAAAGAAGGACCCTTGGAACCTTGAACAGTTGTGGAGGGCTACCATACCCTCCCTCACCACGAGCACCTCCCTCCTTGGTTACCACACCCTCCCTCACCTGGTACCACTACCACTCCGTCCATCCCAGACCGCCACACCCTGAACGGCGTAGTGACTTTGTTCAGTGGTTCAGACACTCATAACCGCTGTTTTCCTTTCCATAATTCCCATATTACCGGAGTAACTTTCCCGTTCAGGTATATGATAATATGATATTTTTCCGAAGAATATCACCCTAACAGTCGGCAATTTCTATCCTGCTAAGAAAACGAGTTAATTGTTGGCAACTGCGTATAGGGGTTAGTCATCGAGCGTCAGGCAGCTTCCTCGCCATGTCTACAAACTGGTGACGGACGGACGGACGGACGGGAGCGCCTTATTAGTGTGTGGGTGTTGGTAGGGCACGTCGCCATTGGCCATAGTCGGTCTACTGTATTGCCAACGCTCTCTCGTTGACGTAGGATCCATGTTTGGTTCATTTTGATTATGACTGTCCCACATGCATACTGTGTGGGTATTGTTCCTTGCCGTGTCCTTAACACCTGGCGAAGGTGTTATTTTACAGTTGGTGGATGTAGCTTGACGTTGACGGCCTTAATGACCCTGGCAGCTGATGGACCTTAAAAACCCAGACAGCCAATTAAAGAACGATAAATCTGGAACCTATCCACAGGCTTAGGGAAGGGAAAGTTTCGTCATAACCACAGTGACAAACAACGATATCTTCAGAGCCTTAAATTGACGAGTTTGTCAGAACTAAAGAAAACGGGAATGTATAACTAAAGAAAGCCGTAGAGAAGAGGGTGTTTTGAAATTGTTTGGGCACGTGGAGAGAATGAGTGAGGAAAGATTGACCAAGAGGATATATGTGTCGGAGGTGGAGGGAACGAGGAGAAGTGGGAGACCAAATTGGGGGTGGAAAGATGGAGTGAAAAAGATTTTGTGTGATCGGGGCCTGAACATGCAGGAGGGTGAAAGGAGGGCAAGGAATAGAGTGAATTGGATCGATGTGGTATACCGGGGTTGACGTGTTGTCAGTGGATTGAATCAGGGCATGTGAAGCGTCTGGGGTAAACCATGGAAAGTTGTGTGGGGCCTGGATGTGGAAAGGGAGCTGTGGTTTCGGGCATTATTGCATGGCAGCTAGAGACTGCGTGTGAACGAATGGGGCCTTTGTTGTCTTTTCCTAGTGCTACCTCGCACACATGAGGGGGGAGGGGGATGGTATTCCATGTGTGGCGAGGTGGCGATGGGAATGAATAAAGGCAGACAGTGTGAATTGTGTGCATGGGTATATATGTATGTGTCTGTGTGTGTATATATATATATGTGTACATTGAGATGTATAGGTATGCATATTTGCGTGTGTGGACGTGTATGTATATACATTGTGTATGGGGGTGGGTTGGGCCATTTCTTTCGTCTGTTTCCTTGCGCTACCTCGCAAACGCGGGAAACAGCGAGAAAGCAAAAAAATATATATATATATATATATATATATATATATATATATATATATATATATATATATATATATATATATATATATATATATATATATATGGGAGGTATAGTAATAAGAAGGTCTTGGCTTCCGGGGTACAACACTATATCATCATTCTGCGATATAGGATTAGTGGACCACCGTACACGGTATCGTGTTTCCTTTTTTAAGCAGTAACCACTCATTAGGAAAGATGGTAATTTGCGTTATTCCCTCTTTTATGCATATGTTGAACGTATGGGAAATTAGGGGAATGACTTATAGGCCCATTATAGTAATAATGACCTATTACGCCATTATCTCCAGGTGGCAGGAAGTTCACGTCATTTTTATATGTTGATGTGAATGTGACTCGTATGCTCCGTCGCCTTACGCAAGGTTATCCGTACGTCCAAGCTTTGCCTGATATAGATTTAATCAACGGAAGACAATGAAAGGAGTTTCCACTAACTTGCAAACTTCTTCTCCCGAAAAACACATGATATTTTCACTCTCATCTTACCAGGGAAGGAGAGGTGGAAGTGCATTTTCTCTCCTACTGTCGAAATAACCAACTTTTTGTCTGTTTCTTCGTTATGGGTCTCTCTCTCTCTCTCTCTCTCTCTCTCTCTCTCTCTCTCTCTCTCTCTCTCTATCTATCTATCTATCTATCTATCTATCTATCTCTCCACTAAAAGTCCCCTTTGTGATTAATGCTAATGTGATGTGCAGGCATGTCCTTTCCATTTTCTTTGCTTGGCGACCTACCTACCTACTCCTGGTGCAGATAACGCTGAAGTGGTAATGATCTCTGATTAATACCTGGAAACTAATATGATGAAGATTGTAAGTACATGAATTACCTTTATTAGTACAGGTGCGACAGACCTGATGATTGATCATATGTCACTGGAACAAAGGGATCATTCTGCTTGAATGAATGATATTAATGTACTGAGGCAAGAGGCTAGTGTTCATACAACAGTAATTACATGGGTCGCGCTTCTTGCACGTCGAAATGCGTTTCCATTGCCTGTTCATTCGTGTCACGTGTGTGAAATTTTCTACTTTTACATTCTCTTTGCGAGAAGTCAGTTCGACAGTCACGGGGGCCCCATCTATTAAATTTTCTCCTTCGTCATGTAAACGTCTGTATTCTTTCAGCGATTTACAGTGTTGTTAAAGGCTCTTCCTTTCATCCACTGCTCTGATACTGTCATAGTACTTCTTTACACATTTTTCGAACTAAATTCATCGACACTCATCATCGACAGACTGGTTAGAAATATTAAGTCATGATCAAGTCACCACTCACTCCTCTGTTTTCCAGGGTGGGCAAATTACGGCTTCTGACGACTCGCTGTAGCTCAGCTCTCTTAATGCTGGTACCATCGTACTGTCCTCCTCTGGACCTTCTCTGTCAGCACTTTATGCATCTTTATGTGTGGTAACCAAACTTAGGATGTATGTTCTAGTTTTGGGCTTCTATACTCTGCGAATGATTTTGCTGAAGATTTCTCATACGTGTACTCAGATGCAATTCTAATACTTGCTCTGAAGATGCCTTATGTCCTTTAAAGTCTTCCTAAGGTGGAATTTCTTTCATACAAACTCCTGAAACTTATTTCTCGTTAGATGATATTCGTATCGAGGTCTTGTTTCTTTGTGTCCTATTCTCCTTACTTTGTATTCACTTGGGTTGAGTTTTATCGGTCAGATGTCAGACCAACTCTGGAGAATGTTGAGATCCTCTTATTAACTTCAGCAATCCTCCTTGTTCTTTACTTCTCCTAGGGCCTTGACACCATCCGCAAATGTTTGTAGGTACGAGACCGGTCCCTCTGGCATGTCGTTTACGTAGATCAAGAAGGAATATGTTCCAGGAACCCAGTCCTGCAGCATGCCACTCGTCAATCCAACCATTTTGAGAAGGATCCTCCATCATGCGTCCTTTGTACCTTTCCACATAAGGTAATTTTTGATCCACTGAAGAATAGATCCAGATTCTTCACCAGTTTCCTGTACGACATAGTATCAAATGCTTTCTGGCAGTCCAGGAACACAAAGTCCACTTTCTATTTTTAACAGTTCACTCGCCTAGAAGTCTTAAGATATTTGTTATAAAAGAGTCTCTTCTTCTCCCTGTCTCACAAATAGCAAATAGTCATCCATTTGCTCGTTTTCTTGACATTTTCGTTGTTTCGCAGACTACAGTCGTCAGCGAGCCTGGTCTTCACTGCAGTACACTCGGCTCTCTTACTTCAGGAACCGTCGTTGTTGCTCTCCTTTAGAACCTCTCAATTAATTTTTTATGCTTTTATTTTTTTTTACGTAAGGTGAGCAAAGTTAGGAGGTACACCAATTTGCTCATACGTACGTTGTGAATAGCTTGTTGGACATATTCATGTACTTAAAAGTAGTTTTATTACTTGTCAGCTGACAGTACATCTTTCTTTTTTTTGCACAGGTAAGGTACAGTGGCAGCCATCCATGTCCCTCACTTACACACATTCCTGAGGCTTGTTTCCTGCTAAATAATATCCATATTAAGTTTTTTTTTGCATTGTGCATTTACCTGGGTTGAATTTGATGACTTATGGATCAAACAGTCTTTTCTCTCATGACCTTATCAACAATTGTAAACGTTTTTAGTTAACGAGTCCAGTCCTTTGGTTAAGTGGTTTACTTTCGTTTAAGAAAGAGCAACTGTCCAAAGAGCGTGCCTTGCGTTACACCACTGGTAACGCCACCCCATTTTAGGAAGGTTCCTTTTGACATATATACTCTCTTTCCTTTCATCAAGATAATCTTTTATCCATCAGTGGAGCTTCCCCACCAC
Organism: Panulirus ornatus; assembly: GCF_036320965.1. Classification (NCBI taxonomy): domain Eukaryota; kingdom Metazoa; phylum Arthropoda; class Malacostraca; order Decapoda; family Palinuridae; genus Panulirus; species Panulirus ornatus. Next base: position 17,638,111 of record NC_092261.1, on the reverse strand, counting down.
CCTCCCACTTATACTTGGCCGAAAATCCAACCTCATTACCAGCCTCCTGTGTGGTTCAGCGTCAGATACCTTTGGACAGTCCGGGAGTACGCACTGCAGCCAGCGATCTCTCTTGTATTGCTCGTAACTTAGTCTTTCATAGAAGTTCAAGAGATATTCTACGACTTGGTCTCCTTTCTCTGGACGTGTTATGTCTGTTAGGTCGTCTCTCCTTTCCAAATGATAATCCGATTTCGTCCTAGCTTATAATTTCCAATATGCCTCAGGTAAAGTACACATGCAAGACTTATCTGTAATTAGGGTTCACTTTCGATCAACTTCCTTTAAGACAAGCACGACGTTTGCTCTTTCGCACCATTGGCACTACAGTTCCGTAGTGATTTCTAGAGCAATGTCTCAAACGCCCCGTTAGGTGTGTATACACACGCTTTCAGAAATATGGAGGGGTTTCATCAGAATCGTGTGCCTCGTGTGAATCAAGTTTGTCATTATTAGCTTCCTTGTGCTTGAGCGTGTGTGTGTGTGTGTGTGTGTGTGTGTGTGTGTGTGTGTGTCTGTGTCTGTGTGTCTGTGACACTGGGGTTGACGCTTGGCCTCAGATCAAGTACCTTTGGTATCGTGTTTGTGGCTGTGATATTTCGAAAATGTACCCGTCAAATTTATTCACCTCTTGTTTCTTATATACACTGTGAAGTAACATCCTGTAGAATAGATTCCTGGTGGAAGCTTGATTTTATATGATAAATTTAGTTTGTATAAGACCAAAAGAATATTTAATGAACATAATCAGTGCTTGATCGCATGTCACTTACCTCCAGAAATGGTTAATCTTTCACATCAGTCAGCCACACGTACCTCATTAAGGTTAGAGACGCGTTAATGAAGTCATGACTGAATACGAATGTTGGTTTATCATGTGGAGGGAAGCAAGTATTTATGGTGCTGATTAATCAAAGGATATGTTTTGGGCTTCGACAGTAGGTCAGGTAGCATGGAGATGGCGAGGAGGCTGTGGTCATCTCAGTCCAGATTGCTGTCTGGAAGGATGACTTGGACAGCCAGTGACTGGAATACAGTACGAGGGAAGGGGTGTAAGGACTGGCTGTCATTTTGCATAAAATATCATTCGTTAAATAGCAGGTTAGGTACATTAGAGGGTGGTGAGTGAGGGCTTCAGATCCAAAGCGATATCGTGGTGATGTTGAAGAGGGTTGTGTGTGCCAGATTTTCACTTCAGACATCACATATATGTATGTGTATATATATATATGTATATATATATATATATATATATATATATATATATATATATATATATATATATATATATATATATATATATATGTATGTATATATTGGAAAGGATCACAATTTTGCGCGTGATCAAGATATTCCTATGAGTCCACGGGACTCATAGGAATATATTTATACATATATATATATATATATATATATATATATATATATATATATATATATATATATATATATATATATATGAGCGAGAGAGAGAGAGCTGTACCCGGGATCCGCCTGCGAGAGGTTACACCGCATGTCAGAAGTCACTTTTGGCTACGCTGTATCAGTGGATAAACTTTGAGCTCAAGCTTCATGTCTCTATTACTCTCGATGTGAAGGGGTTATGATTATTCTTTCTTCTTATAAAGCAAACTACAGGTGTTAATCACTGTTGATCTGGCATGGCCAATGCGAGATCAGTAGTTGAGAAGACAGCGTAATATACTCTAACGTTATGATGATCAGTTGAAAGATTAAATGAGTACTGTAGTGACAAATGGCGATGAAGCCTAATTTATGAATATATCAACTGTTTGTTGTGAACAATATGTTCTGAGAACCTGTTCCACGCTTCGATAATGTCGATGGTTAACAAACATTTTGTGTAGTCCAGATTAACTCTGTGACTTCTAAAGTTTTAGCCCATGTCCTCTCATTAGTAGAACTGGTGCGACTGTCAAGAAGTTCTCTATCTCGACATTGTTGAATCCTTTGAGTATTTCTAAACATTCTTTTAAGTTTCCTTGGAACCACCTCATGCTTAGAGTTAACAAATTCAATTCCTGCAGTCCGTCTTCATGGTTTGTTACTAATGGAGGAATCCGTTTCGTTTCTCCTCCAGTCTAAGAATATCCTCAGTTAGGTAGGGACCCAGAACTGTACCGCTTAAGATGGGGTTTAAATAGACTTAAGCATAGTGGCAATACTATCATCCTTGCTTTTGTATCTAAAGTTTCTGTTGATAAATCCCAACATTCTATTTGCTTTCTTGGCAGCCTGGTTACAATGCTAGATGAAGTTACTGGAGACAGTGACCCTTAGATCCCTAACAGAAGGGGTACCCCTTATCTTGTGGCCTAACTGTTTAGAATCGAATCTCTTGTTGAGGTTTCCTATTTGCAGGAGCTGACCATTGTTGAATTTAATGTCATTTGCCACATTTTAGACCATTCAATTACTTTTTTATAGAACCCCTTGTAATGTTAGCCTATCTTCTCCAGTTCCTTTGAATTTGCCGATTTTTGTTTTATCTGCTGATTTACACACCAAGTTCCTCAGCCTCACGTTACTGTCGTTAATGTAGATGATGTGAAGCGCAGGTCACACGACGGACCCTACGAGAGAGAGAGAGAGAGAGAGAGAGAGAGAGAGAGAGAGAGAGAGAGAGAGAGAGAGAGAGAGAGAGAGAGAGAGTGTACTTGCCTACGGTCACTTACGATGACATTTTGCTTGAAGAGAGGGCAAGCGCGTCTTGCTCACCACAGGAAAACCTAGAGATGTGAAGAACGAATTGTGTGATTTACATGTCAGGTTTTATGGAGAAATTGTATATTTTTGGACGTTAGTACCAGAAGCCCAAGTGGAGGTAAGGCAGAAAGAGAGAGACAGCTACATAGGCCAAAGGGTGAAACTTAACAGCCACCGAAGAGCGTGTTTACTGCGCGGCCGTCACTAGCCCTCCCAACACCCAAGAATGGTAGAACCTCGGGGCAGAGAGAGAGAGAGAGAGAGAGAGAGAGAGAGAGAGAGAGAGAGAGAGAGAGAGAGAGAGAGAGATTCCTTTAGATCGTTAATGCTTGATAAGCATGACTGATTGCGTGTAAAGTACGAAAAATAATTTGCCGATCGCATAATCACTGCGATACATGTAACTGATTTGGGTTTGAAACCAGTTAAGGAAGTTGTCGCTGATTGTGAGTCGGGTTTCTTTTTTTTTTTTGACGTGGGTGACGTAAGTTTTTTGTGCCGCTGGATCATTATAACGTGTGGCGAGACGTGGATAGTGGATCACACGACCTGTGGACGCCGTGGGGGAAACGTGGCGCCATCTGAGGATACTGTTTATATTCTGAGAGGGGTAAGAAAGTGCGGCTGGGTGAGGGAAGGAGTTTGAGGAGTAACTTACAGAACTACAGCTACTGTAACACTGTATAAGGGAAGGAGTTTAATGAGTAAATTATAGAACTACAGTTACTGTAACACTGTATAAGGGAAGGAATTTAAGGAGTAACTTACAGAACTTCAGCTACTGTAACACTATATAAGGAAAATGATTTTGAGGAGTAACCTAACAGTATACAGCTAATGTAGCACTGTATGTGGTTGAGTTTATTAATTAACCTACAGATTTACAGCTACTGTAGCACTGTACAAGTGGAGGAGTCTTAAGGATGAGCCTATAGAGCTACAGCTATTGTATTACTGTATAAGAGATGGAGTTTTAAGGAGTAACCTAGCAGAATTATAGCTAGCTGTAGCACCTTATAAAGGAAAGGAGTTAAAGGAACCTATATAATTTCTGCAACTGTAACACTGTATAAGGGGGTGGGAGTTTGAGGAACCCATAGAACTACAGCTACTGTAGCACTGTATAAGGAAAGGAACATAAAGAGTGTCCTATAGAAGTAGAGCTACAGTAACACTTTATGATGGAAGGAGTTAGGTAACATAATAGAACTACAGCTACTGTATCACTGTATAAGGAGTAACCTACAGAAGTACAGCTCATGTCACACTACACAAGGAGTAACCTATAGAACTACAGCTAATGTAACACTTTATAAAGAAGGAGTTTGGTTAATCTAGAGAACTGGAGCCACTACAAGGGAAGGAGTCTTGAGGAATAACCTTACAGAATTAATGTGTTAATTCCAAGGGGTCTGGTCTGTAACAGGTGTTGCATGTGTAAAGACGAATTAATTTGTGGTGGGATGACAAACATGGGCAGTTAGAGGATTAGGATTTCGCTATTGAAAGTTTTTTTTCTTTTTCGAATGCTGAGAGGAGTCGAGGAAGTAAGAGTTGGTGGAGAGGATCCAGCGCTGATAGTGAGTACCAGAGGACGGTGGAATGGACTACAATTGCATGGTGTGTCTGGAAAGCCTTTCAGGGCGAGGCAAGGGTTGTCATTTAAGAGAGCAGAGCGTGTGTCGGCTGTAATGGAGGACTGAGGGATTGGTTCCAGGTTGAGGCTGGAGTCAGGCACGGCTGCTTGACGTCCAAGTTCTCGTGAAAGTTTATTGGGTTCACTGAGGGTCTTGGGAGGAGGCGGTTATGGTAGGTAGCGTTACCGTTGAGGCTGGGCGAGTGCTGGACGGGTGTGGAGTTGGCGATGGTGACGTATGTAAATCACCCGGTAGTGTTGGGGGGGGAGCAGTCATAACGAGGACTGCAGACTACAGCAGTTGGCGTCTGGCTTGGAGGCGCCTGAATAATAACTAGAGTGTGAACGGAGAGGAAAGCAGGGTAACCGTTTGTGTGGGGAATGGGAATGCGAGATATGATCGTAAGAACGGGGGGCCTGAAGACTGCTTAGAATTGTCAATTTAAGAATAGCTCTCGTACAGGGAATGGGGGACGAGATAGTCTGTCATAGAACACAAAATAACTTGAGAGATGAATCTGTGAGCTAACAGTTGACGAAAGTTGCTGGAAAATAAAGGTCATATTGCCTTAGGTTGTAAACTGTAGAGCAGGCGTCTTTATAAAGAGAATATCTTGTATCATTTTTTCATTTGGGGAGATATTCATAGGCCTGAGTGAATTTAAACTATCGAAGCTGGAGGGAAATGGGACGTGGTGACTTAAGTGACTTCGTTTATAGGTTGAATTATGGTGCATGCAAAATAGCATGCTGAAGTTGAAAACAAGTACGAGGATAATGCTGATGGAGGAAGGTGTTGGGATGGAGGACCATGGGTGAGGCAGGGGTGTGTGTGAGCCAGAGGGGCAGGTGTTGCTGGGTGCGTGAGGTCCCGCGCTCCGCCACCCGGCTGGTCACACTGTCTGGAGCTAACTGTGCATGGCTGTCCACCCTGCTTACCATGCCAGGCCTGCCCTGTCGTGTACTCGGTTACAAGCAACCTGCACGAAGAGTCACACAATTATTTATTCATATATATATATATATATATATATATATATATATATATATATATATATATATATATATATATATATGTATATATATATATATATATATATATATATATATATATTCACATTTTTTTTGCTGTTTCCTGTATTAACAAGGAGGCACCAGGAACAGACGAAGAACAACCTAGTTGTCATGTATAATGCAGACCACAATCCATAACCACAACCAGATTCACATTCCTTCCCAGGGTTTCCCCTGACGGTTTTATATTTCCAGGTTAAGTCCACTGACATCACCCTCCTCCTATATATACGACATCGCTCCTATTTACTTTATCTTCACTTGGATGTAAAGAAAACTAAAAGAATGATAGATTTTAGGACAAAAAAATTGCACGTATCAGACTTAATTATGATTTAAGATGAAAATGTATAGAGTCAGTATAAGTATCTAGGCTTTATCGTAGATGACCAGTTTAAAGCTGGTGCAAATACTGATATGGTGTAGAAGAAATGTAAATAGAGATTGCACTTTGTACGTATCTTGAATAGTCTACATATAGACAACGCAATAATTAATCTTTCTGAATGGTCTGCTATAGAATTGATTTTACATTTTTCAGTTACCGCCTGGTATGGCAAGGTAAACAGTAGAGATGAAAATAAACTTGAGAAAATTGATAAGAAAGCTGGGAAATTGTGTGCAAACACTAAGACATTAGACATGTTGTATCAGGAATGTGCGGTGATGCAGGTGGAGATCATGCAAGATGCAACCCGTCATCCTCTGTTCCAATACTATGTATTTCTAAGGTGAGGACGAAGACTGTCTCTGCCTATATACAGAGCACTGAGAGATTCAGGAAGTCATTTGTAGCACAAAGCATTCTAATGTTTAACCATCTAGAGACGCTGTAACTCCTCTGTGATGTAGCTTCTGAGTGCAATAGATGATTCTTTATGTGATACTTTATGTGGTACTTTTATGTGATATTTCATCATTTATATTTCATTATTCTTATACTTTTTAACCTTGAACTTCTAGCCATAAAGAATTTCATTTTGTATCACGTATGCGGTTTGACAATAAAGACATCTTGTCTTATCTACTGAACGCCTTATAACTTTATGCATGTTCAGGGTCCAAGCACTCAAAACCATTTTCACTCCATCATTCCGGCTCCTCCTACTTGTTCGCTCCACCTCTGACACATACACCCTCTGTCCACCTCTCCTCGCTCATCTTCTCCATATCTCCAAACCAGTTCAGCACACCCTCCTCACCTTTCTTAACCATACTCTTATTTTATTACCACACATTTCGTTTCCAAAACACTCCCCACTTTCGTACTTCTCATCTGTAGCCCAGACATTGCATCCACACAACTTCAGAACTGCTATGTCTTCAAAGTATACCTTCTTAGTCCTCTTCGCCAATGACCTATCTCTCCTCTCACTCGGAGCGTCCAGGACCTTTGCCCCCTTATCCCACCCCTATGGCTCACTTTGACTTAAATAGCTCAATTCGTTGTCATGTCCACTCCCAGGTATCTAAAATATCCCACTTCCTCCCGGTTCTCTCCAGTCACACTTATACACCACCTGACCTGTCGCTTTGTACTGCTAAGCCAAGTTACTTCGCCTTTATTCATACTCTATTTTTTATTCCTTTCACACATTATCCCAAACTCAGGCACCAGTTTGTGTAAAATCTCGCGTGAATCTGTCTGCAGTGTCCTGTCGTCAGCAGACAGAAACTGACTCTCCTCGCAGGCTTACCTACCGCCGGCAGACTGCACTGTTGCTCCTCGTTGCAAGACCCTTGCATTGACCTCCCTTAACACCAGTTACATAAACAGACACCCCTGCCGCAGACCTACCTTCACCTGGAACCACTCGCCCTCCTCTCTTTGTACTCGCATATGCTCCTTACTCTCGATATAAACTCTTCACTGCTTTAGCGGCTTTCATTACACACCACATATTCGTTACCCCTTCTTCAGAGCATCTTTATCAACCCTCTCATACACTTTCTCCAGAAACATAAACGCCAAATAGAAATCTTCTGTTTCTCTCAAGTATTTTTTTTTCGCACGTGTCCTTTAACACCCAATCCACACATCCTCTACCTTTCCCGATGCCACATTCTTCCCCAGTTTTGTGCATTCTAAATGCCACTAACACCTCAGTCACCACTTTCCCCATACAACATACCCGGTACACTCAACAAACTTGTACCAATGTAATTTGAACCTTCACTTTTGTCCGGCTTGACTTTGCACAGTGGTACCATACAGGTGTTCTTCCAGTCCTCTGACACAGCACTATGCGCCATATATACAATTAAAATCGTAACTAACAAAACAACTTCAGTCATATCCTTCCTTTGAGAAATTCAACTGTAATCCTGACCACTCCGGCCCCCTTGCTAGACTCCATTTTTTCACCAATACACTTGCCAAAGAGCCTCTCATTTTGCACACCTACCCAACCCAAACACCCAACATCTGCTGCCCTATCCTGAAACTCCCTCACCAGTCTCTGAATATACTTGCTCTGTATCCTCATCATCTCATCTCTGCTTACCACCACTTCCTCATTGCCTCTTCACTGATGCTCCTATTGTGTTTTCTGGTTTTCTTTACGCAATTATAACCCCTCCAAAACGTTTTCTTATTCTCTTTCTTTGCCATACATTTCTACCCTTGTACCTTCCTCTTGAATTCCTGCCGCTTTGTCTTGTGCATCTGCCAAGCACTCTCACTCCTTCCTGGAAGTAACGCACATCTGCCTCTCTTTATTTTTCTTTCACCAACAACATAACTTCATCTCACCACTCGTATCCCTTTCTCGCATGCCATCCTCCCACTTCCGCATGCCACACTTTATCGCATGTGTCAGCACTGCTTCCTTAAAGACCTCGCATTCCTCGCTCACTCCCCGAGCTTCATTTTCTCTCACCTTGCCATTCTGCACCTAATATCTCTTAGTATCTCTTTTCACACAAGCCTCAGTTTCAAGCTGACGCACTTTCACCACCCTATTCCTACTCATATCATTTCCTGTTTTCCGAAAGCCTCTACGAACCGTCATCACCCTCTCCTCCTCCAACCATTGATCAGACATTCCATGAGTTCCCTTCTTTTCCATATAGCAAGCTTATCAATTAGTACATATTCCAGTAGTGCTCGCTCACCATCTTTCCAACTCATCCATATATACTTGCGTGTGTTCCACTTTTTAAACCCGATAACCCCACTGACCAGTCCTTTTTAAGCAAAAAACTTCATAAGCTGTTCACCATATCCATTTACATCAGTGGGTACCCTCAACTGTCACATTAACCACTCCCGCATTCAATCACCCATCACTGATACTTGATCCCTGGCATCAAAGTTGATGGCACGTCACTCAGCTACTTCCAAAATGCCCGCCTCTCTTCCTTCCTACTCTCGCTCTGTGCATGGGCGCTGATAATCACCCACCTTTCGTAGTCCTTCAAGTTTACCCATATCAGTCAAGGGCTCATTTCTTTACCGTCTTTCACATATTTCGCAACTCTTCCTTCAGCAGAAGAGCTACCCATTCCTTAGCTCTTCTCTACACACTAACCCTATACCCCAGAGCCATTGTCAAACAATTCTTCCTCCTTTCCCTTGAGCTTTGTTTCACTCAGAACTAGAGCATTCAGGTTCACCTACTGAAATATACTACTTATCTCTCTCTTCCTCTAATATTGGTTACATTCACATACATGGACACCCCAAACTTGAGCCTTCAGGAAGGATGAGGTTCGCTCTATCTTCTTTTCCACATTTTAAAGATTAGAATACAAGATTGGTTGGGTTTCCAGGCCCCCGCTTCTGCCTTTGTAAGTCGTCTTCTTCGACAGGGAGAGAATACAAAAGGAATAGAGAGATTACAGAGGGATTCAAACAGCTACAGACCACTGGGTCCTTTCCAGTTCGTTATGCATGGGATGTCGTCTCTGTTCCTTGTCCCAGCGATATATATATATATATATATATATATATATATATATATATATATATATATATATATATATATATATATATATATATGTGTGTGTGTGTGTGTGTGTGTGTGTGTTACCGAACTGTGTCAGCAACAGATAAAACCTCAAGTGGAAAGCCACTTTTGATGAGGCTGTATCACTGGGGGTAGAGTCTCGTTTGAGAAGTTCTCACTCCAAAGGGGACGGCATTCCCCTGCAAGTGAAAGTATCGCTGCCATGGGCTGCAGTAGCCTCTGGAAAGACATTCTGGGGTAATTATATATATATATATATATATATATATATATATATATATATATATATATATATATATATATATATATTATTTTATTTATTCATTTTACTTTTTCGCTGTCTCCCGCGTTAGCGAGGTAGCGTAAGCAAACAGACGAAAAAATGGCCTAACCCTCCCACATACACATGTATATACCTACACGTCCACACGTGCAAATATACATACCTATACATCTCAACGTATACATATATATATACACACACAGACATATGCATATATACACATGTACATAATTCATACTCTCTGCCTTTATTCATTCCCATCGCCACCCCGCCACACATGAAATAACAACCCCCTCCCCCCGCATGTGCGCGAGGAAGCGCTAGGAAAAGACAACAGAGGCCACATTTGTTCACACTCAGTCTCTTGCTGTCATGTATAATGCACCGAAACCACAGCTCCCTTTCCACATCCAGGCCCCACAGAACTTTCCATGGGTTAACCCAGACGCTTCACATGCCCTGGTTCAATCCATTGACAGCACGTCGACCCCGGTAAACCACATCGTTCCAATTCACTCTATTCCTTGCACGCCTTTCACCCTCCTGCATGTTCAGGCCCCGATCACTCAAAATCTTTTTCACTCCATCTTTCCACCTCCATTTTGGTCTCCCACTTCTCCTCGTTCCCTCCACCTCCGACACATATATCCTCTTGGTCAATCTTTCCTCACTCATTCTCTCTGTGTGACCAAACCATTTCAAAACACCCTCTTCTGCTCTCTCAACCACATTCTTTTTATTTCCACACATCTCTCTTCCCCTATTGTTACTTACTCGATCAAACCACCTCACACCACATATTGTCCACAAACATCTCATTTCCAGCACATCCACCCTCCTCCGCACAACTCTATTTATAGCCCACGCCTCGCAACCATAATACATTGTTGGAACCACTATTCCTTCAAACATGCCCATTTTTGCTTTCGGAGATAATGTTCTCACTTTCCACACATTTTTCAACGCTCCCAGAACCTTCGCCCCCTCCCTCACCCTATGATTCACTTCCGCTTCCATGTTTCCATCCGCTGCCAAATCCACTCCCAGATATCTAAAACACTTCACTTTCTCCAGTTTTTCTCCATTCAAACTTACCTCCCAATTGACCTGTCCCTCGACCCTACTGTACCTAATGACCTTGCTTTTATTCACATTTACTCTCAGCTTTTCTTTTTTCTCACACTCTACCACACTCAGTCACCAGCTTCTGCAGTTTCTCACCCAAATCAGCCATCAGCGCTGTATCATCAGCGAACAACAACTTACTTCCAAAGCTCTTTCATCCACAACAGACTGCATACTTGCCCCTCTTTCGAAAACATCCATTCACCTCCCTAACAACCCCATCCATAAACAAATTAAACAACCATGGAGACATCACACACCCATGCCGCAAACCAACAATCACTGAGAACCAATCACTTTCCTCTCTTCCTACACGTACACATGCATTACATCCTCGATAAAAACTTTTCACTGCTTCTAACAACTTGCCTCCCACACCATATATTCTTAATACCTTCGACAGAGCATCTCTTTACAACTCATATATATATATATATATATATATATATATATATATATATATATATATATATATATATATATATATATATACCTCGCTAATGCGGGAAATGGCGAATAGTTTGAAAGAAAAGAAAAAGAAAAGAAAGATATATATATATATATATATATATATATATGTATATATATATATATATATATATATATATATATATATATATATATATATCTTTTTTCTTTTAAACTATTCGCCATTTCCCGCATTAGCGAGGTAGCGTTAAGAACAGAGGACTGGGCCTTTGAGGGAATACCCTCACCTGGCCCAATTCTCTGTTCCTTCTTTTGGAAAATTAAAAAAAAACGAGAGGGGAGGATTTCCAGCCCCCCGCTCCCTCCCCTTTTAGTCGCCTTCTACGACACGCAGGGAATACGTGGGAAGTACTCTTAATCCCCTATCCTCAGGGATATATATATATATATATATATATATATATATATATATATATATATATATATATATATATATATATGGGAGGGTATTGATTGAGAGGGTCAAGGCATGTACAGAGCACCAGATTGGGGAAGAGCAGTGTGGTTTCAAAAGTTGTAGAGGGTGTGTGGATCAGATGTTTGCTTTGAAGAATGTATGTGAGAAATACTTAGAAAAACAGAGGGATTTGTATGTAGTATTTATGGTTTTGGAGAAGGCATATGATAGCGGTGATAGAGATGCTCTGTGGAAGGTATTAGGAGTATATGGTGTTGGAGGTAGTTGCTAGAAGCAGTGAAAAGTTTTTATCGAGGTTACATGTAAGTCATGTGTACGAGTAGGAAGAGAGGAAAGTGATTGGTTCCCAGTGAATGTAGGTTTGCAGCAAGGGTGCGTGATCTCTCCATGGTTGTTTGATTTGTTTATGGATGGGGTTGCCCGAGAGGTAAATGCAAGAGTTTTGGAGAGGGGCAAGTATGTAGTCTGTTGTGGATGAGAGAGCTTGGGAATTGAGTCAGCTGTTGTTTGCTGATGATACAACGCTGGTGGCTGATTCGGGTGAGAAACTGCAGAAGCTGGAGACTGATTTTGATAAACTGTGTGAAAGAAGAAAGTTAAGAGTAAATGTGAATAAGAGCAAGGTTATTAGGTGCAGTAGGGTTGAGGGTCAAGTCAATTGGGAGGTAAGTTTGAATAGAGAAAAACTGGAGGAAGTAAAGTGTTTTAGATATCTGGGAGTGGATCTGGCAGCGGATTCAACCATGGAAGCGGAAGTGAATCATAGGGTGGGGGAGGGGGCGAAAATCCTGGGAGCCTTGAAGAATGTGTGGAAGTCGAGAACATTATCTCGGAAAGCAAAAATGGGTATGTTTGAAGGAATAGTGGTTCCAACAATGTTGTATGGTTGCGAGGCGTGGGCTATGGATAGAGTTGTGCGCAGGAGGGTGGATGTGCTGTAAATGAAATGTTTGAGGACAATGTGTGGTGTGAGGTGGTTTGATCGAGTAAGTAATGTAAGGGTAAGAGAGATGTGTGGAAATAAAAAGAGCGTGGTTGAGAGAGCAGAAGAGGGTGTTTTGAAATGGTTTGGGCACATGGAGAGAATGCGTGAGGAAAGATTGACCAAGAGGATATATGTGTCGGAGGTGGAGGGAACGAGGAGAAGTGGGAGACCAAATTGGTGGTGGAAAGATGGAGTGAAAAACATTTGAGTGATCGGGGCCTGAACATGCAGGAGGGTGAAAGGCGGGCAAGGAATAGAGTGAATTGGATCGATGTGGTATACCGGGGTCGACGTGCTGTCAATGGATTGAATCAGGGCATGTGAAGCGTCTGAGGTAAACCATGGAAAGTTCTGTGGGGCCTGGATGTGGAAAGGGAGCTGTGGTTGCGGGCATTATTGCATGACAGCTAGAGACTGAGTGTGAATGAATGGGGCCTTTGTTGTCTTTTCCTAGCGCTACCTCGCACACATGAGGGGGGGAGGGGGATGTTATTCCATGTGTGGCGAGGTGGCGATGGGAATGAATAAAGGCAGACAGTGTGAATTGTGTGCATGTGTATATATGTATGTGTCTGTGTGTGCATATATATGTGTACATTGAGATGTATTGGTATGTATATTTGCGTGTGTGGACGTGTATGTATATACATGTGTATGGGGGTGGGTTGGGCCATTTCTTTCGTCTGTTTCCTTGCGCTACCTCGCAAACGCGGGAGACAGCGACAAAGCAAAATAAAAATATAAAGAATAATATATTATGAGCCCTGCACAGGATATCTTGGCCATTTATTTCGAGTCCAACAAAAGATAGAATGACCCGACTTGTTAATCGTCCACTCCATATCCTGACCAATCGCTGCAAAAATTTCTCCTAATATCATGGTCGTTTACCGTGAATGCTATGCTGCTTAACCCGGCAACTGACTGTAATGGTTCGCCTTCTGCTTTCGACTTGTATGAATCACTTAGATATACGAATATGAAAATTCTAACTTGGTGGAAACTGTTGTGTTTGATTAAGGCAATCTGTCTCCGAGGTAAGTTACTTCATTTGGAGACATTAATGCTTAATGGGCGTGACTGATGGTGTGTAAATTGCCTCTGGAATTGGCTTATTAATTTAATCCGTCAGATACATGTAAGTGATTTGGCTTCGTGACCCGCTAATAAAGCTGTCCAAAAATGCGCGAGTCGGTTTTTATGTGGGTGATTCATCACATGGTATGGTTGGGGTAGTGTAGTGGATCAGATAAGGAGTCGCTGAGGGGAGCCTGGATCGAGAGGAGAAGTGTGGGTCCTGAGCAAAGAGATGGATGCTCTGACCCTAACACCGTGGTAGGGGAGTGTGTGTGTGTGTGTGTGTGTGTGTGTGTGTGTGTGTGTGTGAGGGATTGAAATAGAATTAAGGTTAAATTGGTCTATATATTGAGAGTAAAGGGGAAAAGGAGAGACGACAACCGAGTTATGAATATACACAAGATAAACAAGGATGTTTATGAAAAGGGGATGATGATGATGACATTTTTTCACATTTCTTATCAAAGGCAATTGGGAAACTTGTCGAGGGCAGAGGCTTTCCCTGAAAAATGCGAAATCCACATGGAATGAGCGACTTTGGCAGTGCTCTGGAAGGCACAGCGGTTATAAGGTTGTGGGAATTTCTTGAAGACGGTGCAAGGTTTTTGTATTTGATAACAGAGCGTGTGGCGCACGTACTCGGGCCATCTGGGATCATACCAGCACATCTTCGAATCCTGGTCGTGTCAGCCGTTCCATGGTCTACCCAGTTTTTCTTCATTACCTAGGGCTGGTCGATGATATGGCTACCTGGCATAGGCTAGGGTGTGTCTGTGTGTGTATGTGTGTGATTGTGTGTGTACGCGCGCTCGCCACATTGATAGGAGTACAGGCATGGTACTTACAAGTTTAAGAGACGGGACACCACGATTGTAAAGCTCTTTCTCCGTAACACAAAAATGATTATCACGAATGATAATCACGTTTACAATCGCTTAACTTTACTGATCATGAGTCAACATGGACCCGCCTGGGATCGAGTTCTCCATAGGTTTGAATCTTGTGCTTTGCAGTCGTTCCACAGCTCATCCCAAGTGTTCATCCACCTCTCCGAGCTGATCGTTAAATAGTTACCTGGCTTAGGCTGGGGCGTGTGCGAATACTTTCATACGAATAGAGACAAGATACATATATACAAGGTTAAGATACGGGGCAACACGAGTGTAAATCTCTCTCCCCCGTAACACACGAATTGTAGTAATGAAAAAACTAGCACCGGTGCGGCTCTGCACCATCTTATCTTTTCTACAAGTTCTGACAGAGACATCGTTCTCGTTAAATTAATATTCATTTGTTTTTCAGATTACATAATGTATCCGCTGTCCTCCAGGAGCTTGTATATCGTATGTACAATGAACATTATATATGCAGGGCTATTAAATTCAAACCTTGAGAGACGCTGGCCTCGTCAGCCATCTGGAGGCTCCTACATGGAACACTCCACAAACGCTGGACTAGTAACGGCTGCATTGACTACTGTCCGAGGCGAACACCTACATCAACTGACCGTATCTTAGACATTATTTAGGTTAGGTTCTGGTCTCTGTACTGGGAGGAAGTGCTAGTTGGAGGTTGTACTGGGCAAGGTGACTGCAGCATGTTGGCTGTCGTCTTAATAAAGTTTAACGCCTGGAGGACGACGGTGCGATCCTTGAGCACGACGTTACAACCTCTGAGGACGAAGGTCCTTTCCTTGAACATGATGGGACGATCTCTGAGGACGAAGTTATGGTCATTTAACATCATAGCAGAGCCTTTGACCTTACTCTTCATAGGGTAAAGCAAAGACCATGTCATCATGTCCAAGGGTCATACCGTCGTGTTCAAGGGTTGGACTGTCGCCCCACCATGCCCAAGATTCGTCGTGCTCAAGGATCGCACCATTGTGCTCCAGGGTCGTCCCGTCATAATCAGAGGTCGCACCATCATGCGCAAGGGTTTTGCCATCAAGGATCAACCATTGTGATAAAGGGTCGCACCTTTGTATTCAAGGGTAGCACCTTTGTGCTCAAGGTCTCACCTTCGTACTCATAGGTTGCACCTTTGTGCTCAAGGTTTGCACCTTCGTGCTGAAGGTGTCCGGGCGTTTAATGGTCATCATTAAGGCCTCGTGCTGAAGGTGTCCATGCGTTCAAAGGGTCATCACTAAGGTATTCTCTGTTGCTCCACCTTCATGTACTCGACGTTCATCGAAGTGAGTGCAGCTTCCAGTCCTCGCATTATCGTATGCTGAAAGTTTGATTCTCTCTGTGTCTCGCGGGATCTCTTCCCTTGGTATGCAGTACTATGTACTTAGTCACCTGCGCTGTAATTTTCCCAGCCACCTTGATCAGGAGCCTTGTGTGTTTATTCCTGGAGAATTTCACTGGTAAACTGCATTTGTGGGCTTTTGGGTTATGCCTAGTTTTGTTCCTTCATAAGTTGGTGGTTCTGTTCCACGAGCACAAGACAAGGTTCAGTTTGGGAAATGGCGTCGGATTGCTGTTGCTGCTGCTGCTGATTTAGGACTGTCTTCTCAAGACGCTGTGTTTGGGGTTCAGCTGGCTTGCGGACTCCCTGTTGCTCTAGCCGTTACAGTTGACACCCTAAGTTGGGGGTCTTTTCTTATTGACTCCCTGTTGTTGTGGTCGATGTTGTTGAGTCTTCCAGCTTTTGTTGCGTGGCAGTTATTGTGGTCGTTGTTGTTGTGCCGCTGGTGTTGTGATCGTTGACTCCTCAGTTGCTGTGGTCGTTGTTGTTGGCCTCCTATTGTTAGGGGTCGTTACTCTTGACTCCCTGTTGTTGTAGTCATTGTTGTTCGAGCCTTTTGCTATGGTCGTTTGCTGTTGGCTTTCCCGTTGCTGTGGTCACTTGCTATTGGTTCCCCATGTTGCTGTGGCCGTTTGCTATTGGCTGCTTCTATTGCTGTAGCCATTGTTGTTGACTACTGATGAGGAAGTGTGTCTTGATCCCTTGGCCAGTGATGTGGTTAAAACGTATCCATTACTGACAAGGATCTCTGTCTCTCCGGGGAGTCCTTTGTGAAGGCTCTCCCACGAGGAACGGGTCCTATAGACAGGTCGGGGGGAGGGAGGGTGGGAGACCGATAGGTGGCTCCTCATCAGACTCAGTTCGTGTCATAGGAGACGACGGCCCAGCGTTTGTGTGAGCCTTAGCTAGCGTCTCTCCATCTCTTCCTCTTTCTCTCACATTGTATCCCTGTTCGTTTTTTTTTTTCTTTCAGTAGGGAGGTTAGAGGAGAGAGAGAGAGAGAGAGAGAGAGAGAGAGAGAGAGAGAGAGAGAGAGAGAGAGAGAGAGAGAGAGAGAAGGATATTTTGAAATGTATGCTGTAAGTTTTCGGGCCATGTGAGTGATTTTCTGGAAGCATGTTTGCGGTGCCCTGTAGATATACCGCAGGCAGACTAAGGGGTGTGTTTGTATTCATGTTGCATCCTTCGTGTTTTTGGAGAAGATTCACTGAATTAAGCTGATATTCTTCATTTTGTAACACTGGCAAATTTATTATGCATCCCAATTATGGTGCAAATAGCAGAAGTGTTAAGATGATGTACTTTTACTTATATCATTTACCATGCACCTGTTTTGGTCTTACATAACAAGAAATGTATCAAAAGCCCTAAGAATCATACTTCGTTGCCCGAAGATCACCAAAATACTCAACAGGTGGAAAGACCTTGGTATTCCTAGAATTGAAGACAGAATCCTCGAAATCAGTCTTATGTTAGAGCTTTGAGGCTTCGAGGGAATCAAGAATGTTCCATGTTTGTACTGCTGTCGAAATCTCTGCTTTGTCTGTTGTCTGTATAATCGTTGTCTTTAAGTCTCTGCCATACTTTCTGGGCAGCTCCTCTTTATAATGAACCGATTGGTTTAATCTGCGACCTTTAGCGGTGTTTTAGTGTTTTCATTATAGGGGTATTTTTCATTTGGGGGGGAGGGAATCACAGAACCTTATTATTTTGTATCTTCTGTAAGCTAAACATGCGAGATTTGGAGACGAAGTACGTCGGTATGGGTGAGTAGGTTAGGACAGGTGTTATCATGGCCTTGACATGGTGTAAGTTTTGGTTGTCTGGAAGGTGACAGAATGTGTTTGACGAGTCAGGGCGGCTTTTCCCTGTGTTGGATATGTTGAGATGTTATCAAACCCCTCGATTTTAAGGCAACGTTACCCCAGGCTGCTGCAGCTCTTCTTGTGCGCTGTCTTGTTGCTTTCTATGGTTATATCTTTGGGTTTTATTCTACTTCGTGCCATTACAATAGAAAATTTGTGTTTGCTTTCCAGTTCTTTTCGAATTTGTAGTCTCGCAGGCTCCGACTGTGCCAAAGGAGATGTTTTAGGGGTGAGTTGCTCGAGACGAGTATTCGCGTGGCGTCATCGGCATAGATGATGTCATGGCACCCACCGGTGGGGGAATGTCAGCTGTGTCAGCTATGAATAGTGTTGGGGATAAAACGTTGACCTGGGGGAAACCCCGCTGGATAATTTCTGCGTTGCGTTGATTTAGATAGATACGCAGTAGCCTTTCTGTGATCTCAGGCGTACCCGAGTGGTTGTGCTTCATACTGAAAGCTGTTTCTTCATACTTTGTCATGGGTCTTGCGTGTGTCTCCTTGTATTACTGTAAAACTTAATCATTACCCTCTTGGCATGGCGATTGTGTCTGCCGTAGTGGCCGAGATGGTGCTTTCACACGGAGAAACTCTCTCTCTCTCTCTCTCTCTCTCTCTCTCTCTCTCTCTCTCTCTCTCTCTCTCTCTCTCTCTCTCTCTACACACACACACACACACACACACACACACACACACACACACACACACACACAATCTATTGTGCAAGTCTTCCAGTATATCTGCCAGTTTATAGATGTGCCTCATTGATGTGCTTATCCAAAACGTAGCTCTACCTTGATCTTCAATATTTTTTTTTCTATGATTCACTACGAAGTTAGTTATGACCTTCCACTCACGTCATGTGTAAACTTGAGTATTTTCAGCGGAATGGCCTCACGACTCGTCTGTGTCGTATATTTTCGTGACAAAATCTCGTCACTAAACGTGAATACGTCAATGCTTTCTCCCTCCTTCATGATCCTCACATTGTCCTTTACCTCTCCCATTATTACCTTCATTTTTCCCCTCTCCTTTTATTTCTGTTTTCTGATATCTCCCTCAACAACTTCTTATCCTCGCATTGCTGTTCCATCCTGCTCTCTCTCTCTCTCTCTCTCTCTCTCTCTCTCTCTCTCTCTCTCTCTCTCTCTCTCTCTCTCTCTCTCTCTCTCTCTCTCTCTCTCTCTCTCTTCCCTCCTTTCTCCTCTCGAATTACACGTCACTCACCACACTCCCAGTGATTTAATTCTTCCGACACAGCGAGGGGCCCTGGACGAACTGAGAGTGACGGGATGTTGTTATTTCTTCAAAGATTTATGTACACGTCCAGAAAGACACGAGACTTTGCTGCAAGAACTCTGATTTTGTACTGTGGAGAGTTTAGAATCGGCTGGTAGTAACGTTCCTAAGTAGAGTACAGTGTGGTGTGTGTGTGTGATTATTATTTGCTTGTTACGGGGAGAGAGTTTTACACTTTTATAGCCCCGCGTTTTAACCTTGCTTATGTGTACCATATCTTTACTCTTATGTATGTATGGACACTTGCACACCCCCACCCTAAGCCAGGTACCCATTTGTCAACCAGCCCCCGAGGGTGAGGATGAACACCTGGGTAGGGTGTAGGGCGACTGCCATGCCCAGGATTTGATCCCGTGCGGGTCCGGCTCAGGCTGACCCGTGGTGACTTACGGCCAGTATCGCCAACCACTCCTCTAAGGAAGCCCGTGTGTGTGTGTGTGTGTGTGTGTGTGTGTGTGTGTGTGTGTGTGTGTGTGTGTGTGTGTGTAATTAGCAATGTATGCATTAAAGAGAGGGATAGTTATGACTTTCCATATGTTATGTCCATATATAGTTTCATTATGCCATTCATGCAGTACTTTTAACCTGTAGTACTTTTTTTCACATATTTTCTAACAAGTTTCTTGTTGCATGTTACGGTGTCTAGCTATCCCACTTTTGGAAAACTGATCACTGTGGACGTTGTCAGACAAAGGCCTGAAAGGCTGTGATCAACTCTTCTCTCCTTCATGGTGGACAGTGTTTATGGTCTCTGACACGTCACTGTAACTCTTCCACAGTGAAAACACTTTAAAGTTGTCATGAATTTATGGAGAATTTTGGTTTAATTCCTGCCTTGTCTATGTAATTTTTTTCCAGTTTTTCTATTCATCTTTTCTTACTATTTCTATTTTTTGACAAAGGTTATGGTAATATATATATATATATATATATATATATATATATATATATATATATATATATATATATATATATATATATATATATATATATATACATATATATATATATATATATATATATATATATATATATATATATATATATATACTAAACTAAACCAGATGCCCATTTTATCGACGAACCCCTAGGGGAGGATGAAAAGCTGGGCTGACTGTGTAATCAGAATTCGAACCTGTGTGCACGACCATGGGCGGCCCTTGAATACGTCACGGTCAAGGCACACTGCATCACGGAGGTCCATTTATATCTTCCTCCACAGAACATTCCAAGGCACTTTCGCTTTTGACATGTTTTACTGAGCCATTTCTCTCATCCTTAACCTTCCCTCATTATTTGAAGGTAAAGGTGCCCATATTCCTCCTCCTCTTGTAAATCACGCAGAGCCTTCCACAGTGGTGATTTGCATCATGGTTCCTGAGTTCCGCTTCTCAACTTGTGTTTTCACAGTTCTCTTTAGTTTTCATGATCATATTTCATGTTTGAGTCTGTTTTCATCGCTGTTCTTTATACATCAATTACCATAATCAAACTCGAGCATTACATAACTTTCTCCTGCTGGTTTATCACACATGTTTTCAATTCCCAAGTTACTGTGTATGAAGGTAAACTCCAGTAATGATAGTGTTTCAGCCCCTCAAGTGACATTCTGATACAAATAAGTTTCCTAAATTCTTGTTTGAGAAATCTTATCGCAATGAGAAGTTGATTTCTCCTGGTCTCTCCCTTATAACTGAGGTTTCACCATTAACAGAACTTACTGTCTTCTTATGGCGTACTTGTTTCACCGTTTCTTATACTTTCCTCATTGTTCATTTGCTAGTATATCTTTACTCTTGTTTTGGGTCATTGAATTTCTCCGGAGGATTATAGAATGTCAACATCACTGTGCAGTTCTTTCTCTGGTTGCTTTTTCCGTTATGTATTATTTGAGTGGATCACCTTCCAAGTGTTTCCTGAAATTCATGTCTTATCTTTCCTTCTATTCTATCGTCTATCCTTCTTGAAAGATTGATTCAGGTGTTATCTCTATAGAAAGCTTTGTCTTCACTCCACCAGTAATATCGCTTGTTCTCTGTAGACTCGATCATTGGACTCCAGCTCTGTTCCATTTGCTACCAGTCCAACTGCATTCTTATACATTATTTTCAACCTGATATTCCCATTACTTAATATTGCTGACCTCTCAGAGGTACTGGCAGGGTTGGGTTTGTTCTTCCGTCCTCTAATCTCTCTTACTGTCTCCCATTTTTTGCCTTCCAACTGAATTTTACATTAATTTCTTCCGTCGATCTTTCACCTCTCATGAATAACTAAGCGAATTCCTCATCCACTGCAAGTTTGCGAACCTGTTTTAGTGCCTTGTGGCTACATAACTCCATATTAAGTCGTCACTATGAGTCCTCCCCCTTATGTCTTGATTACATCTACCAGTTCTCTTTGTTTATCTGAGAAACAGCATTTGGTATGTCTGCAGTCTCTACTATCTCCTTTAACCTATTTATTTTCCTTGTCCATCATCTCTTCTCTCGTTGGAATATGACCTACTTCCAGTTCAAAAATTATCAGCAGTTGACGTCTGTCTGCCTCCAGGTTCATTAATGTCCTAAATTTTCGGGCAACCCACTTCCCAACAGACTATTGCACTTTGCTTCGTCATCTTTCGTCTTTCTGGATTTTGTCTGAAATCTCTATTTTTGCCAACATTTGCTGGTCCTTAATACTCATTATCTTTTCATACCTCCCATCCAGCAGGCCAAATACTTCTTCGACTATTCTGTTTCATCGTATATTGCTCCACGGCTCTCCTCAGTGATTTGCCATACACCTCTGTTTCACTGTTACCAGGTCTCTTGTTTCACTGCAATACCCCTTGTTTCTGCTCGTCAGGCCCAGCCTTTGCTCGTGTTCCCCACCCGTCTTTTATCATCAGTCTGGCCTCTGTGTTTGGCATTTTCTTTTGTTCTGTCTTACGGACATACAAAGACCCTCCTGACCTTTTTCACAGACGCCTTTCATTTACAGTACCTTTTTCCTCAGCGTACATAACTCGGGTTACATTCCTTCTGAATCCCTTCAGTTAATTTGATTTTGATTACATGTCTCCACTTTCCTCTGATGACATTTCATGATCTTTCGTTTTGATATCTCTTTTTTTCTCTGTTTGATCCTCCAGTTGTTGGAACTTCTGATTACTGTTTCTCCGTAATTATCAATAATTTTTCCAGGCTTATGGTTCCAGATGATTGTCCTTAATTCCTTTCTGGTATTTTTTTTTCTTTTTTTCGTTCATCCGTTGTCAAAACCTCAGTCCCTTTCATCCAGCCTCCTACCAGCAGACCAAGTCTCAGCTGTAAGGTCGTGGTAACTTACCTCACCCAAGTCCATTTTTTTCTGTTAAGAATTGTAGCCTAGCTTGGCTTTGAGCTTGCATTGAATCGGCTCTCATCTTTAGTTTCAACTAAAATATGTTTGATAACCTCATCCAAAATGTAGAAACAATCTTGTTAATTTATTCAAAACATCTGGGATTTCAGACCCGAAGTCTGGGAACCAAAAAGATAAAAAGAATCACATCATCAGAAGAAGAAAAGAAAAATTGAGAATAGTGAGGCAGGTGCTTCATGTTACCTACCGATGATTTTGTCTTTTTTTATTTTTTTTTTCTTTTTTTTTTGTACATTTACGCTCCTCTGTAGATTTCTTTAGTTCATAAATTTCTTTATTAACTTGATCATGGTCTTATCATTAGGAAATGACTACCAGTGCTTCAGCTTTTGTACTTGATGCTTGTCATCATAATGTGTTGAATCCGTGATCCTCCCCTAATGCACTTAATTTTGCCTCGTTGGAATGATACATTAAAACAATCCTGTATCCAGGGATCCCTCTGGAATCTCCTCGCTTCCCTTATTCATACACTGGGCCCCAAGAAGGTGTGGACCGTCTGAAAGCCAGATGATGAGTGGCTTGGATTCTCCTGTGTGCAGCAGTTACTCTGTGTAATTGCCAGTTTTTGCTCTACATGGGGAGGGAGTTCCACACTCGCGGGGCCCCATCTCTTAGACTTTCTATACCACCAAGTAGCCTTCTAAACCTTTGGAAAATGTCAGTATTTTCAGGTTCCTCTTGTGGTTTATAGCCGTGGCCTCTGGTTACTCTGATAATGCATCTCGAGAAGAGCTGTTCTCTAGAGTTCACGTCGGCCAAATGATCTTGAGACTTGAGTAGTGTAATCAGGTCGTCCTTTTCGTTTCTCTTTTCCTTGTTGAGTAGATTAGTAACCTCAGCCTGTGTGGTTACTATTTGCGATTACCATCCCTCTGTTACGGGGAGAGGGTTTTGTACTCGGTTGCCCCGTCTTTTAACCTTGTATGTATGTACCACGTCTTAACTCCTTTGTGTATGTTTGCACCTACGCATAAATACCAACCTAAGCTGGATACTCGTTCATCAGCTATCCTGGATGGGAAGATGAGCACCTGGGTTAGGTGCAGGCCAGCTGCTACGCCCAGGATTCGAGCCTATGGAGACCCCGAATCCGGGTGGGCCTTTGCTGACTCGTGTTTGTGTTCGGTTTTGCTGAAAAAGAGACTTTAGTTTTTCTCCCCAGAAGTCTTACACCGTCGCATTGGCCCACCGACACACACTCACTCTCACACCCTCTGAGGACGTACTCCTCAACACGTGCAACAACCTGCGTGCCAACGGGAAAAAATATTTATTAGCGAAAATTAAAGTGTGTTGGTTTTATAGCGTTCGCCAAAATCCTCGGTGCCACGTTCGCGTCTCGTTAATTTGCCGTGCGAAGTAAAAAAAAGATCTACCAAAAAAAAAAGAAAAGCGAAATTTACGTTTTGGTTTTAGTCGTTGATTACGAATATGAAAATCCGCGTATCTTTTTATTCCATGGGGGGGGGAGAGAGAGAGAGAGAGAGAGAGAGAGAGAGAGAGAGAGAGAGAGAGAGAGAGAGAGAGAGAGGAGTATGGCGACAGAAAAAATGCAGGGGAAAGATGTGTTGATGTATTAGGAAGATAATAGTGTAATGACGAGTACTTACGATGATATTTTGACGAAAGGTAAGGATAACTCATAGTGTTCACCACTCACCACAGGAAAATCTCGAGTTTTACGGCTAACGAGTCATGTGAGTTGAACAGTTCAAGTGTTATATGTGAGTTGCTGAAATTCTATGCTTGTGGACTGAAAGCCAACAGCCCACGAGTAGGTGAGACAGACAGAAAGGACAGTAACCTAGAACATAGGAATGGAACTTAACAGCAACTTAAATGTATGCTCACAGAGAGAGAAGCGTGTCGGTGTATAGGCAAGAAATAAGCAGTTAGACAGAGACAGCAAGACGCAGACGGGCAAGGGGCTAATAATACGCAGGAGGTAACGAGAGACAGACAGACAGAGAGGAGAGACGAAGACGGGGCCAACATCGAGGCCTCACGGCCTAAACCTGAGCCGTGGCCATCGGAGTGACGTTGGAATCAGTTTCTAAACTCTTCGAAGGTCCGGGGTTTAGGGTTAAGTCTACGGCTCAGGTTTAATCCAGGTTGAATCAATGGGAAAGACATGATGCCCCTTTATTCGATCGGATCACGATGACCAAAATAACACGTGTCCGATGTATCGGAAACACCGACCGACCGACCGACCGACCCCCCCCCTTCTTCCCCCCCCCAAAAAAAAAAGTCCTCACGAAACTTTCATAAAGGTTTCGCTTCGGTTCACCACGTTCAAACTTAACCATAAATGGCGTGTGCTTCAGAGATACCATTGGCTCTGGGAAGCTCATGTCTTTGGCTTGAATGTTACGGCATTTCATAAATTTGAGATCGATGTGTGTCATTGCCATATATTTTAACTGACTGCACGTGTGTGTGTGTATGTGTGTGTGTGTGTGTGTGTGTGTGCGTGTGTGTGTGTGGCAAAGTTTTGTCTCTAGTTCGTGGACTCCTAGCCTTCCAGTGATTGTCGAAGTTCGTAAGGTCCAGAATACATCTTGCCTAGTGTGGTTACTGTCCAGCAAGATGTGTATTGAGGTGTATTTTTTCTTTATCATACGGAGCCCCTCTCTCTCTCTCTCTCTCTCTCTCTCTCTCTCTCTCTCTCTCTCTCTCTCTCTCTCTCTCTCTCTCTCTCTCTCTCCTTATCTCGGCTCCTCCAGTCTCCGCCCCCACTCTGCACTCCTCCCACTCTCTCGTCACTATTCGCAATTACCTGTAGTAAATCCTCGTCGGCTTCTTATTTCCATCTCCCGACTTGATAACTTCAATCTCCCCCTCTCCCTAGTGTCTAACCATCCCTCGATCTTCCGTCCTTTCACCCCTCCTCCTCCTCCTCCTCCTCCTCCTTTCCACCCTCCCCCCATCCGTTGTAATCCTTGCTTCTTGCTGTATCTTCTCCATCTCCCTCCTCACCCATCAAGAGAGCGTACATGTTCTTACAACTGTAATTACAATTACAGTCTTTGAACGCCTGAAGACGGTGTTTCAAGGTTTTATTCGAATGGTAATTACAGATAGCGTTGTCGAGGCGGCCTTAATGACCCTGGTATTCGATAGGCCTAAAATTGAAATATCCAGCCGACCAAATACACATCTCGTATGTCTTTCTCCTGTTTCTCCTGCTCCTATCTTTCGTCTTCCTGCACCATCTGATTCTCGTCCTCCGTGCTCACACTCACCTGGCATTGGCCTTCCCGGCTGGCTAAGCTAATGTCGAGTCCTGCTGAGCGATAATGTGTCGCTTGGTATTTATAACTTAGAGCCCCACTCCCTCTACCCCCATTTGTCCTCCGGTCACCCCTCACGTCGGCCGGTCAACCACCCAGACCACCTGGGTGCTGTGTGGGTGGTGGTGAATAGGTGGTGCGTGGGTGGTGAATAGGTGGTGTGTGGGTGGTGAATAGGTGGTGCAGATGGCTGGTGCAAGTTGTGTATGATGTGTTCGGTAGGGCTTATGCGGACTGTCTGTGGCATGTACTGGCGTGGGTGATGGTGGCGCGGATGATTTGCTGTGGGTGGTGTGTGTAGCGTAGAAGGTGTGGTTGAGGAGCGTTAGGCGTTGTGAGCAGCATGAATAAGGTGGTGTAGCGAGGAGAAATGAATGGTGTGACACGGGCTGTGGTTGGTTGGGGCTGTAGCCAGAGTCCCTCCATACGAGGACCTACGACAAGGTTTTGCCAAATTGGCCGGGCTAGCTAGCGCGTAGCGCTCATCGCACTATCCTGGTTGATGAGTAATAGTTCTTAGTTCATCTGGGAATGATTTCATCCACGTGTTAAGTTTTCTCTTGAATGTTTCTGTTGTTGAATCATGTTTATTTTCATATTTTCCTGGCAGTATAGTGAGCAGTCGTTCGAGCTTCCTGGCCGGGATCACGTACGTTCCACTGTATTTGTGCAAGTTTCATTACTTTGTATTTTCTTTGTTGAGAGAATTTCAGGGTCAGTGGATATTTCTTTGTACCTTCGGTTTGTTGCCGAGCGTAGAGTATCATGGACCGTTCTTTTCTTCCTTCTAGGCTGTGTAGTGTCGCTTCTTTCAGCCTATCATGGTAGTTCATCTGTTCCATACCCTACGATTTTGCTCGTGAAGTGACTATGGATTCTCTCTGATTTGTTTTTTGGTGAGCTCACCATACGACACTGCAGTATTCAGTCTTGCTTCTCACGTATACATCAAACAGCTTCATCTATATGTTTCTGTCTCTTGTCGTACCGTTCATTACTTGGGCCAGTTAGTGCTGTCTTCTCAATGGGTTCTCGATTATAATGATTTCTATATCGTTTACATTTGTTTTTGATATCCGTCACTTTCTCTGCAGGTCCTTTATGTGGCACCACCGATGAAAGAACTCATACTTATGCCATACGTTATTAGTTCAGATATGTCTTCATTAGATTCAGTTATGAGAGGTAGAGGTGTATATATATATATATATATATATATATATATATATATATATATATATATATATATATATATATATATATATATATATGCGTCAGTCACCACTGGAAAGAGAAAATAAGAACGGTACGTACTTTCGTTTATTTTCTCTTTCCAGTGGTGATTGTCGCATATATATCTTCACGGTGAAGTGAAGGTTTTACACACACACACACACACACACACACATATATATATATATATATATATATATATATATATATATATATATATATATATAGAGAGAGAGAGAGAGAGAGAGAGAGAGAGAGAGACTGGCGTGACTGTGTAAGCAGGGGAGACGTCAGAGTGACTGACTGACCTAGCGGACATTCGGTTTGTTTCTCATTCACTTTTTCCTTCTCGTCCTCCTCTTCCCCACTTCCATCCCCCAACCTTGCACCACATCACACCAGTTTTTCGTCCTGCTCTTCCTGTCAGTCTGTCTAGTGTCTGTTGGCGCAACTGTCGTTCTGGCCCCGTGGTTGTTTTGACAAGTTTCAGAGATTTCCGACGAAGAAATACATTTCCGATAATTCTGCAATGTTCTTTTGAATTGAAGACATAATTCTCAAGACAAGGAGGAATGGAGACATATAAGATTTGCTTTGATCGTGAGTTCTGTATGCGTTTTACCGATACTATTTCGACGCATAAGAAGCTGAACCCTGCTAACACCATTTTTTGCGACACTGACTGAAAACGGTAAAAACTCTTTACACGCATACAGGTATAGTTCCAGAGGTGTGGAAGAGGGCAAAATTCCTGCCTGTATTTTGAAAAGGTAACCAGGGAATCGCACTGAAGTACAGGTCAATCTAACTAGCGAGTGTGGTCTCTGAAATAACGGAAGAGCTAAGCAGATAAGTGGCTACTTGCGAAGAAGAAACTACCTTGGCGAGACAGGGAAAGGAAGTCGTCGTACTTTACGAAGTCTCTCAGACTTGTGTGAGAAGATGACCCTCTATATCGGATGAGCTGGACGACTGTGTGTTTATCGACTGCCAAAGAGCTTTTGACACTGTCATTCTGTCGGAGCCGATCAGAAATCATTCCTTCAGGTGAGAATAATGGGTAGACTCCTTTAATGGATAGATGATGATGACCTTAGTGAAAGACTGCAAAGGACGCAGGTAAGAGGAACATTCTTGAAGTGGGTGTGGGTCACCAGTGGTGTTCCTTAGGGTATGGTCTTGGGCCCACTGCTATTCTTGCTGTATGCAAATGACTTGCCCAGTGGACTGGATTCGAACCTAAACATGGTTGCGGGTGATGCCAAGGTCATGAGAGAAGAATTAACTAAAAGAGCGACCTGAACAAACGCCAAAGTTTATCGAATAAATGGTTTATGTAATTTAATCTGATAGGGTACACGTTCATGGGAATAGGCATAGTAAAAGGCGGCTTTATTGTTGTTATTACCTGGCCCGAAAAAATCAACAGGAATCATTGTTTGAAAGAAACCCAGGATTCGACATCGTGCCTACCCAGTCGCCATCGCTGCACATCAGACCTGTGAAAGAGGCCGTATTATAATGGCATCCAAGTATATGAAGAAGGAAACGTTTGGACAAACTATCCGCAAAGCTGTGTCTGGAATCACAGGTTAATGTATATTATAAAAGCACAGAAATCTGATTGAGAAGGGCCAGGAAGGCGCAACCACGGTGGTGCCAATCTTAAGATAGCCGAAAAATAGTGTGAGTTTAAGGGCTTTAAATTTGTCCACCATGGAGGAAGAAGAGAGGAGAGAAGAAAAAGGGATGACCTGATTACAGTCAACTTTCGTAATGACTTAGACGACGTTGAGTGCGAAGAGCTTTCTTATTTAAAGAAGCACTAACTGAGAATGTTCAAATGTTCAGAGGAGGACAATGAATATGCTACTAGAATTGAGGGACACGAGTTAAAGTACGACGATAGAGGTCATAGATTAGTCCTCCCTGTAAGAGAAGATATACGGGTGACTTAGTCACAGCTTTCAATTTTCTAAACTAGTTGGTTGATCTACTCAGTAAACACACCAATGAAGATGGAAAGATCGAACAAGCAGAGGCCATTACTTGCTAGGAAACTCTTTGAAGACGTAAGAAGTACTTTTATGGTACAAGACTGGTGGGCAAGTGGAATAAGCTGAGTGATGCAAGTATTGCTGACAGTAAACAAAACTCTAAAACGTTGCATTATATATAAGAAAAGAAAGTACAAGAAATGAGGTTCTACAAATATTGACCTTCCTCCCCATGCTGTACAAATATGCGATTGCAGTTTGATAAGCACACACACTTATATATGAGACAGTTAGTATGTCATTTCTAACAATTTGCTGAACACGCACAGTGTCTTAGGAAAAGTGCCTCCAGTGAAGGAATGTAGACGATGAGATATTTTCACATGCGTAACTCCCTTCTTGTATGGGTTCTTTTGAAGTCACTACTCAAGTGTGTTATGACCTGGTGCGAACCCTGGGTAGGAGAGGCGGGTGGGTGACTCGGCACTACAACACTGAGAGTTCCAGCGAAAGAGATTATTCGCATTGTTAGCCAGGATTAGTTCATTATTTCCAGGTTGTTTATTTGGGGTTATTTTCCCTCAATTGCGGACGAGTGACGACACAGGAGGGAGGAGGAGGAGGCAAAGTTCGGGATGCTGATAGAGGGAGGTACAGGGGAGGATACTCTGAGGAAGGTATTGGGCAGGATGATGTGGGAAAGGTGCTGAGGAAGGCAGTGGGAGGAAACTGTGGGAATGTGCTGAGGGTAGTGCAAGGGAGGGTCTTTGGATGTGATGTTGGGAGGGTCTCTGGGAAAGCCGGTTGGAAGGAGTTCTCTGGAGACGCTTGGGGAGGATGCTAAGGAGTGTTGTTTTGGCTGATGCCAGGGAGGGTACAGTGGGAGGGCTCGGGAGGCCTACGGTAGTCAATTGGTGGGGAGGATTATGTGGAAAGATGTTGGGG
This sequence comes from Panulirus ornatus, assembly GCF_036320965.1. Classification (NCBI taxonomy): domain Eukaryota; kingdom Metazoa; phylum Arthropoda; class Malacostraca; order Decapoda; family Palinuridae; genus Panulirus; species Panulirus ornatus. The sequence goes on along the minus strand of NC_092261.1, from coordinate 17,607,998 downwards.
AACGTACTTGTACAGTTTCCCTGGAGAGCATGCTGGGTTACAATGTTGATGGAGGAGGCTGAAGAAATTTTTGCTGAAGAATTTGATTATTCTGAGGGAGGCTGCTGAGGAGGAGGGCTGGGAGGAGAAGGTGAGCACGACAGGAAAGTGCTTGGGGGAGGGTAATAGGGAGTCGATCAGGAAAAGTTTCAGGGGAAATCTCTTGGGGGATGATGCATGCAGATTTTGTAGGGGACATCACTTAAGATGTGATGGGGATTATCCCTTAAGACGGTGCAGGGAAAATTTGCCAGGGAAGCATGGTGAGGATTGTGGTAGGAGGCAGCACAGGGAGTAAGGATTGTTCTGTAAGGGGATGCCGGGGGATTTGCTTACAAAGGTTGTGCTCTGAGAAGGTGAGGAGTGAGTGGGAGGGTGATGGGGATTGATTAGGGGATGGTGTAGGAAAACAGCCTGGGGGGAATGTGCTAGGAGACGTTGCTTGTGTTAGGATATGTTGTTTGTGGTGGGAGAGGTTGCTCGTGGTAGGAGAGGTTGCTTGTGGTTGGAGAGGTTGCTTGTGGTTGGAGAGGTTGCTTGTGGTTGGAGAGGTTGCTTGTGGTTGGAGAGGTTGCTTGTGGTAGGAGAGGTTGCTTGTGGTTGGAGAGGTTGCTTGTGGTAGGAGAGGTTGCTTGTGGTTTGATAGGTTGATTGTGGTAGATGTTGCTTGTGGTAGGAGAGGTTGCCTGTGGTTGGAGAGGTTGCTTGTGGTTGGAGAGGTTGCTTGTGGTTGGAGAGGTTGCTCGTGGTAGGAGAGGTTGCCTGTGGTTGGAGAGGTTGCTTATGGTTGGAGAGGTTGCTTGTGTTTGGAGAGGTTGCTTGTGGTAGGAGAGGTTGCTTGTGGTTGGAGAGGTTGCTTGTGTTTGGAGAGGTTGCTTGTGGATGGAGAGGTTGCTTGTGGATGGAGAGGTTGCTTGTGGTAGGAGAGGTTGCTTGTGGTAGGAGAGGTTGCTTGTGTTTGGAGAGGTTGCTTGTGGTTGGAGAGGTTGCTTGTGGTTGGAGAGGTTGCTTGTGGTTGGAGAGGTTGCTTGTGTTTGGAGAGGTTGCTTGTGGTTGGAGAGGTTGCTTGTGGTTGGAGAGGTTGCTTGTGGTTGGAGAGGTTGCTTGTGGTTGGAGAGGTTGCTTGTGTTTGGAGAGGTTGCTTGTGGATGGAGAGGTTGCTTGTGGATGGAGAGGTTGCTTGTGGTAGGAGAGGTTGCTTGTGATTGGAGAGGTTGCTTGTGGTTGGAGAGGTTGCTTGTGGTTGGAAAGGTTGCTTGTGGTTGGAGAGGTTGCTTGTGTTTGGAGAGGTTGCTTGTGGTTGGAGAGGTTGCTTGTGGTTGGAGAGGTTGCTTGTGGTTGGAGAGGTTGCTTGTGGTTGGAGAGGTTGCCTGTGGTTGGAGAGGTTGCTTGTGGTTGGAGAGGTTGCTTGTGTTTGGAGAGGTTGCTTGTGGATGGAGAGGTTGCTTGTGGATGGAGAGGTTGCTTGTGGTAGGAGAGGTTGCTTGTGTTTGGAGAGGTTGCTTGTGGTTGGAGAGGTTGCTTGTGGTTGGAGAGGTTGCCTGTGGTTGGAGAGGTTGCCTGTGGTTGGAGAGGTTGCCTGTGGTTGGAGAGGTTGCTTGTGGTTGGAGAGGTTGCTTGTGGTTGGAGAGGTTGCTTGTGGTGGGAGAGGTTGCCTGTGGTTGGAGAGGTAGGAGGTTGCTTGTGCTAAGAGAGGTTGCTTTGGGATTGCTTAGGATAGTGTTCAGAGAGGTTGTTTCGGGATATTAAGGAAGGCTGAGGATTATTCTAAGAGAAGTTGTGTGGAGGGTGCTGGGGCTTGCGCAAGGAAAGGTTGGTTGGTGGGGTTGGAGATTGTGGTAGGTGTGGTTGCTTGGGGAATGGTGAAGATTGTGGTTGGGAAAGTTGTTTAGAGGTCCTGGGATTTTGCTAGGAAAGGTTATTGGAGGGTCCTAGGGATTGTGTTAAGAATGGTTGCTGGGATGATGCTAGGGATTGTGCTAAGAAAGTTGCTGGGAGGGTGCATTGGATTGTCCTAGGTAAGGTTACTGAGAAGGCGCTAGGAAAGGATGCTGAGAAGGTGCTGGGGATTGTGCGTGGAAAGGTTGCTGAGAAGGTGCTGGGGATTGTGTCAGGAAGGGTTGCTAAGAAAGTTCCCAGGTGATGATGGGGAGAATATCAGGGGGAGACAGTGTGCAGGCATGACTTAGGTGGAGCTAAGGGGAGAGTACCGGTAAAGGTTATTAGGGAAGGTTAGTGGGGAGATGGCTGGGGGAGGGTACAGGGGAAGGGTAGAAGGGGTGGATACAGGGGAGGGTAGTGGGGAGGTATAACAACCCGGAGCTGCAGGAACAGATGAGGGGGCGGCGCCGTCTGCCTCACGACTCGGCCAAACCCATCACTAGCGTCTCCACCAGCACGTTCCTCCATCACCGGCTTGCCTCTTCCACCAGCACGTTCCTCCATCACCGGCTTGCCTCTTCCACCAGCCCGTTCCTCCATCACTGGCTTCCTTCTTCCACCAGCACGTTCCTCCATCACTGGCTTCCTTCTTCCACCAGCACGTTCCTCCATCACTAGCGTCTCCACCAGCACGTTCCTCCATCACCGGCTTGCCTCTTCCACCAGCACGTTCTTCCATCACTGGCTTGCCTCTTCCACCAGCACGTTCCTCCATCACCGGCTTGCCTCTTCCACCAGCACGTTCCTCCATCACCGGCGTGACTCTTCCACTGGCACATTCTTCCATCACCGGCTTGCCTCTTCCACCAGCACGTTCTTCCATCACCGGCTTGCCTCTTCCACCAGCACGTTCCTCCATCACCGGCTCCCCTCTTCCACCAACACGTTCCTATATCGCAGGCTTTCCTCTTCCACCAGCACGTTCCACCATCACCGCCCTCCCACTTCCACCAACAAGGTTCTCCGTCACACGTTTCATTTCTCCACCAGTGTGATCGTCATCACCGGCCTACCTTTTCCATCAGCACATTGTTCCACCACCGTTCCCCCTCCTCTACTAGCACGTTCCTTCACCACTGGTTTCCTCCTTCCACCAACATGTTCCTCCATCATTGGCTTCCCTCTTCCACCTCTACGTTCTTCCATCACAGGCATTACTCCTCCACCAGGGCGCTCCTTCATCGGCTGCCTCCCTTCTCCACTCGTATGTTCCTCCATCACCAGCTTCCCTTCTCCAGCAAAACCCATGACTGACGCCTTCACCAGCACGTCTCTCTATTATCACGTTTCATCTCCATCAGCATCATCTCTCTACAGTTTTTTCACCATATACCAGCAGCGACGGCGACTGTCCACAGTCATCACCGCCCGTAACCAGGATATCCTTCAACGCCAACACCCATCACCAGCATCTCCTCTGATATCTACACCCATCACCAACATCTCTTCTCATATCTACACCCGTCACCAGCATCTACTTCAGCAACAGCGCTCGTCACCAGCATTTCCTCCAACATCGACGCCCGTCACCAGCATTTCCTCGCACCGTCGACTCCTGTCGGCAACACATCCAGGACAAGAAGCTTCGTGCCACCAGTAGAGCTAGGAATATCATCTTTATCAATACCTTCATGTACTCAACAGCAGATGGCTCACAAGATCTTACTCTGCACCTCTTTTCAATATACATTCTGTACCATCTCATATTTTTTTTTTATCCGTTCCAGCGACATACACAACCTTTCTCATCCTTATCCCCAAGCACACACCACCCTTTAATCTTCCCAAGAACACACTTCTGGTCTCCCCACACACACCCTCCCAGCATGGCACACCACTAGCCCTCCATCCTGATCGCCACTTCAGACTGTCCTTCTCAGCACGCACCTTCCTCCCCAGTAATCATTCTTCATTCTCCCCACCGTCATTCTTCTGCTTTTCCATCGCTAACCTTCAGCCTTCAGCTGTTCATTCTTTATTCTCTCATCACGTACACATTACTGTTCCGTTCTTACCAGTTGAACACACTGTGCTTCGCTCTCCTCAACCCCAAGAAACACCAATTTCTCCTCATCCTCCTTCCCCAGCAGACGTATCCACCTCCCTACCAGACACATCCTCCTCCTTCTGCGGGTCATAATCCTCCTCCTCCTCCTCCTCTTCCTCCCTCCCAAACAAGTTTACACTCTTCACCATTCTCGTCTTTCTCCTTCCCCCCCACCCTCCCTTCCTCCACTTCCTTAAAACTCAATCCGCTTTTATTTTTCTCCTTATCAAAGCATATCTTTCTCCCCACACCTCCTCCCCACCACTTTAGGAGCCCTGCACTGCTGCTTTCTCTCCCTCCCTCTCCCTGTTCTCCTCCTCACCACGCGAGGCTCCCCGTACTCTACTTCCTAGGGACCGCTGGTGTTGACCGGCTTTATCTGCCATCTGCACAAGGGTACAGTTACCTCTGCCCCGATTGCTCTCGAAATGGAGTTTTTTTTTTTCTATCTTGTCTGACGGTATTTCTTTTCTCCTTGTTTTGTCTCGCTGGACTTTTGTGTGTCGGTGAGGGTTATCTCTTATCTGTACCTCCCTCCTATTCCTCTGTCATCCTACGTCTCTTTATTTGCTTCTCCATTCTCTTTTTATTTTTCCTTTATATATTTTTTCTATTTCTTTTCTGATTTCCAATGCCCCCCCTCTCTCTCTCTCTCTCTCTCTCTCTCTCTCTCTCTCTCTCTCTCTCTCTCTCTCTATATATATATATATATATATATATATATATATATATATATATATATATATTTTTTTTTTTTTTCTTAAACTATTCGCCATTTCCCGCATTAGCGAGGTAGCGCTAAGAACAGAGGACTGGGCCTTTTTTGGAATATCCTCACCTGGCCCCCCTCTGTTCCTTCTTTTGGAAAATTTAAAAAAAAAACGAGAGGGGAGGAATTCCAGCCCCCCGCTCCCTCCCCTTTTAGTCGCCTTCTACGACACGCAGGGAATACGTGGGAAGTATTCTTAAACCCCTATCCCCAGGGATATATATATATATATATATATATATATATATATATATATATATATATATATATATATATATATATATATATATATATGGGTAAAACTGAAAGTGAATGGAAAGAGATGGGTGATTATTAGTGCCTATGCACCTGGTCATGAGAAGAAAGATCATGACAGACAAGTGTTTTGGGAGCAGCTCAGTGAGTGTGTTAGCAGCTTTGATGCACGAGACCGGGTTATAGTGATGGGTGATTTGAATGCAAAGGTGAGTAATATGGCAGTTGAGGGTATGATTGGTGTACATGGAATGTTCAGTGTTGTAAATGGAGATGGTGAAGATCTTGTAGATTTGTGCCGAAAAAGGACTGGTGATTGGGAATACCTGGTTTAAAAAGAGATATACATAGATATACGTATGTAAGAAGGATAGATGGCGGGAGAGCGTTATTGGATTACGTTTTAATTGATAGGCGTGTGAAAGAGAGACTTTTGGACGTTACTGTGCTGAGAGGGGCAGCTAGAGGGATGTCTGATCATCATCTTGTGGAGGCGTAGGTGAGGATTTGTAGAGGTTTTCAGAAAAGAAGAGAGAATGTTGGGGTGAAGAGAGTGGTGAGAGTAAGTGAGCTTTGAAAGGAGACTTGTGTGAGGAAGTACCAGGGTAAATTGAGTGTAGAATGGAAAAAGGTGAGAGCAAATGACGTAAGGGGATAGAGGAAGGAATTGGATGTATTTAGGGAAGTAGTGATGGCTTGCGCAAAAGATGCTTGTGGCATGAGAAAGGTGGGAGGTAGACAGATTAGAAAGGGTTGTGATTGGTAGGATGAAGAAGTAAGATTGTTAGTGAAAGAGAAGAGACAGGCGTTTGGCTGTTTTTTGCAGGGTAGTAGTGCGAATGACTGGGAGATGTATAAAAGAAAGTGGCTGGAGGTCAAGAGAAAGGTACAAGAAGTGAAAACGCGGGCAAATGAGAGTTGGGGTGAGAGAGTATCATTGAATTTTAGGGAGAGTAAAAAGATGTTTTGGAAGGAGGTAAATAAAGTGCGTAAGACAAGAGAACAAATGGGAACATCGGTGAAGGGGGCTAATTAGGAGGTAATGATAAGTAGAGGTGAAGTGAGGAGATGGAGTGAGTATTTTGAAGATTTGTTGAATGTGTTTGATGATAGAGTGACAGATATAGGGTGTTTTGGTCGAGGTGGTGTGCGAAGTGAGAGGGTCAGGGGGAATGGTTTGGTGAACAGAGAAGAGGTAGTGAAAGCTTTGCAGAAGATGAAATCCGGCAAGGCAGCGGGTTTGGATGGTATTGCAGTGGAATTCATTAAAAAAGGGGTGACTTTGTTGTTCACTAGTTGGTAAGGATGTTCAGTGTATGTAAGGTTCATGGTGAAGTGCCTGAGAACTGACGGAATGCATGCATAGTGCCTTTGTACAAAGGCAAAGGGGATAAAGGTGAGTGTTCAAATTACAGAGTTATAAGTTTGTTCTGTACTCCTGGGAAATTATATAGGAAGGTATTGATTGAGAGAGTAAAGGCATGTACAGAGTATCAGATTGGGGAAGAGCAGTGTGGTTTCAGAAGTGGTAGAGGTTGTGTGGATCAGGTGTTTGTTTTGAAATATGTATTTGAGAAATACTTAGAAAAAAAAAAGATGGATTTGTGTGTAGCATTTATGGCTCTGGAGGAGGCATATGGTAGAGTTAATAGAGATGATTTGTGGAAGGTATTAAGAGTATATGGTGTGGGAGGTAATTTGCAAGAAGCACTGAAAAGGATGTAAGGCATGTATATGAGTAGGAAGCGAGGAGATGATTAGTTCCCAGTGAATGTCGGTTTGTGGCAGGGGTGCGTGATGTCTCCATGGTTGTTTAATTTGTTTATGGATGGGGTTGTTAGGGAGGTAAATGCAAGAGTTTTGGAAAGAGGAACAAGTATGCAGTCTGTTGTGGATGAGAGGGTTTGGGAAGTGAGTCAGTTGTTGCTCGCTGTTGATACAGCGCTGGTGGCTGATTCGAGTGAGAAACTGTAGAAGCTGGTGACTGAGTTTGGTAAAGTTTGTGAAAGAAGAAAGCTGAGAGTGAATGTGAATAAGAGCAAAGTTATTAGCTTCAGTAGGGTTGAGGGACAAGTAAATTGAAGGTAAGCTTGATGGATAAAAACTGGAGGAAGTGAAGTGTTTTAGATATCTGGGAGTGGATTTAGCAGCGGATTGAACCTTGGAAGCGGAAGTGAGTCACAGGGTGGGGAGATGGCGAAGGTTCTGGGAGCGTTGAAGAATGTGTGGAAGGCGGGAACGTTATCTCGGAGAGCAGAAATGGGTATGTTTGAAGGGATACTGGTTCTAACAATGTTATATGGTTGCGAGGCATGGGCTATAGATAAGGTTGTGCGGAGGAGGGTGGATGTGTTGGCGATGAAATGTTTGAGGATAATATGTGGTATGAGGTGGTTTGATCGAGTAAGTAATGAAAGGGTAAGAGAGATGTGTGGTTGAGAGAGCAGAGGAGGTTGTATTGAAATGGTTTTGTCACATTTAGAGAATGAGTGAGAAAAGATTGACCAAGAGGATATATGTGTCAGAGTTGGAGGGAAGGAGAAGAGAGAGACCAAATTGGAGATGGAAGGATGAAGTGAAAAAGATTTTGAGGGATCGGGGCGTGAACATACAGGAAGGTGAAAGGCGAGCAAGGAATAAAATGAATTGGAACGATGTGGTATACCGGGATCGACGTGCTGTTAGTGGATTGAACTAGGGCATGTGAAGCGTCTGGGGTAAACTATGGAAAGTTTTGTGGGGCCTGGATGTGGAAAGGGAGCTGTGGTTTCGGTACATTACACATGACAGCTAGAGACTGGGTGAGAACGAATGTGGCATTTGTTGTCCTTTCCTAGCGCTACCTCGCGCGCGCGCGGGGGCGGGCGGGCTGGCGGGCGGGGGGTTTGGTGCCGTTTCATGTGTGGCGGGGTGGCGACAAAATGGATGAAAGCAGCATGAATATGTACATGTGTATATATGCATATGTCTGTGTATGTATATGTATGTATACGTTGAAATGTATAGGTATGTATATGTGCGTATGTGGGCGTTCATGTATATGCCTGTGTATGTGGGTGGGTTGCGCCATTCTTTCGTCTGTTTCCTTGCGCTGCCTCGATAACGCGGGAGACGGAGACTAAGTATAATAGAATATGAAAAATATAGAATATATATATATATATATATATATATATATATATATATATATATATATATATATATATATATATATATATATATAATATCCCTAGGGATAGGGGAGAAAGAATACTTCCCACGTATTTCCTGCGTGTCGTAGGAGGCGACTAAAAAGGGGAGGGAGCAGGGGGCTGGAAATCCTCCCCTCTCGTTTTCAGTTTTCCAGAAGAAGGAAGAGAGAAAAGGGACAAGTGAGGATTTCCCCCAAAGGCTTAGTCCTCTGTTCTTAACGCTACCTCGCCACCGCGGGAAATGGCAAATAGTATATAAAAAAGATATATATATATATATATATATATATATATATATATATATATATATATATATATATATATAAGGGAAGGAGTAGCAGTACTCCTGAAACAGGAGTTGTGGGAGTATGTGATAGAATGTAAGAAAGTAAGTTCTCGATTAATATGGGTAAAACTGAAAGTTGATGGAGAGAGATGGGTGATTATTGGTGCATATGCACCTGGGCATGAGAAGAAAGATCATGAGAGGCAAGTGTTTTGGGAGCAGCTGAATGAGTGTGTTAGTGGTTTTGATGCACGAGACCGGGTTATAGTGATGGGTGATTTGAATGCAAAGGTGAGTAATGTGGCAGTTGAGGGAATAATTGGTGTACATGGGGTGTTCAGTGTTGTAAATGGAAATGGTGAAGAGCTTGTAGATTTATGTGCTGAAAAAGAACTGGTGATTGGGAGTACCTGGTTTAAAAAGCGAGATATACATATGTATACGTATGTAAGTAGGAGAGATGGCCAGAGAGCGTTATTGGATTACGTGTTAATTGACAGGCCCGCGAAAGAGAGACTTTTGGATGTTAATGTGCTGAGAGGTGCAACTGGAGGGATGTCTGATCATTATCTTGTGGAGGCTAAGGTGAAGATTTGTATGGGTTTTCAGAAAAGAAGAGTGAATGTTGGGGTGAATAGGGTGGTGAGAGTAAGTGAGATTGGGAAGGAGACTTGTGTGAGGAAGTACCAGGAGAGACTTGAGTACAGAATGGAAAAAGGTGAGAACAATGGAAGTAAGGGGAGTGGGGGAGGATTGGGATGTATTTAGGGAATCAGTGATGGATTGCGCAAAAGATGCTTGTGACATGAGAAGAGTGGGAGGTGGGTTGATTAGAAAGGGTAGTGAGTGGTGGGATGAAGAAGTAAGAGTATTAGTGAAAGAGAAGAGAGAGGCATTTGGACGATTTCTGCAGGGAAAAAATGCAATTGAGTGGGTGATGTATAAAAGAAAGAGACAGGAGGTCAAGAGAAAGGTGCAAGAGGTGAAAAAGAGGGCAAATGAGAGTTGGGGTGAGAGAGTATCATTAAATTTTAGGGAGAATAAAAAAAAATGTTCTGGAAGGAGGTAAATAAAGTGCGTAAGACAAGGGAGCAAATGGGAACTTCAGTGAAGGGCTCAAATGGGGAGGTGATAACAAGTAGTGGTGATGTGAGAAAGAGATGGAGTGAGTATTTTGAAGGTTTGTTGAATGTGTTTGATGATACAGTGGCAGATATAGGGTGTTTTGGTCGAGGTGGTGTGCAAAGTGAGAGGGTTAGGGAAAATGATTTGGTAAACAGAGAAGAGGTAGTAAAAGCTTTGCGGAAGATGAAAGCCGGCAAGGCAGCAGGTTTGGATGGTATTGCAGTGGAATTTATAAAAAAAGGGGGTGACTGTATTGTTGACTGGTTGGTGAGGTTATATAATGTATGTATGACTCATGGTGAGGTGCCTGAGGATTGGCGGAATGCGTGCATAGTGCCATTGTACAAAGGCAAAGGGGATAAGAGTGAGTGCTCAAATTACAGAGGTATAAGTTTGTTGAGTATTCCTGGTAAATTATATGGGAGGGTATTGATTGAGAGGGTGAAGGCATGTACAGAGCATCAGATTGGGGAAGAGCAGTGTGGTTTCAGAAGTGGTAGAGGATGTGTGGATCAGGTGTTTGCTTTGAAGAATGTATGTGAGAAATACTTAGAAAAGCAAATGGATTTGTATGTAGCATTTATGGATCTGGAGAAGGCATATGATAGAGTTGATAGAGATGCTCTGTGGAAGGTATTAAGAATATATGGTGTGGGAGGCAAGTTGTTAGAAGCAGTGAAAAGTTTTTATCGAGGATGTAAGGCATGTGTACGTGTAGGAAGAGAGGAAAGTGATTGGTTCTCAGTGAATGTAGGTTTGCGGCAGGGGTGTGTGATGTCTCCATGGTTGTTTAATTTGTTTATGGATGGGGTTGTTAGGGAGGTGAATGCAAGAGTTTTGGAAAGAGGGGCAAGTATGAAGTCTGTTGTGGATGAGAGAGCTTGGGAAGTGAGTCGGTTGTTGTTCGCTGATGATACAGCGCTGGTGGCTGATTCATGTGAGAAACTGCAGAAGCTGGTGACTGAGTTTGGTAAAGTGTGTGACAGAAGAAAGTTAAGAGTAAATGTGAATAAGAGCAAGGTTATTAGGTCCAGTAGGGTTGAGGGTCAAGTCAATTGGGAGGTAAGTTTGAATGGAGAAAAACTGGAGGAATAAAGTGTTTTAGATATCTGGGAGTGGATCTGGCAGCGGATGGAACCATGGAAGCGGAAGTGAATCATAGGGTGGGGGAGGGGGCGAAAATCCTGGTAGCCTTGAAGAATGTGTGGAAGTCGAGAACATTATCTCGGAAAGCAAAAATGGGTATGTTTGAAGGAATAGTGGTTCCAACAATGTTGTATGGTTGCGAGGCGTGGGCTATGGATAGAGTTGTGCGGAGGAGGGTGGATGTGCTGGAAGTGAGATGTTTGAGGACAATATGTGGTGTGAGGTGGTTTGATCGAGTAAGTAACGTAAGGGTAAGAGAGATGTGTGGAAATAAAAAGAGCTTGGTTGAGAGAGCAGAAGAGGGTGTTTTGAAATGGTTTGGGCACATGGAGAGAATGAGTGAGGAAAGATTGACCAAGAGGATATATGTGTCGGAGGTGGAGGGAACGAGGAGAAGTGGGAGACCAAATTGGAGGTGGAAAGATGGAGTGAAAAAGATTTTGTGTGATCGGGGCCTGAACATGCAGGAGGGTGAAAGGAGGGCAAGGAATAGAGTGAATTGGATCGATGTGGTATACCGGGGTTGACGTGCTGTCAGTGGATTGAATAAGGGCATGTGAAGCGTCTGGGGTAAACCATGGAAAGCTGTGTAGGTATGTATATTTGCGTGTGTGGACGTGTGTGTATATACATGTGTATGGGGGTGGGTTGGGCCATTTCTTTCGTCTGTTTCCTTGCGCTACCTCGCAAACGCGGGAGACAGCGACAAAGCAAAAAAAAAAAAAAAATATATATATAATATATATATATATATATATATATATATATATATATATATATATATATATATATATATATATCCCTGGGGATAGGGGAGAAAGAATACTTCCCACGTATTCCCTGCGTGTCGTAGAAGGCAACTAAAAGGGAAGGGAGCGGGTGGCTGGAAATCCTCCCCTCTCGTTTTTTTTTAATTTTCCAAAAGAAGGAACAGAGAAGGGGGCCAGGTGAGGATATTCCCTCTAAGGCCCAGTCCTCTGTTGATAACGCTACCTCGCTAATGCGGGAAATGGCGAATAGTACGAAAGAAAGAAAAAGATATATATATATATATATATATATATATATATATATATATATATATATATATATATATAATATATATATAATATATATATATATATATATATATATATATATATATATATATATATATATATATATATATATATATATATATATACAACGTGCTGTCAATGGGCTGAACCAGGGCATGCGAAGCACCCAGGAAAACCATGAAAAGGTCTGTGGGGCCTGGAAGTGGATAGGGGGCTGTGGTTTCTATGCATCACACACGTTAACCAGAGAATGGATGTGAGCATTGACGTCATCTTTTATTCTGTTTCTGCTACTGTATCTCAAACTCTCGACGTTTGTTACAAGTTGTATTTACTAAAGATTATTATTTGATGGTTGGTGTTCAAGTGAGATTACCATGGGGGCCCATAGCCATGGTTTAAGTAAAACACGTTAATGAAGACATTAATAAACCAGCTATGCCAGTGGACTGCCAAGCATACTTTGAATAGTCACTTTCCTGTAGGTTAAGGTAATGCCATTAACCTTCTTACATTTAGTACCCAAATAAAATTATATGAGTCCACATAATGTGACACTGACATGTATCTGTGTGAGCAGTCACTGGGCTATCTTATCATCTCCCTGGTTGCAACACTGCTTCCATAATCATTCATCATGAATGGTTCTGCGGATGTTATTACATTACATATTTAAGGCTAGTAATAGTATCAGAAATGATGTGGCGTGCATCTCCTAACACAACTGCTAACAGTAAGTAAACATCCTAATTCACAATTGCAAAGGACTTCTTGTTAATGCCCTTAACCGATTCACATGTCAAACAAACAATATACTGTAGTTCCTGCTGCACAGCATGATACTGACCAGCGGCTTCGCCTCAGGTCTCTGGTGCTAAAGGTTTACTTAAGTGAGCATCAATTGATAATACATGTTCTTAGCTGGATTTTGAGCAACTGGACTGCGCGTGTTTCTGTAGCCTAGCGATGGCCACTTGTTCTCCGCGTCATGTCGGTCAGTGCTCGCGTTTCACGTAGCGGCGCTTCGTACCGCGCCCATTGGGCCAAGCACGCCCTTAGCACGTCCTTGGCGCTGCACATAGGATCGGTCGTCACACAGCTAAGACTCCCTATCTGGGACCCTGACTGGTGCCCTGCAGATGCTCGACCCTAAGCAGGTGCGATGTTGGAGCTGAAGTTGTCAGTGTTTCTTGTAGACATATTCTTGGCTCGTTGCCCTCGCAGGAGGACGAGCCTTACACACTTTATCAAGACACCTTTTGTTGTGTGACTTACAGGGAATCCTAGTAGATATTGAATACTATGCCTCCCCCCCCCATGCTGGGCGATTGTCTCCAAGGGGATAAGATACTCACTGACCTGAGTCTCGTCTGTGTACTGCATGACGCGGGATGCACATGTTGGGTTACCAAGGCGATTATTTCAGTTCCTTTGGTTAATCACTTTCCTAAGTCACTTTGTCACTCTTCCACACTCGATACATTTTGATGATGCCATTATTTGAAACTGTCTCGCTGTATGTTCTTATTCGAGCATAAACAGTAAATTTTGCATTTGGTTTAATCCTGTATGGGACCTGCTATGGACGAGGTCATGTCCCTTGTGAGTTTAACAATTAGATCTCTATAATTGATCTACAGCTGTATTCATGATACATGCTAAGGATAATTTTACGCGGCGCCACTTCCATATGCTTTTCTTTTTTTTTTTTTTTTTTTTTTTTTTTTTTTTTTTTGCCGCTGTCTCCCGCGTTTGCGAGGTAGCGCAAGGAAACAGACGAAAGAAATGGCCCAACCCACCCCCATACACATGTATATACATACGTCCTCACACGCAAATACACATACCTACACAGCCTTCCATGGTTTACCCCAGACGCTTCACATGCCTTGATTCAATCCACCGACAGCACGTCAACCCCGGTATACCACATCGCTCCAATTCACTCTATTCCTTGCCCTCCTTTCACCCTCCTGCATGTTCAGGCCCCGATCACACAAAATCTTTTTCACTCCATCTTTCCACCTCCAATTTGGTCTCCCTCTTCTCCTCGTTCCCTCCACCTCCGACACATATATTCTCTTGGTCAATCTTTCCTCACTCATTCTCTCCATGTGCCCAAACCATTTCAAAACACCCTCTTCTGCTCTCTCAACCACGCTCTTTTTATTTCCACACATCTCTCTTACCCTTACGTTACTTACTCGATCAAACCACCTCACACCACACATTGTCCTCAAACATCTCATTTCCAGCACATCTATCCTCCTGCGCACAACTCTATCCATAGCCCACGCCTCGCAACCATACAACATTGTTGGAACCACTATTCCTTCAAACATACCCATTTTTGCTTTCCGAGATAATGTTCTCGACTTCCACACATTCTTCAAGGCTCCCAGAATTTTCGCCCCCTCCCCCACCCTATGATCCACTTCCGCTTCCATGCTTTTCTTACAGTATGATAATTTTCTCCTTAACAGCTAAACAATCTTACAAGAGCACCTATGATTGCATCCTCTCCTCGCAGGGGAGGTGTGATTGCGGGTTTGAGGGAGGTGTCAGCCTCCCGCATGACCTCACGTCCCCTACCACTCGTAACCCACCCCGAGGGCCTGCCAACACTTGGTAGCCTCCTCCCATATAGTAGCTCTAGTGTTAATGTATACCATATGCTTACTTGCACGTTATAACATTCCCAGTACATTATATAACAACTATACATCAATAATACTAAACTATCGTATATGGTAGACAATGTGGCACACTGGCTACCATCAGGTCCCTTTTTTTATCCCCGTTTGTTTGATTTGCTGATTCCATTGTACATGATCTTTGCCCGATAGATGCATGGCGGTGCGATAAATAATGCATACAATCAGGTCTCTCCTCGCCCAATCCTTTTCCCTTTACATTATATATATATATATATATATATATATATATATATATATATATATATATATATATATATATATATATATATATATATATTTTTTTTTTTTTTTTTTGCTTTGTCGCTGTCTCCCGCGTTTGCGAGGTAGCGCAAGGAAACAGACGAAAGAAATGGCCCAACCCACCCCCATACACATGTATATACATACGTCCACACACGCAAATATACATACCTACACAGCTTTCCATGGTTTACCCCAGACGCTTCACATGCCTTGATTCAATCCACTGACAGCACGTCAACCCCGGTATACCACATCGCTCCAATTCACTCTACTCCTTGCCCTCCTTTCACCCTCCTGCATGTTCAGGCCCCGATCCCACAAAATCTTTTTCACTCCATCTTTCCACCTCCAGTTTGGTCTCCCTCTTCTCCTCGTTCCCTCCACCTCCGACACATATATCCTCTTGGTCAATCTTTCCTCACTCATTCTCTCCATGTGCCCAAACCATTTCTAAACACCCTCTTCTGCTCTCTCAACCACGCTCTTTTTATTTCCACACATCTCTCTTACCCTTACTTTACTCACTCGATCAAACCACCTCATACCACACATTGTCCTCAAACATCTCATTTCCAGCACATCCATCCTCCTGCGCACAACTCTATCCATAGCCCACGCCTCGCAACCATACAACATTGTTGAAACCACTATTTCTTCAAACATACCCATTTTTGCTTTCCGAGATAATGTTCTCGACTTCCACACATTCTTCAAGGCTCCCAGAATTTTCGCCCCCTCCCCCACCCTATGATCCACTTCCGCTTCCATGGTTCCATCCGCTGCCAGATCCACTCCCAGATATCTAAAACACTTCACTTCCTCCAGTTTTTCTAAATTCAAACTCACCTCCCAATTGACTTGACCCTCAACCCTACTGTACCTAATAACCTTGCTCTTATTCACATTTACTCTTAACTTCTTCTTCCACACACTTTACCAAACTCAGTCACCAGCTTCTGCAGTTTCTCACATGAATCAGCCACCAGCGCTGTATCATCAGCGAACAACAACTGACTCACTTCCCAAGCTCTCTCATCCCTAACAGACTTCATACTTGCCCCTCTTTCCAAAACTCTTGCATTCACCTCCCTAACAACCCCATCCATAAACAAATTAAACAACCATGGAGACATCACACACCCCTGCCGCAAACCTACATTCACTGAGAACCAATCACTTTCCTCTCTTCCTACACGTACACATGCCTTACATCCTCGATAAAAACTTTTCACTGCTTCCAACAACTTGCCTCCCACACCATATATTCTTAATACCTTCCACAGAGCATCTCTATCAACTCTATCATATGCCTTCTCCAGATCCATAAATGCTACATACAAATCCATATATATATATATATATCTTTTCCACGCGTCTCTGATCATCATCGCATCCTTTTCCTTTTCAACTCTATTTCTATGATATCTTCTTCATTATCCATTTCACTCACGTCCTACTGTACCTGACCACGCCAGTTTACGAACCTTATGTTCTCATTACTTATGCCATAATTTGGTTTCAAGGGCTTTACTCTACCCCTGTAGCTCGGTCTTTCTTTTTTTTGTGGTCTTTGTCAACCAGGCTGTTCATGTTGTTGGTTTGTTTTCATCTGTTCTTCGTCCAGGCTTCTCTGATAGAGAACTGTTTTTGTTGAGTTATCTCCATCTTACCATCATGTCCAGTAGCTTTCCCTTGTATCCTCCTCCACCTGGCCTCATACAACTGCTTCTCGCTCTAGAGGTGAGGCTCAAGATGATCGTCTGGGTCGAGAAATAAGACTCTAAGAAATGGTTAGTACGTTTTCTTCCTTCAGTATTGTTTCATGTTAATTTTGACTCTTTTCATTTCCCTGTTTATCGATGACATTTCTTCTAACCTCTTTGGTCATCTCACTTTTAATCGTAGTTTTCTTTTCGGCTGTACTATTATCGTTTTTATTTTGATCATACGAATGATTTCATTGTTTTTCTAATTCCACAATTATTCTTTTTTTTTCAAGTGTTTTCTGTTATGACTTCATCTGTTGTTTCATTCACTGCAAAACACCGTCCAAACAGTCACGTTATATCCTAACTCAATCTCGTCCTTTTTATTCCTAAGACCCTTACGTCCTAACTCATTAATTCAATAGTATCCTTTCTTTCACACGACCCCCACGTCTTGAGTCACTCTCGTCCTTTTATTCGTAAAACTCCCAAGTCCAAATTCGACTTAGTCTTTTTCATTCTCAAGACCACAACGTGCAAACTCATCTTTGTACTTTTTCATTCCCTAGGCCATCACGTCCTTATTCAACCACGTCCATTTTTGACTCTTAATGCCACGTGATCTAACTCAGACTCGTCCATCCCTATATTCTTGAACCCGGATATCTGTTTCCTGATTCCCAGCTTCCCTCGAAAAGTGCATTTACCCGTCTACACTGCTGCTATCTTCCAGTTTCACCTTTCAGCTACTTTTTACTTTACCCTCGTTTCTTCGAAAACTAACCCTTTCTCCACCCGTCAGGGCTTTAGAACAACCATTTTAAATTCATTTACCCGAAAGAACCACCTTTGACACTCACCTACCCACCTTCACATCCACCTACCTTAACACCTACCTGCTTTACAACTCTTCTGCTTCAAGAAACCGGTTCTTTACAGGCGCCAGCTCCTTCAGTATATCAGCTTGATACCGGCCAACCCCTTGAAAACGCGCTTTAAGCCCAGCAGATCTTTTAAAGGCAACTGTCTGTACCGACGCCTTATAGAAGCTTCCCCACCAGGACCGCTCTCCCACTCCCTCATATACTCCTTTCCCACAATGACATCAACATAGCATTTCCTCCACCCCATATCCTGCATCATTTCTTGGCGCCATGGCCTTCCCTCAAAAAGCATCTCTTTTTTTTTCTCCTCACGTCTCAACTCCCCGACATTGCCTCCTCCCCAACGTCCAGACTGACCTCTCCCTACCAAGACCTGTTCTGTAGTCTTTCTATTGCGATACCCATACTTACTCCTTTCAAACTCCCCACCATAACCCCTGTTCCACTACCCCAACCATCCATCATGACATCCCCTCCGATAGCCTCCACACCGTGACTCCTCCTTAGCTCCTGCAGACCTCGACATTCCCATCCCACATCCTCTTAGTTCTCCGAACTGCGACTCGTCTAACCTCACCACTTCTTCCCCACCCAAGCCCTCTTATGCCCCGAGAATCCGGTCGAATTTGCCATCATGAGGCATCGAGGAAGAGTCATGCCTGTTTATGGAGGCCGAGCAGGGAGCGGCCGAGTCATGGCGGCCCAGTCGTCTCCAAGGAGATCATCTCGCCGAAAATGTATAAACTTCACCTTTGCCTCCACTTTTCCACCGCCCGCCCCCTCACTACTCCGCAGGTATCATCTGATGCCCTCGGCTCGGTGGTCCTCTGCCCCACGAGGATCCTCGTAAGGGAAGTCCAAATAATAATGTTAATTAGCCGAAAATTTACCACGGTTCAGCGTAATAGGAGTACCAACCAGGCTCGGGGAATTAGCGAGTTGCCGAGTGTGGACTTTTGGCGACGGGTTGGCTGGACGGTGTTACCGTCTGCGGGCCACTTGCAGGATTTCCTCATATTTCTCCCCCAGATCATTCATAATGCTTTGGTAATTATAAATAGGAAAAGTCATCGTTTATCATATTCCCTCGGGGAGGCAATCAGGGCGGAATTCCTTGCAACGCTAAAATAAGCACTTAATCCTCGCTTAAATTGGCTTGAAAAACTGATAGTGGACTCGACCCTACCATCACGCTCATTAAAGGGATCTAATTCATATCATTAGAGGACTGGAGTCTTTCACGTTATTGATGCCTCGCATGGTGTGTACTGAGGGAATATTACAGGTCGCTGATCTCCCTGTATACCTCCTCTCCAACTATACCGTCGTCGTTATGCGAGTTAGCAATAGCGCGGCCCGCCACTCCAGCCGTCCTGTCAGCCGACATGGAGACGCGAGGGAGGAGGCGGTGCGAATCGTGGCGGCCGTGGGAGGGTAGGAGTGTGCCGACCCCTGTGGTCATTAGTTCCTGTTTGTATATCTGGTTTCGCGTCAGGAACGGCGATATTAACGTAATAATTATCGAGATTATTATCCTAATTAACTTGGAGGATTTGGCCAGCTCGTGTGTTCCGTGGCTTGGCCCAAGTCTGAGCAGACTTCGTCTGCAACTGCCCACTAGTTACCCTCTCTTCTTTTTTTTTCCCCCGCCATTGTTTGCCTGGAGTTATTGAATAAGGCGACTCCAAGCGATGGACATTGCAAATTATAGGATAATGGCTGGTTAATTTACTTAACAAAGGTTAGGGCTGACTAGCTTGGTAATTAAGGCGGGAAAACGTGTTTGTGTTGTTGACACGTCAATATTTTGGCGTGAATTTGCTCTTGGGGTTATTCACTGTTTAGCCTTGCAGTACGACAGCTAGCGAGGGGCGACTTTAGCGCACAATTGCCCATTATAACCTGCTATTACCTAGCATTAATGGAATATGTAGAGGTAATGGCCATCGCTGGTAAGATATGGACGAAGGAAGCTTTAGCTGTGGTTAGAATTATGAGTTTCACGTGTGGCACTGAAGATCCGATGACTTAAACTCAGATATTCGTGATTATAGGCCATCATTAGCATCTGGGTTTTTTGGGGATTATGGTTCCTTGGGTGGGACAGACACAACGGGTAGGTGAATTTTTTGGACAGGCTAAAAATACGGAATTTCCGAGGCGTGTGCAATGTTGCCGGACGGGGAAAAATGAAGATGTATACTTAACCGAAAACTAATATAGTGGTATTTCCGCTCCCACGGCCTCGGAGGCGAAGCGCCGGAAGGCTGCAGTGGACGAAAATTAGTGGAAACGTGAAACGAAAAGAGGCAATTTATTTGTGAGTGAGTGCGAGGAACATAAGATATATTCCTGAGATACATACTAAGTGCATGTAGATGAACATATTACTAATTCATGTAAAATACATTTAAGGTGCGGTGCCGTACTCACGATTGTAGTTATGAATACAAACATATATACTTGCGCTGAAACACACCGACCCACCCACTTACACACACACACACACACACACACACACACACACACACACACACACACTCATAGGAGTATAGACATGGTATATACATACAATGTTAAGAGACAGAGCAACACGAGTGTAAAGTTAACCCTCGTAACACACAGTTAGTAATCACATGCATGAGTTTCCGTGGTGTAATGGTAAGCGTCGCCGGCCATGATCCGCGCACGAGCCCGCCCTGGTTCGAATCCTGGGTTCGGTAGTCGACCAACAGCCAGGCATTGCCATGCATTCTCCCTTTAGGGCTGATCGATAAATAGCACCTGGCTCAGGTTGGTGTGTGCGTGTATGTTTGTATATGTGTGTTTATACACATAAGAGTAAAGACTTGGTAGGTATATAAGGTTGCGAGAGGAGACAACGAGTGCAACACACACTCCCTGTAACACAAATAGGAATCATACACCCCATTACTAATAGACCCTATCTACACACATATTGAAAATATCATACACCAATTGGAAAAAGTGATCGTGTTATGTTAAAATTTAATTTTGTTGCAAATGATTTTGCTATGAAAACAGAGATGAGACAAAGATTAGAGGAGAAATACATTTGTAGAAACTAAACAAAAAGTCTATAGATTTATCGTAACGTAAATTGGAAAATTGTAAGTTCAATAGCCAGGAACCATGGTTTTGTAATGAAAGATTCTTAAGAAATTTTCAAATGAGTAGGACCGTGGAAACCTTTAGCCTTAAATATAAAGGAAGGTAGAGAGAGGGAGATATAGTTCAATGAAAGATGTTAAAAAGCAAAGGAACTGCGAGATGTGCATGGACGAAGAGAAGGAAGCGATTATAGCAGAATAAGAATGGACGGACAAAGAATCACTGAAAAAGATGCACAAGGCAGATGAAAATCCAAACACTGTTTCATAAAGTCATGACAGTAAATTGTCACTGCTAAGCAAAATGATGTAAAGATCTTTGAGGAAATGAATGACAAATTCAAAAGTATTTTCACAGTGGAAGATTCTATAACCTTAATGGCAGTAAGATAGAATGGGAAGAAGGTCTCTGAGAGCAAATGAATACCTTGAAAAGACATTAACAGAACACTGAGGGGTCTTGACCCATACAAGTCACAAGAAATGTCACCATATGTGCTGGTGATTTTTGCAGACCTATAGATAAATCTCTAGAATTACTGTGCAAGATGCATTTGAAGGGTAAACTATCAAGGGAGCGGAAAGAGGCACATATTCTTTCTATATGTAATATAATGTATTGGTAAAGATAATCGGAAAGTAAATTGATGACTTGCTGTAGAGAAAAGACAACAATGAGAGAGGCAACACGGTCTCAGGGAATGGAGGTCATGTGCAAAAAAACCTTCTGGATTTCTTCGAGAGAGTGATCTTGGATTTAGACAAAAGAAAATAATGAATGACTTGTTTGCATCTGGACTGCCAGGGAGCATCTGACACTATCCTGCATAAGAGGCTTATTAAGAAGTTAGATCTTTAAGCAGGAGTAAGAGCGAGACTTCGATGGATAGATCATCTTAGTGGAAGGAAACAAAGGACACATGTCAGAGGAACCTTCTCGAAATGGGTTGATCGCCAGTGGAGTGCAGCAGGGGTCTGATCTTGGACCACTGCTCTTCTTGATCTATGTAAATGACTTGCCAGAAGTATAGGCTCCTGGCCAGACATGTTTACAGATGGTGCAGAAGAGGGTGAAGAGCGAGGAAGATTGCATAAGCTTAAATAGGGACCTAGACAGACTCCAAAATTGGCCCGTTGAAGACTGATGAAATTCAGCCCGAGTAAATGGCAAGTGATAAGGTGGGTAATTGTGAAACAAAAGCTAGATGTGAATATTATCTAGCAGGAAGTAAGGTGCAGGAATTTGTGTGAGAGAAACTTGGGAGCCGACAACGTCCCTAACCCTGCATAAAGAGTTAAGGAGACCAACATTCTCATGGCAAATATTTTGAATTGCGTTCAAGGTCATGGATGAGGAAATATTTAGGAAGCTCTGTTCACACTTGCCATAAGACCATAACTGGTATATGCCGCTCAAGTCTGGCTATGCACCTAAGGAACCCAAAGAGCTAGTAGAGAAGGTCCACAGGAGGGCAACATGGATGGTGGAAAAATCAAGAGTTTCGTCGTAAGAAACTGATACTTTGAATTTGTCCACGATGGAAGACAGAGTGAGGGGTGACCTCAATACATTTTTAACGTTTCTAAATCATATTAGTGATGTGGACAGAGAACAGCTGCTTTGAAAGATGGGGGAATAGAACAGCGAGAAGGTATAATATGAAATTAAGTAAGAAACTTGTTAAAAAGATGTGAAGTACTTTTGCAGTGTAAGAGAAGTGGATGATTGGAATGCCCTGAGAAAATGGCAAATGGGAACATCATGATAGATTCAGAAAGTTGCATGATAACTGAGAACGTTTAGGAGATGGGGCACCATGAGTTTAAAACTCCTTTCCCGTTCAGTATAAGAAAATAGAATTACAAATAGGTACTGAAACACACACACACACACACACACACACACACACACACACACACACACACGCACAACCGAAAAAAAGTTATAAACAAGTTGAGTGAGAACCAATTAGTGGTGACCGCATCTGCAATAACTTATATCTTTTACTCCAAGGTTATTTGGAGACCCTCAAGCGGGGACTGAGAGAAGCGCATGACAAGGTGTGGATGGACAGACATGGACGTGGGAGGACCCCTCTCCTGCCCCACGGCACGAGAGAGAGAGAGAGAGAGAGAGAGAGAGAGAGAGAGAGAGAGAGAGAGAGAGAGAGAGAGAGTTGGAGATTGTTGGGTGAGAGGGGGAATAATTAGCTCACATGCCTGGCTATTTTGGTCAGCCCCCTACTTCCTGTTACATTGCGATAGATGGATAGATGGAGCAAATGAGAACTGACGGGGAGTCATTAGGAAAGAGCGAGCGATGCGGAGACAAGAGGAGGAGAGAGTGAGTTGGAGACAGATTGCTAGATCGAGAGAGAAAGAGACGCTGAATACGTAAGGCAGAGAGAGAGAGAGAGAGAGAGAGAGAGAGAGAGAGAGAGAGAGAGAGAGAGAGAGAGAGAGAGAGACTTCTGTAAGTCATTATGAGGCATAGAAATAATGTAAAAGAAATACAGCATTTTGGAGAAACATCCTTGAAATGCAAGGCTGGTACAAGTATGTATGCGAGTATGCACGCTCTTGTGTGCCTACGTGCGTGTTTGTGTGTGTTTATCTGAATTCATATGTGTGTATGTGTATGAAATTGTGTGTATTTGTGTAAGTAATACCTTACTGTGTACGGTACGGGGGGGGGTCTACACTTTCTTTACCATGCAACTTTTATAGACTTTCGGATATGTCTATCGCATTTACAATTTCGTTACTCAGGATTGTTTATCCACGACTTTTGAATGTCTTTGCCATCTTTACGGCCACATCGTGTGTGTGTGTGTGTGTGTGTGTGTGTGTGTGTGTGTGTGTGTGTATGTGTGTGTGTGTGTGTGTGTGTATGTGTGTGTGTGTGTGTATGCGTGTATGTGTGTGTGTGTGTGTGTGTGTGTGTGGTCTGGGTCGCCTGAGGGGAGGACAGCAGGGGAGAGAGCTCTCTCCCCACTGCCATTATCGCTACCTCCACCACTTCCCTCACCAACTCCACCACTACCCTCACCAGCTCCTCCACTACCCTCACCAGCTCCACCACTACCCTCACCAGCTCCACCACTACCCTCACCAGCTCCACCACTACCCTCACCAGCTCCACCACTACCCTCACCAGCTCCACCACTACCCTCACCAACTCCACCACTACCCTCACCAGCTCCACCACTACCCTCACCAGCTCCACCACTACCCTCACCAACTCCACCACTACCCTCACCAGCTCCACCACTACCCTCACCAGCTCCACCATTACCCTAACCAGCTCCACCACTACTCTACCCAGCTCCACCACTACCCTCACCATCTCCACCACTACCCTTACCAAACTCCAACTTCACCGTTACACCTCCACCACTGCCTTATCCGTTTTCGCCACTGTCATGAATAATCATCTCTTACCATCTCCATCTCCACGATCATCATCATCATCATCTTCATTATTTCTACCACTTCCATAATCCCCTTCCCCACTACCTTCATCACCACCATCACCACTGCCATTTCAGAATCGACAGTTACAACCACCATTTCTACCATCATTACTTCAACCAATATCACCACCACTACCATCATCAGGACCTCCACGTCTGCTATCACCACTTACACCACTTACCTCACGAATTAGTCACCACCTGTGCCACTACCATCACCACCTCCACTACAACCATACTATCTCCACCACACCACCTTTACGACCACCATCACCATCACATCCACCAACCACCATCACCACTTCTCCTCCTACTATTACTGCTACAGCAACAACTAGCTACTACTACTACTACTACCACAACTACCACCAAAACCACCACCACGACCACCATTACGGCCACAGCCAGGAACGACACAATGACCAGTTCCCCCTCCGTCCAAACGACATCTGCCACCGTGGTAATCGCTGTGACCAGATGATTAGAAAATCAATATTTGGATCCCGATGGTTGTTGAATATAGATGTTTTGAGAGAGAGAGAGAGAGAGAGAGAGAGAGAGAGAGAGAGAGAGAGAGAGAGAGAGAGATAAGAGACGACCTTTTGGACTGTGCCAAGATTACTTGCTGACGCAGACGATGGTCATCGTCTATACCATTCTACTAAATGATGATGACAGACTCGAAGTAATCGTCTCGTCTCTTCGTGAATGAGCTCATTGCTCGGTTGTGTCTGAGCAGATTGTCCCGCAAGAGTCATTTCTAAATACCGGTACGACGTTTTCTTTTGAAAATAAGCCCATTGTTTCTGGTCGTGTGTTTACTTCGACCACTGTACTCAGTCACTTGTATTCAGTTACCAGAGCATCTTCTCGAGTGTGGAAGTAAGTTCCGTTGACTTAACATCTTTTCATAAGACTTGTTTCATTGTTTTGTTATCAGCCTTGTCTCTTCGAAATAGTCTTTCAAGTCTCTCTTGGTCTTTTTGGTAAGTTAGAAGGTAGAACCGTCTCCCTTACTCGCGATATGGTCTTTCCAGCGGGTTGCACAGGGTTAGTATGGTTTGTGATGCTTTGTTTTGGATGTTACTTGCTTCAGACTCAGTCACAAGTCTCTAAACCAGTTTGACAATGTCGACAGCAAACAAAACTTCGAAAGAGGTAAATGCAGAGCTGCCACACACCATGTGAATAAAGTATGAAAGATGCGTGTCAGAAGAGATTTAAGATACACTTTTATGATATCAGAATACTGGATATTTAAGATACTTTTATGATATCAGAATACTGGATATTTAAGATACACTTTTATGATATCAGAATACTGGATGAACAGAATAAGCATAGTGATGAAACTGCAAATGCTGACAGTTTACAAAAAAAATTGTAAAGTTGTGTGATGTATAAAGTTTAAGAGTTGGGGCCCACGAGTGTAGAACTTCCTTCCCTTGCAAACAGGTAATTACAAATAGAACCGGAACATGCACAATACACATTCATTACATACACAGACCATGCACTCGTCATCACATGACACCTAAAGAGACATAACGCTGTTATGTTCATATGACATCACAGCAGAGACAGCACAGAAACTCACCGACACTTAACATCACATCAGATATACAATCAGCACCTCCATGACTTCACAGCATACACCGAACATCACATAAAACCACAGCGGGCCCAGCAACACACCATACAACATGCACTCGCCATCACATGACACCATGCTCAATGTTCTTATTCCTTATTTCTTTGGCATTTCTTATTTTCCGTTGCTTCGTCTTACTCCCTCTTCTCCCACTGTCATCATATTCCCCAACCCTCACCTACCCTTTCTAACTCCCAGGTCTGCCTGGTGGGTCACCAACCAAGAACAAGGCAAGTGTGGAGCACCTGACTCGCAACGATGCCATGAAATTCCCCAGAGAAGAGAAAAATATCAAAGGGAGCAATTGACTTTTTTTTCCCCCCACGGATTTCCTGTGGCCCTGTTCTTAAGCGGACGTTCCCGTTAGTCTGGATTATATATTTCCTGCGGGTGGTCCCGTCCCCCCCAGTGTGTTTTTTGGGGGGAAGGTAATTGTTTTATTCGCTGGCCCGGAGGTCATAGGTCACGCGCCGGAATAGTTCGGGCACCTCAGGGATACTGCCCCACAGCTCTGCGTGAGTGTGTGTGTGTGTGTGTGTGTGTGTATGGTTCAAGACCCACACAAACAAGGTCTTAGAGCTAGATGCTTGTGTGCATCTACCATTAGTCAGACCACATAGGACTAGGCAAGCTACTGCTTCACATGATTAATCCATAGCCTCTGGCAACTCAAGGATGAGCCGTTGTGATGTTTGTTTCTTTATCTACATCGCGAAGCTTTGGAATTCTTAAACCCCCTCGTGTGTTTCACAACAATTTCGATCTGCCTAGTTTTAAAAAAGTAGGTTTTCCACTTTCTTCAAAGCTTTTATACTCTTTTTTTTTACTCTACTTACTTATCCCCCCGAAACATCTAGCATACAAATAAAAACATGTGCACTTATACATTTCTTTTTATGTTCAAGGACAGAAGTCTTCATTAAGGTCATGCGTTAAATGAAATATTGATAAAGCAAGTCCAAAGTGACAGATGAGTCACAAGATAAGAGGCCGGACGTAGGTGAGAAAAAACATAAGATAAAGAATTCAAAGATTTGCGGAGGAAGGAAGGAGATAATCAAGCGGTCCTCTCTTGAGTTGACAAATGGGCACACAGTAATCACACGGCACAGTATCTCGCCGTGTATGTCGTGACAGAGTTAACGGTGGAAGCACACGGCCAACTAGCTCTGTGGAGCAGAGACCGAATCAGATTTTTGTAGGAGAGGGAAAGACAACCACTACTGCGGCGGAGGACAACGGTGTGTGTGTGTGTGTGTGTGTGTGTGTGTGTGTGTGTGTGTGTGTGTGATATCAGGCTGGGAAAGTTAAGTTCAGTTGTGTAGGCTCTACTCCATTAACTATGGTTACGTACAGCTAAAACCTCCGCGGATGCGAGAATAGTACTACTCCAATGTAATCCTTGGTATGAGTGGGACAACTTTTCAGAATTATTCTCGGTATCTGACAAGGACTTTCACTTTCTTAGAGGCAGACGTAGTTATTTGTGTAATGTGGGGTTTCGGAGATAGATTAGATGCTGATTGTAATGAGTGTGGAATTACAGAGCCATCAGAGGAGATGAAAGACAAATGTGTAGGGTTTTAGGAAGAGAAATGGAAAAAGAAAATGGATTTAAAGGCGTTAGACTTAACTAGGGTGCATCTCCACCACATAGAGACCCTGTCTAGAACGGAGTCGATCGAGTTCATCGAAACGAGACGTAGATCAAGCACGAGAAGATGGATCGGAAGAAAGAAAGTGGAGTAATGCTGAGTACATGTGGCTCTTTGTTGAATAAAGGAAGTCATTCATATACAGAAGAAAGAATATAGGAGAGAAGAAAAAACCTTGACGGACACTGCTTTTGATAGGGGAAGAGAACGAGTTTGGTCCATCTGTATTTACGAGGATGACAAATATACGAGACTGGGTGAGTGAGGAAGCCAAAAGAGGCGACCAGAGGAGGGGAGATCGAGGATTAGACATGGATGATACAACCTGTCCAAACGTTTCGATGTAATAATGACTACAACATAGGATTTCCCACTCTTTCGTAGAGAGGATGACCAGATGTTTATAAGACAGCAACACAGAGTGTATATTTCCTTGCGAAAGCTATACTGATGCTCACAGGTTAGGCTGCGAGACTCTCGGTACTTTTAAAGGTAAGGATTGAGGAGAGATTCAGAGAATTCAGTCATTAAAAATCAGAGGAATTAAGAGTTTAACTGTAAGGGTTAGAACTGTCTCCCTGCTTGAATGTTTCCAAGAGGGAATCTGCTTCATTTTTAAGCAGGAGCGAAAATGACGAGCAGGCACAGGTGCAGGTATATAAAGGTACTTAAAAAAAGCGAGACTGGGGTGCCAACTGGTCCATATGCCTTGCTTGTGTTCAGAGAAAGAAACAGAGAAGAGTATTCTTGGGTGTACGAAGAGGGGTTACAGGGAAGCCTTAGCAATAGTAAGTGGTGTGGCAAAAGTGGAGGAAATGGAGTTAGAGGAGTAAAGTAGACCAAAAAAGAGTTGCTTTGTCATTTGAAGAAACGGTTATAGTATCTTGTGGAACAGTGAAATAAAGGAAAGGTTGTTATATTTACCTCAAACCGAAGACCAGTAAGACATATGAATGTCTGCAAAAAAGATGGGATGTCAGACTTTCTTCAGAAAGGAGTACATTTCTTCACCTTGTGGCTGCCAGTTACTACATCCACATTTGCTCCCCTTCACGTGAACCAAGACCCTGCGTGTTCTCTTGTTTTCTCACAGCACTTACCTCTCTGTAGTTTGCTGATACTGGGTCACCATAACTTTCATACCTGTAATAACTTCAGGCAGAGATGAAATCAGAATACAAGTCCGAGGAGAGAGATGTTTTCTCCGCTCGATATGCCTGGTCTCTTGCACGATTGGCCTCAGAAAAGAAATGCTTGAGCCACGGACTGGAAGAAGTGATAGTCTCATAGATAGGGGTGATGTATGGCTCCCTTCCCGCAACAATAACCTCTGCTACACTGGTTTTTGAGACAGACGCATCGCTCGTGGAGAAGAAGTCATCTTCGCTAGGAAAACCAAAAGAGAATTTTCGTAAGGCAGTTCAGTCAGATATTATAAAGTGCCAGAATTGGCGTTAGACGGGGTAGGCGGAGGAGATGCGGTTATTAAAGAGGCGCTTATAAGAGTGTGGTCAGATGAACCAATCGGGGCGAAATAGTGCGAAGAGTCAGAGATAGAAAATAGATCCCGAGTTGGAAGAAGGGTCGTGACTGTCTTGAATACGGGTAGGTTGGTTTATAATTTGCTCCAGATCATTAACAGTGGAAAACGTGAGAGCTTCACTGTCTGTGTGGCAGGATTTCAACCATTTCCTAAGGTGAACGTTGAGATTCCTGAGTACAAGGCATCACCTCTGGGATGAGAGGATATCTTGATCTCATCGTAAGACTTTGGATACTCTGGGAAAGTTTGTAGAGTTACGATAACAGTAGTTGAGTTAGAAAGACCAGTGGTAGAGAAGAGATATGTCTCAGGCCAAATGACGTCAAAGTTGGGAGATTCAGTGTGGGTGCCACAGGCATGATGGTGGTGGAATAAGCACAGACTCCTCCTATGAAGCGGAATCGTGAGGTTATAGTTAAAGATGTGAGGGAGACTGATGGAAATATAATATGATTGAGTGTCCGAGTAAAGTACGATGTCAGTCGAGTTGATGATTAGATGGTGGTCAACAAAAGAAAGGTTCGGAGACAGACCTTAAAATGTTGTTGAACTAAATGGAAAAAGAGTCAGGTCTGTTGGAGGGGAAAAGGTCTTAGGAAAGGCCGGAACCTCCTCTACCTGAGCTGTCCCTCTCGTTAGCAGTAGAGACAGGTGGGGCTCCATAGATTCTTCGCTCCCCACGACGCGGGGAACTAAGGGTAACAAGTTTGTTGGATTGTCCTGTGATTGCATTTAGTTATAGAAAAAAGAGAAGGAAAAGGAAATAATGTGAAGTTGGTATGCCTTAAATGGAAGAGTTCTTGCTAGGGGCCAGTACTCTACAACTACATGTGTACACAAACTTAGAGATGATTACTGAATTAACTGCAGCCAATAATACACAAAGAAAATGCGGAAAATGTGAAAAAAGGAGAGTTAAACAGGCAGTTCTTTACCGTGCATTGGGATAGGCAGTCTCCTGACTATCAGTTCACAGTGACTCGGATGGGGCTGCTCTTATAGCGGTCTGCATGAACACTTATGGGCTCGATGCCATTACGGTGCTGATTTGTAACTTTGGGATGAGGGATTTCTGCTAGCGGAAGGTGACGGTGACGAGAGCGATGCGATATCTTCTAGCCAAAATGTCATATGTGTTTTTGATGGATGGTGTGAGTTGGGAGGCCCAGTGTGTTGAGCGCCTCTTTTTAGGTGATGTAAAAGGCACTGGGAAAGGTCTCAAATGTCCTTTAGTGTACCTTTCTAGAATCCTATACTTTGTTGTAGTTAGGGAGGAAGGCCAGTTTGAGTTGAATGATTGTTACGAATACTTGCTTTAACTTAGATGTAGGGAATCCAAGTATCATATGCCTACGAAGAATGTAGAGACCATCGTTGGAAGATCTGAAGATGGTTCTAACGTGTTCCTTCCGGCTTAGTTTATTGACCAGAGTGACCAAGAGCAGCTTGGTGAACCCCCTGAAGGAGGCTGGAGTCTGCTGAGACGCTGAGGGTGGGAAAAGCAGGTTTATGTGGTCTTGGTTTGGTTGGTAGTGACGTTGTTCAGGTCTGGAGGCTTTCTAGAGGGTTTTGGAGGGCGATACAATGAGAGGCATATACATCCATAATAGAGTCGTCCACGTACTTACATCAAAGAGAAGTATCAATCGAGACATCATCTACACGCCTATGGAACACAAGGGGTTCATCTTCCTGCTCTGTAGGTAAGGATCTGGTAATGGTTGGGTCCATCCTATTGACAGCACGTCTTCTGTACACCAAATCACTACAATTCTCTCTCTCCCTTATACGCCTTTCACCCTCCTCAATGTTCGAGCTCCGAACTTTCAAAACATCTTTCACTACATCCTTCCACTTCCTCTTTGTACTCCCGCTTATATTTTTCCCCTCCACTTTTTGCCTCGTACAGCATGCCCTCGTAGTTATTCTGTCCTCAAATCTCCTCTCCATATGCCTGAGTCATTTCATCACCCACCTCATCTGCTCTCTCATTCATAACCCTCTTCCTATCACTCCTCTCTCTTACCGAATCATTTCTCACTCGATCAAACCTTCTTATTCCACGTATCATCCATATACATTTCATTTCCAACATATCCACCATCTTCTTACATATTTGTGTAACGCCCACGTCTTTCATCAGTGCATCACCGACAGGATTGCTATACCATGAAACATGTCCATCTTTGCTCTTAAAGCAAATGGTTTCTCTTTTTACGCATTTATCTATGCATCCAGGACCTTCCTCTCCCACCCCTTAACCCTCAGCCACCCACTTCAGCTCCCATGGTTTCACTCGCGGCCATACCCACTACCAGGTGTCTAAATTACACTTCACGTCCTCGAAGTTCTCTTCATTCAATCTTGCACTCTAAATA
Organism: Panulirus ornatus; assembly: GCF_036320965.1. Lineage (NCBI taxonomy): Eukaryota > Metazoa > Arthropoda > Malacostraca > Decapoda > Palinuridae > Panulirus > Panulirus ornatus. The sequence goes on along the minus strand of NC_092261.1, from coordinate 17,576,760 downwards.
ACCTCTCTCTCTCGTCACTACCAGAGCTAATAACCTCGCTTTCATTCACACCATTCTTAAGTTTCTCCTTTGACTCGCTCTCTCAAACTCAAAAAAGAGTTGTTGCAATTTCCCACTAGACCTGCCACACGATGTATCATGAGCAAACAACTGACTTACCTCCCAGGTGTCCCCCCCCCCACCTCCAACAAGCTGTTCCTCCCTCCAGTATCCTAGCATTTACCTCCTCCCAGGTCCCCCCACCTCCAACAAGCTGTTCCTCCCTCCAGTATGCTCGCTTTTACCTCCTCCTGCACCCTATCCTGAAACATACTAAACAACCACGGTTACATCACGAAGAAGAACAACCCATCCTCCTCTCTCCTTAATTTCACACACGCCTTACGGTCTTGATAAAAGCTCTTCGCTGTTTCGAACAGCTTTCCACCCCACACCATACATTTGCATCACCTTCCACAGAGCATCTCCGTGTCATTCGTATCATACGTTTTCTCCAGATCCAATATCTGAAAATTATTCCGGAAACATTTTTCACTGTAAACACCTGATCCACATATCCTCTACCACTCCGGAAGCCACATTGTTCCTCCCCAGTCTGATGCTCTGTGCATGCCACCACCCCCCTCAATCGCCACTCTCCCATACAATTTACCAGGTAAACTCAATATAATTATACACTTTCCCTCGGTACACATACAGAAACACCTCTCTGTACCACCTGATAATTTGTAACACACGAAAACGTAATGATCTTATGCATACACTGGATATTCGTACACATCTGTACATAAGCACACAGCCAGATAAACAAACACCCACACAAATATCTACACATTAAAAAGACGATAATGCGGTGACAGTCCCACATTCAGAACACTGTGTAAATTCCACATTAGATATGTTTGCCGCCACTAATGACCGGTTTAGATAAATGCCACGTTATCATATCATTTTCGAAAAGATTTTTTTTTTTTCCACCGCATGAGGCTGCTTAACTTCAGTCCAAATTTAATCAGTCAGAGCCCTTGTGGATTTTTTTTTATTCCGCGCTTAACATTTCAGGAAACATCACTGATCAGTTTTTTAGTTCGCTGAGCGATTATTATTCTTTAACCCTGAAAAATAAGAACCACTTCGTTGCTCCAGCTGAAAACATTTCATGTTCCATTAAACAGCTCGTCTTTTCTACCTAGAATATATGTTTGACAAACAGACTCAGTTGAATATCAGTCTGTATGTATATGACGTAAAGTTACTTTTTGTATGTGTTTTTTACTGTGTCTGTATTTGTGTCTGTTTGAGTCTGTAAATGCCAGTATAATTCTGTTTATCACATATGCCTTTGTAGTTCATGTGTGTGTGTGTGTGTGTGTGTGTGTGTGTGTGTGTATGTGTGTATGTGTGTGTGTGTGTGTGTACCACTGTGTGTTGCCTTTTTGAACGTACTCTGCAACCCAGTAATAACTTGGAAACTATTCCACGCTGTAAATTTGCAGTACTATTCATAATACTTTTTTTTTACGAAAATATTAAGCACAAAAGAAGAAATAAGAAGCAAATCAGGAAAAGTCATATATTGGACATGATTTTCCTGGAATCACTCGTGGGTATTGTCATCGAATTATTTGTTTGTTTGTTTTTCTTGCAGTCCTTTTGTTTGTGTGTCATCGTCGTTGGGGAGGGGGAGAGAGGAGTGGGCACCTGTGTGAAGACATCTAGGTTAGCGTTGATATATACTGGGTGTAACAAAAGTTCTTTCCCATAAGGATACAAGATAAGTGGCATTGTGGCAACACTGTTAAGTTGTTGGCAAGGAGAGAAAACTGTTTCATCACAGCAGCATTGGCAGCACGCTCCTCTCAGGGCGATATGAAGTATGAGAGAAGTGAACAAGAGGACACGTTTGATAACTGATTTCCATATGAGAGTTTTCACTGGTCATTGCAAATAAAAGTCGTGTGGACACACCCAGTCATACTCTATACTTCGTAATACCAATACTGACTCTAGTGGTGTGAGGAAATATTGTTGCCACATTGTCAGCAAACTAAAACTTATAACCCGATGGGAACGGAATTTTATCATCATATATATCATACAATCCTCCAACAGCCAGGATCGAACCCATGACCCCTGCGTAGCAGGCGGGAGCGCTACCGGTAGGCTATGATCGCCCCTAAGGGGGAAATGACTATCCGAATACTATGTAATCGAATGCCCTTCGTCTCACGTTGGTGAGCAACAAGGTCTACACCGGTCATTTCCCATCAGGCTCACATAACCAGCAGATAGCATATAGCGAACCTAACTGTACAACACGGAAGTATAGGGAAAGAAACAGTGATCAAAACGGCTCACCCTTGAGTTGCCTACGGCCACACAGTAATCATGTGACGCTGCAGCCTGCCGAGTATCGTGTGTTCTAGCTAGTGATGGAGATACAAGCAGCCAGCTCTTGGGAAAAGTAAACCAAAATAGTACCTACAGAAGAAGGGAAAATGAGCCAACATTGAGGCGTAGGCAAGGGGGCCAAGTTTTGAAGTTTCCTTGGGAGAGTTTATGAGTCGGACCGATTTCGACTCAATTGTGTAAAGTAAGGATGCAAAGCTAGAACCATCCCAGGTATAAGAGCAGTAATCCATACAAGGAAGTAAGTTTCCTAAAAAGATGCTGATCTTGAACTGGTTTATATATCTGTGCACCGTGACTCGATATAAGAACCAGTTCAGTTGGGAGGCGGGCAGGTGAGAAAGGGTAGTGAGTGGTGGGATGACGAAGTTAAATGGCTAATGAATGAGACAAGAAAGGGTGTATGGGTCTTACTTAAAGGGAAGGAGCGCGAGTGGTTGGGAGATGCTTAGGATCGAGATGGAGGTCAAGAGGGGGTTGAAAAGAGGGCATCTGAAAGTTGAGACGTGCAATTTTCAGCAAACCTCAGAGAAGAACGGTATGTTTCGGAAGGCGTTTAATCGTTTGAGAAAAATAAGAGAACAAATGGGAGCATCGGTGAAGGGGTCACTGGGGCAGTGGTAACAGGTAAAGATGAGGTAAAGAGGAGATGGAGGGATTACTTTGAAGGATTATTGAACGTGTTTGTTGTTAGGGCGGCAGATGTAGGGTGTTTGGATCGGGGAGGTATGCGAAGTGAGAGGGTCATGGCAAGTGGTTTGGTGGAGAGAGAAGAGGTGGTGAAAGCCTTACTTGAAATGAGATGTGGCAAATCGGCTGGAGTTAATGGCTTTGGCAGTTGAATTGCTTAAGAGAATGGGTGACGGTTTCCTTGTTTGGCCCTGTCTAGGGTTCCTCCTGCAGCTCCAATGCTGCGTTACACTCAGTAGCAAGGACAGAACGTACTCCTTTGACGTGGGTTGTTCCTTGATGTGTGTGTGTGTACTGTTTCATCAACCGACATTAATACAGCTTCCCCAAAGGTGACTTTTCACTCGCGGTGTTACCTCAAACCGGCGGAGTCTGGCAGTCGGTTTTTCGGAGCAAAGGTCTGTTTTTTTTTTTTTTTTTTTTTACCATTGCTTTCCCATGTTCGCTTTACTGTTCATCCAGCTTCATTTTAGTGATAATGATTTCAGTTAATCTTAGATTTAGATGCATGTAAGGTATCTCTGATGGTACAGACGTTAGTAGCATATTTCAAGTGTTAGGCTATGCGGCATACGTAGCATATCAGTTACCTGAAAGGTATCCATTACATTATTTACTAAGTAAAGAAATTTTTCGGACGATTATACCACTTTAACTGCATTTCGAAAATAAAATGCTTAGGTTTTTTTTGCGCTGTCTCGGTAAAACCATACAAAATAAGGAGACTTTGTGACTGTATAAAGTCTAGATGTGCAACCTCATGACGTCTTATGTGGTCCTGTGTTTCTGAGTGTGTACGAACTGAGTATCTGAGGTAGTATGGAGCTGACGACGTTACACACCTGTGGTCACTGGCCATCAGGATCCTTTCGTGAGATCTGGCTTGTGTTCGTGTCAGCCGCTGTGGAAAACATTGATCATATTTGCTGCGTTTGTTATTACATATACAAGTTCAAGCGTCAGTTTGTGCATTTACGAGTTTTCCAAGCTGCATATAAAGTCTAGTTTGACGCCTCGAGGTGACTTGAGAATTTATAGGTCTTACACAACGTGTGAAAAAGAACATAATCTTGTTAATCAAATTTCTGTAATTTACTCGTACTTTTGGCTATTTCTTAAATGTGTGTATGATGCTAAATGCGTTACCCAGAGACATACGAAAGGATCCGCTTAACTACCTAACGTTGAAAATACCGTCGGCTATCGATGGCAAGTCACAAATCTAGGATAACCGAAGCCTGAACCATTTCCTAAGCGGGTGTTGAACTTAAGTCATCGGCAAAAGAAAAGAAAATCGTGAGGTATGGGATTCCCATTTTTTTTTCTCTCCACTTTTGGAATATCGGGTGCAAGGTGCTTACCCTCCCCAGGCATTAAAGCTTATGATTGGCTCAGGTGTAACGATAAAGAACTGGTTCTGGCTAAAGGATACAGTGGCCTCGTTCCTCCCCTGAGAATTAAGAGGGCTTGCCACGTTCCCATTCACCTGCAATTGATGCTTGAGTCGGATTTGCATATTGACGGAGACAAGGGAAAGAGAAATACAAACCACAGACAGAGCTATAATTGTGTGTGTGTGTTGTGTGTGTGTGTGTGTGTGTGTGTGTGTGTGTGTGTGTTTGAACGTAATCGTGTACATTTGTATATATATATATATATATATATATATATATATATATATATATATATATATATATATATATATATATATATAACACAGAGATGGAAGGTTGGATTAAAAAAGATTTTTGAGCGATCGGGGTATGAACATGCAGGAGGGTGAAAGGCGTGCACGGAATAGTGGAATGGAATGATGTGGTATACTTGGATCAATGTGTTGTCAATGGACTAAACCAAGGCATATGAAATCCGGGGTAAACTATAGAAAGGTCTGTGGGGTTCGAATCTTGGCTGTTGGAAGGTATTATATGTTCTATGAAAGTGCGCTTTCATATGCACTCTATTTCTTGTTCATATGAATTCGCTTTTGTGCAGTAAGGTTGTGTATAATGCCTGGTGCTGGTAATGTGAGCCTGATGGGATTTGACTGGTGTAGACCCAATTTCTCATGGATATGAGACGAAGGGACGATCATAGCCTAGCAGTTAGCGTTCCCGTCTACCACGCAAAAGGTCTTGGGTGTTATGCGATATATATATATATATATATATATATATATATATATATATATATATATATATATTGGAAAGGATCACAATTTTGCGTGTGATCAAGATATTCCTATGAGTCCCCGTGGTAAAGTGTGTGAAAGAAGAAAGTTAAGAGTAAATGTGAATAAGAGCAAGGTTATTAGGTACAGTAGGGTTGAGGGTCAAGTCAATAGGGAGGTAAGTTTGAATGGAGAAAAACTGGAGGAAGTAAAGTGTTTTAGATATCTGGGAGTGGATCTGGCAGCGGATGGAACCATGGAAGCGGAAGTGAATCATAGGGTGGGGGAGGGGGCGAAAATCCTGGGAGCCTTGAAGAATGTTTGGAAGTCGAGAACATTATCTCGGAAAGCAAAAATTGGTATGTTTGAAGGAATAGTGGTTCCAACAATGTTGTATGGTTGCGAGGCGTGGGCTATGGATAGAGTTGTGCGCAGGAGGATGGATGTGCTGGAAATGAGATGTTTGAGGACAATATGTGGTGTGAGATGGTTTGATCGAGTAAGTAATGTAAAGGTAAGAGAGATTTGTGGAAATAAAAAGAGTGTGGTTGAGAGAGCAGAAGAGGGTGTTTTGAAATGATTTGGTCACATGGAGAGAATGAGTGAGGAAAGATTGACCAAGAGGATATATGTGTCGGAGGTGGAGGGAACGAGAAGTGGGAGACCAAATTGAAGGTGGAAAGACGGAGTGAAAAAGATTTTGAGTGATCGGGGCCTGAACATGCAGGAGGGTGCAAGGCGGGCAAGGAATAGAGTGAATTGGATCGATGTGGTATACCGGTGTCGACATGCTGTCAATGGATTGAATCAGGGCATGTGAAGCGTCTGGGGTAAACCATGGAAAGTTGTGTGGGGCCTGGATGTGGAAAGGGGGCTGTGGTTTCGGGCATTATTACATGACAGCTAGAAACTGAGTGTGAACGAATGGGGCCTTTGTTGTCTTTTCCTAGCGCTACTTCGCACACATGAGGGGGGAGGGGGATGTTATTCCATGTGTGGCGTGATGGCGATGGAAATGAATAAAGGCAGACAGTATGAATTATGTACATGTGTATATGTGTATATGTCTGTGTGTGTATATATATGTGTACATTGAGATGTAGAGGTATGTATATTTGCGGGTGTGGACGTGTTTGTATATACATGTGTATGGGGGTGGGTTGGGCCATTTCTTTCGTCTGTTTCCTTGCGCTACCTCGCAAACGCGGGAGACAGCGACAAAGCAAAATAATAATAATAATAATAATAATAATAATAATAATAATAATAATATATATATATATATATATATATATATATATATATATATATATATATACATAAATATATATATACATAAATATATATAAGGAATTCTTGTGCAGGATGGCGTTCGTATTTACAGGATCAGATATACTTACTTGTTTAAATAAGAAGCGAGTTACATTTATGTATATTGGGACAGCATGTTTGTTTACCATGTGTTCATATGTGTATATAGTCGAGGTTGTGTATACACGTGTATGTACTTCCGATCACCTACATGTGACATAAGTTCAGATGTGTTTTGGTGTTGGTGTTTCTGCGTGTACCGCCGTGTATGCGATGACATATGCATATACCAGTGTTGCAGCTGCATATCTGTGTGGACGAGTCTTCCGTGGTATACGACCCTAACTTGGACCTTCGCTGTTGCTGCTGTGTGTGTGTGATGATATGGCTCGACGTATAGAACTGTGTTGCCGCGGCGCCTTCCTCCTCCCGGTGACGCCGACAAAGGTATCGAAGCCTGGACTCGTCTGGCACCACATCACTCCTAAACCCTCCTAACCACAGCGCTAAACGGCTGGCTTAGTGTCCACTCAGCTGGCTTAAGTCCTTTGAGCTGGGTTTTATTGGGACGCGATGTTTCCTGCTTGTTCTACCTCTGCTGCCTATTCAACGCCAACTTTTTTTTTTTTTTGGACCGATGCGTCGGTGTTGTGTGTTGCAGCGCATTTGCTTAAGCTCCGGCGAAAACGGCTTAACACGATCGACTCTTGTGTGTGTGGTGCAGTCATCGCCCGTTGGGTTACGGAAATGAGGCCTTTGTAAAATTACTTAAGCAGATTATCGAGTCTCTCCGTCCCCTCCCTGCCTCTGTGTCACAAGTAGTCGTAAGGTATTAAGCGAGCGAGAACGCTCATATATGTATATAAAACGTACGTCAGATATAATCGATATCATCCCGATCATAATCCTTTCAGCGATCGTATTGTCTTGAAACTCGTACATTTTTTTTTTTCTTTCACATTCAGCGAAAAAAATTTATGCTTGCCAGACACGTCTCACTTCACGTATGGGGGGGAAAGACCATCGGACGAGTAATAATTTGCTTTGTCGTGCGTCAGTCATTCATCATTCACTGAAAACACCATCGTCGTACAACTGGCCGCTGTGAACTCACTGATGCCCAGAATCCACGAACACCCGCCCAGCAACGTCCTCTGAAGAGACATCCGAGCCCCACGGTAGACGGGGCAGCGGCCGGCTGGAAGGGGTGTGATTTATGGAGGCCTCGTCACCTGAGCAACGTTGTATATGAAGGATGGACCTTGGGATTATCACCTCCACAAACCTGAAATTAATCCCTTGAACTTAAGCTGAAATCCTCCTCTTCTCTTCCCTCCCGGACATGTTGCAAGCTCTGAGTCTTTTGCCAAATATATATTTATATAATCTTTTTTTTTTCTTATCATTCTTGCTTTAGCTTCTACACTTTACAAAATATAATTTACATCTAAATTACCTTGTGGAGGATTATGCCTTGGATTTACTGTTTTGAAATCCATTAGAGAGATTAATTCTTCCTCCGTCCCCCCATTCCACGTAGACTTCCCCATACCTTTACTGGGGGTAATACATCCCCTCTCCCACCACCTTCCCATCTCATCCCTTCCATGCTCCCCCCGTCCGCCCCGCTTCCTCCTACAGAGCTGCATCGTCAATTATAAGCCCCCGGAAAATAAAATTACCGGATGAAACCCCTTTGAATATTCATGGAGATGATGGAGCGGGCGACACCATCATCGGAATAACATTACAGTTGGCATACACAGGCCTGCCAGCAACCCTTCCAGCCATACACAGACCTGCCAGCAATCCTCCCGTCCCTCCAGGCCTTCATTAGATACATTTCTTATCTAATCAAGGCCTAGGGAGAAAGTGACCAGCGTGTGTGTGTGTGTGTGTGTGTGTGTGTGTGTGTGTGTTTGTGTGTGTGTCAGCTCCCTCGCTAATGTAGGAATGTCAGCTTGAGGTGACGTACTGTATATTGAATACATGGGGCCCTGAACCCACCTCTGTAACTTGCCTCCTAAATCACTTATATTTGTATAACTACGCTTTGCTATCCTGTTTTTACTGCAATCTAGATCACGTCAGCAGATAACCTCATCATGAACAATCGGGGTCTCCTATTACCCCTCCCTCCCATGTACGTTCTGGCCTGTCAAGTGCCTGTAATATCTTGCTCAGGCCGTAGCAGGTGGGCTGGTACAAGATGCAGTTAACCTAAATGATGTCAGACACACACACACACACACACACACACACGCATATATATATATATATATATATATATATATATATATATATATATATATATATATATATATATATATATATATATATTATCCCTGGGGATAGGGGAGAAAGAATATTTTCCACGTATTCCCTGCATGTCGTAGAATGCGACTAAAAGGGAAGGGAGTAGGGAGCTGGAATTCCGCCCCTCTTTTTTTTTTTTTTTTTCCCAAGAAGAAGGAACAGAGAAGGGGGCCAGATGAGGATACTCCCTCAAAGGCCCAGTCCTCTGTTCTTAACGCTACCTCGCTAATGTGGGAAATGGCGAATAGTTTAAAAAAAAACAAAGAAATATATATATATATATATATATATATATATATATATATATATATATATATATATATATATATATATATATAATATATATATATATATATATATATATATATATATATATATATATATATATATATATATATATATAATGATATTATTCTTTTATCATACTTTGTTGCTGTCTCCCGCGCTAGCGAGGTAGCTCAAGGAAACAGACGATAGAATGGCCCAACCGAACCACATACACATGTATATACATACACGCCCACACACGCACATATACATACCTATATATTTCAAATGTATACATACATATACATACACAGACAAATACATATATACATATTCATACTTGCTTCCCTCAGCCATTCCCGTCGCCACCCCGCCACACCTGAAATGGCACTCCCCTCCCCCGCACGCGCGCGAGGTAGCGCTAGGAAAAGACAACAGAGGCCATATTCGTTCACACTCAGTCTCTAGCTGTCATGTGTAATGCACCGAAACCACAGCTCCCTTTCCACATCTAGGCCCCACACAACTTTCCATGGTTTACCCCAGACGCTTCACATGCCTTGATTCAATCCACTGACAGCACGTCAACCCCGGTATACCACATCGATCCAATTCACTCTATTCCTTGCAGGCCTTTCACCCTCCTGCATGTTCAAGCCCCGATCACACAAAATCTATTTCACTCCATTTTTCCACCTCCAATTTGGTCTCCCACTTCTCCTCGTTCCCACCACCACCGACACATATATCCTCTTGGTTAATCTTTCCTCACTCATTCTCTCCATGTGCCCAAACCATTTCAAAACACCCTCTTCTGCTCTCTCAACCACGCTCTTTTTATTTCTACACATCTCTCTTATCCTTACATTACTTACTCGATCAAACCACCTCACACCACACATTGTCCTCAAACATCTCATTTCCTGTACATCCACCCTCCTGCGCACAACTCTATCCATAGCCCACGCGTCGCAACCATACAACATTGTTGGAACCACTTTTCCTTCAAACATACCCATTTTTGCTTTCCGAGATAATGTTCTCGACTTCCACACATTCTTTAAGGCTCCCAGGATTTTCGCCCCCTCCCCCACCCTATGATTCACTTCCGCTTCCATGGTTCCATCCGCTGCCAGATTCTCTCCCAGATATCTAAAACACTTTACTTCCTTCAGTTTTTCTCCATTCAAACTTACCTCCCAATTGACTTGACCCTCAACCCTACTGTACCGAATAACCTTGCTCTTATTCACATTTACTCTTAACCTTCTTCTTTCACACACTTTACCAAACTCAGTCACCAGCTTCTGCAGTTTCTCACATGAATCAGCCACCAGCGCTGTATCATCAGCGAACAACAACTGACTCACTTCCCAAGCTCTGTCATCCACAACAGACTTCATACTTGCCCCTCTTTCCAAAACTCTTGCATTCACCTCCCTAACAACCCTATCCATAAACAAATTAAACAACCATGGAGACATCACACACCCCTGCCGCAAACCTACATTCGCTGAGAACCAATCACTTTCCTCTCTTCCTACACGTACACATGCCTTACATCCTCGATAAAAACTTATATATATCATATACACTTTATATACACTTTATTCGTATATATATATATATATATATATATATATATATATATATATATATATATATATATATATATATACAGAGATAAACAGGAAAATACATCGAGACATTTTTAATCTATAAAATATGTTCTTAGTGATATAATTCATATGTGTTATCAGTTTCAAATTAATATTCTGTATATATATATATATATATATATATATATATATATATATATATATATATATATATTTATATATATATATTATCCCTGGGGATAGGGGAGAAAGAATACTTCCCACGTATTCCCTGCGTGTCGTAGAAGGCGACTAAAAGGGGAGGGAGCGGATGGCTGGAAATCCTCCCCTTTCTTGTTTTTTTTTTTAATTTTCCAAAAGAAGGAACAGAGAAGGGGGTCAGGTGAGGATATTCCCTCTAAGGCCCAGTTCTCTGTTCTTAACGCTACCTCGCTAACGCGGGAAATGGCGAATAGTATGAAAAAAAAAAAATATATATATATATATATATTCATCGATCTTTCGTGTCAAATAGCAGTGCTCGACATGTATATACGTCATCACGCTGATTTCAGAATAAAGGATGTGTATCGAGGAGCGTCTTTCGTGCCCTGGAGTCATCACTCGCAACAGGTCCTCAGCATTAATGAACCTCAATTGTTCTCAATCACGGGAGAGTAGCTACCTCATGGTCTCAGAACTGCTCAAAAATGCTAGTAATTGCAGGCTGCATAACCAGTTTCCTTTTGGCCAATAAGGAACAGACAAAGCTGAAAGACTCGGTAAAATCAGTTGAGGAAGTTTGATAGGTTTACACCGATGGACGTAACTAAACAATTCTTCAAGGAAATTATTATTTTTTTTTAGAAGTCGAAGTTTCACAGAAAACGGGACTTTGGTTTCAGTTTGTTCGTCCAATTGTTTAATGGCGCCTTTCATTCGTGATTGTATCTACGGCAAAAACATTCCAGTGAACGTCTGAGCTTCTTGCCTTTGTTAGATCATGCATGAACGTGCGTGGTGTAGCGGTTAGCGTTGCAGACCGTGACGCATGTACGGGGCGCCCTGGGTCGAGCCTGCATAAGTTCGATTCCTGTTCGTGGCAGCCAGTCTACCACTACAGTCATCTCAGCTGTTCATCCTCCCTACGTTGGTGATCGATGAATTGGTTACTATATATCCCATGGATCGGATTCGAACCCCGGGTAGGGCGCCTGACTGCCTTGGCCACAAGGAGGTTAACGACACACACAGGTACCCTACCAAGGGTTCGAATCCGATCCAGTATATATATATACATTGTCTGTCAGTGGACAAATTTGTCGCACCATCGGGGCCACGTGAGGTTAAAGTCCCTGCTACCCTCACTGAGATGAGGTTGAGACACACGTGAAAACACTAGACGTCTTGTGTGTGTGTGTTAACCGCCATGTGGCTTAGGCCGCCAGGCGGCCTACCCGGGGTTTGAATCCGATCCATTTGTTAAACAAGTGACTTATTTACCAAATAGCGTCCTAGCTACGTCTCTTCGTTGTATATCAAATGACTGTTATATTTCTTTCTTGTGTCTCCCCAGATGATATGATAATTACACTGAAGTGCACTTGGGAACTTATCGTGTTTCATTTCCCCGTGGACTCATAGGAATATATATATATATATATATATATATATATATATATATATATATATATATATATATATATATATATATATATATATATATGATAATAATGATAAAATAATGATAATAAGAGTGTAAACAGAGACACGCAAATGGAACGACGGTTGTAAAAGAAAAAAGCACCCTATTAGTGACCCATTACATACATATGTGTCCGAAAAACAGGATAAATGTTTTCCGCTGTCATGTCTCATGTGTCGAGTTTTCTCATTTTGCTCCTATCATTCTCCACACTTCCGTAAGATCTTAATGTTAATCCATTTATGGGTTCATATCTCTTCCTCTCAATTCATTTGGACTTATCGAAATTTTCATGTTTTCTTGCCTTTATTCTATGTTTTTATATTTTGGCTTTGAATTCTCTATGTATTTTCCATTTTCTGTGTACGCCATTGTCTACAAAAGTGTGACACATAGCTATATCGTTATTATGTTACATCGTTACAGATGAATAGGATCTTTTAGTCACCGTTGAAATTATCAAAATATTGACTACTTTATCGTAAGTCTGTTTTGGGCATCGCAGATTTTATAGACTATAATTTTCCCCTTTTAGTAGCAGATAATATTGGCGTCATTACTCATCTTGTGTGGGAGTTATAATTAAGAGTTCAGAGTCTAAAAATTCAAGATTTCATATTCCAAGAATTTAAGGTTACACATTCCATGAATTTACTTTTCCAAGTCCAAGACTTTCAGAATTCAGAATCCGAGAAGTTAAGGATACGTAATCCATCAGTTAAGGATATCAAAACCCGTGAAATTAAGGGTATCCACGTCCATGAATTTAGGGCTTCAAAGTCCATGAATATAGGATTTCAAAGTACATTAATCTAGGGTTTCAGAATCCGTGAATTTATGGTTTCAAAGTCCATGAATTTAGGATTTCAAAGTTCAAGAAATTAGGGTTTCAAAGTCCGTGAATTAAGGGTAACCGAGTCCTTGAAATTAGGGTTTTAAAGTCCAAGAATTTGAGATTTCATAGTCCAAAAAGTTGATGTTTCTTGGCTAAGAATTTGGGGAAATATAGTGCAAGAATTTACGATTTCAGATACAAGAATCTAAGTTTTCCGAGACCAAGAATTTAAGGTTTCAGAAATGCAAGTATCTAACATTCCTTCAACCAAGAATTTTAAGGTATGGGTCCAAGAATTTAAGGTATTATCGTCTAAAAAGTTTAAGGTATCAGTGTACAAGAATTTAAGGTTCCCGTAAAAATCTTAAGCCTGACACGCATCGGGACGTACCAGTTTGATGCTGGCGTTTTTGTAAGTGCGGCTTGCTTTACGTGTTGCTTCCACGTGTGTCTTGGTAAGTCTCTCCAAGGGGAAGCCTTCCAGGCCCTTTATACCAAACCTCTCACTCTCTCTCTCTCACCAAAGCTTCTTAGTCATTTCCTCAATCCTCTCCCAGAGCTCTTCAACATTTTCTCACTATTCGCCTCGTGACGCTTCTCGGTTATTCCTCTCTTTATCACAGTTTTCCTTTCTAGACAGTTTTTTTTTCATTTTAGTCGAGAAGACACTGGGAATTGAATACCCTAAACAGGGCCATCTTATTGATGGTTATATATATATATATATATATATATATATATATATATATATATATATATATGGGAAATTATATGGGAGGGTATTGATTGAGAGGGTAAAGGCATGTACAGAGCATCAGATTGGGGAAGAGAAGTGTGGTTTCAGAAGTGGTAGAGGATGTGTGGATCAGGTGTTTGCTTTGAAGAATGTATGTGAGAAATACTTAGAAAAACAGATGGATTTGTATATAGCATTTATGGATCTGGAGAACGCACATGATAGGGTTGATAGAGATGCTTTGTGGAAGGTTTTAAAAGTATATGGTGAGGGAGGTAAGTTGCTAGAAGCAGTGAAAAGTTTTTAACAAGGATGTAAGGCATGTGTTCGAGTAGGAAGAGAGGAAAGTGATCGGTTCCCAGTGAATGTCGGTTTGCGGCAGGGGTGCATGATGTCTCCATGGTCGTTTAATTTGTTTATGGATGGGGTGGGTAGGGAGGTGAATGCAGGGGTTTTGGCGAGAGGGGCAAGTATGCAGTCTGTTGTGGATGAGAGGGCTTGGAAAGTGGGTCATTTGTTGTTCGCTGATGATACAGCGCTAGTGGCTAATTCGTGTTAGAAACTGCATAAGATGATGACTGAGTTTGGTAAAGTGTGTGAAAGGAGAAAGTTGAGGGTATATGTGAATAAGAGCAAGGTGATTAGGTACAGTAGGGTTGAGGGACAAGTTAACTGGGAGGTAAGTTTGAATGGAGAAAAGATGGAGGAAGTGAAGTGTTTTAGATATGTGGGAGTGGATTTGGCAACGGAGGGAACCATGGAAGTGGAGGTGAGGCACAGGATGGGGGAGGGGGCGAAGGTTCTGGAGCGTTGAAGAATGTGTGGAAGGCAATAACGTTATCTCGGAGAGGAAAATTGGGTATGTTTGAAGGAATAGTTGTTCCATCAATATTATATGGTTGCGAGGTATGGGCTATAGATAGGGTTGTGCGGAGGAGGGTGGATGTGCTGGAAGTGAAATGTTTGAGGACAATATGTGGTGTGAGGTGGTTTGATCGAATAAGTAATGAAAAGGTAAGATATATGTGTTGTAATGAAATGAGTGTGGGTGAGAGAGCAGAAGAGGGTGTGCTGGTCACATGGAGAGAATGAGTGAGGAAAGATTGACAAAGAGGATATATGTGTCAGAGGTAGAGGGAACAAGGAGAAGCGGAAGACCAAATTGGAGGTGGAAGGATGGAGTGAGAATGATTTTAAGCGATCTGGGCCTGAACATACAGGAAGGTGAAAGGCGTGCAAGGAATAGAGTGAATTGGAACGATGTGGTATACCAGGATCGACGTTCTGTCATTGGATTGAG
This sequence comes from Panulirus ornatus, assembly GCF_036320965.1. Taxonomy (NCBI): domain Eukaryota; kingdom Metazoa; phylum Arthropoda; class Malacostraca; order Decapoda; family Palinuridae; genus Panulirus; species Panulirus ornatus. The sequence continues at coordinate 17,561,423 of NC_092261.1, read as the reverse complement.
CCAGGGCATGTGAAGCGCCTGGGGTAAACCATGGGAAGTTCTGTGGGGCCTGGATGTGGAAAAGGAGCTGTGGTTTCGGTGCATTACATATGACAGCTAGAGACTGGGTGTGAAAGAATGTGGCCGTTTTGTCTTTTCCTGGCGATATCTCGCTGAAGGGAGTGGGGAGGGTGGAGGAATGCCATTTCATGTATGACGGGGTGGCGACGGAAATGGATGAAGGCAGCAAGTATGAAAACCTCTGTATATATGTATGTCTGTGTATGTATATGTATAATTTGAAATGTATATATATGTATCTGTGTTTTATGGGCGTTTATGTATATACATGTGTATGTAGGTGGGTTGGACATTTCGTCGTCTGTTTCCTTGCGCTACCTCGCTGACGCGGACAGTGATTAAGTATAATGTTATATATAATATTATATATATATATATATATATATATATATATATATATATATATATATATATATATATATATATATATATATATATATATATACTAACCTAAACAAGGTGCACATGTTTATCGACTAATCCCAAGGGGAGGATGAGCAGCTGGGGTGAGTGTGGACAGAGCTCTGCAACCAGGATTCGAGCCTATGTGCTCGACCTCGGAAGGCTCGTGAATGCGTTATGTTCAGCAATACCATTCCTCCTTGCTTCTTCATCCCTTTCTTCAGTATCATACATTTCATGACTCCAGGCTTTAGTATTCAACATTCCCCAATTTCTGTCTTCGTTATTATTCATCTATGTTAATCATTTTCTCGCTTCTCTAATTTTACATTATTCTCTTCTTAGTTTCCTTCATCGTTTTCCCCTTATCATCCACTTTTTCAATCTCTTCTGACCTCTCTATTTTTCATTTCATTTCTCTTTCATCATTCCTGGCTTATTTTTTTCTCATTCTACTTCACGTTAGAATATCTTCAATACTCGACACTTCATCTCTCTTCTTTTCGAGTCTTACTACATCACTCGCTTCATTATACCTCGTCACTTCCAGCTATATTCTGTCAGTTCTTATTCACTGTACCTCGCTGCTTCACGCCTTGTTTCATCATTCTTTCATCATACCTCGTCTCATTACGCCTTACTTCATCATTCTTTCATCAAAACCTCGCCTCATCACGCTTTACTTCATCATTCTTTCATCATACCTCGCCTCACCACGCCTTACTTCATCACCCCTTGTTCAATATACCTCGCCTCATCACTGCTTACTTCATCATTCTTTCGACATACCTCGCCTCTTCTCTCCTTACTTCATCATCCTTTCATCATACCTCGCCTCACCACTCTTACTTCATCATCCTTTCATCATACCTCGCCTCACCACTCTCACTTCATCACTCTTTCATCATACCTCGCCTCATCACGCCTTACTTCATCACCCCTTATTCAACATACCTCGCCTCACCACTCTTACTTCATCATCCTCTCATCATACCTCGCCTCACCACTCTTACTTCATCACTCTTTCATCATACCTCGCCTCATCACGCCTTACTTCATCACCCCTTATTCAACATACCAAGCCTCATCACGCCACACTTCATCCCTCCTGTTTTCCTTGCTCTTCATTCTCCTCTCACTCGTCTTGCATGCATTCATGGAGGCAAATTTGCGCAGTAATTCCAGGTCTCATTTTTATTCGTAGAGTTAACAGAAGCGGCTGACAGCGCGGGAGACTCGCCTGTCTTCTGAGGCCGGGGTAGGTCCTGGGAAAGTGAACCGTCTAGACAGATGAAACAGACGGTAAAGCCAGAGAAGAAAGAGATAGATAGATAGATAGATGAATAGACATATAGATATATATAGATGATAGATTGAACAGCAGATAGATAGATAGATGAATAGACAGAGAATGAGACATTATGAGAAATTTAGACGAGATGTCCTCAAAATGCAGGGCTAGCGCGTAGCGCTCACCGCAGAGTGATTTAGAGTTACGAAGATCGAGATGGGTGAGTTACGTGTTGTCATGTGTTATTTACTAGAAAGAGAGATGGTATGGTTGTGGACGTGTGGATGAAGCAGAGCGAATTGACAGCTACCTAGGCCAAAGGAGTGACATTCGATAGTCACTGAAGTGCTGGCTCACTTCGCAGTTCTCAACGACCCTCCCTACTTATACCCAGGCGGCAGTAATTTGCGTCGTTGGCCAAAGAGAGAGACAGAGAGAGAATGTATGTGTGCTTATTCGTCTTCCCATCTGCTTAAGTATATCGCCATACCTGTTCCACATTTGCCCACGGAGTTCAAAAGTTCATCAAACTCCCCACAGCTGTTCATGGTCTCTTACAATAATAAGTTTCATCTCCTCTCTTTCTCTCGTTCCCACATATTATAACTTCCGTCCGCTCCTCTCTCTCTCTCTCTCTCTCTCTCTCTCTCTCTCTCTCTCTCGTGTTGTTGACCTCGCCTGATAGAGGGTTGATCTTGTCAAGAAACTGAACCTGATATTTTGGTCTGGCTACGTTATGTTGATTGGCTTCTGTTCGTTGATTTGGTATAAGTCTCTTGTCTTCTGTAATGAGGCGTGATCTTCCAACCATTATTTGATGGAGTATGTATATATATATATATATATATATATATATATATATATATATATATATATATATATATATATATATATATATATATCCTCTACTACTTCTGAAAACACACTACTCTTCCCCAATCTGATGCTTTGTACATACCTTTACCCTCGCAGTCAGTACCCTCTTATATAATTTCAGGTGTTTGCTTTGAAGAATGTATGTGACAGATACTTAGGAAAACAGATGGATTTGTCTGTAGCATTTATGGATCTGGAGAAGGCATATGATAGGGTTGATAGAGATGCTTTGTGGAAGGTTTTAAAAGTATATGGTGTGGGAGGTAAGTTGCTAGAAGCAGTGAAAAGTTTTTACCAAGGATGTAAGGCATGTGTACGAGTAGGAAGAGAGGAAAGGGATTGGTTCCCATTGAATGTCAGTTTGCGGCAGGGGTCCATGATGTCTCCATGGTTATTTAATTTGTTTATGGATGAGGTTGTTAGAGAGGTGAATGCAAGAGTTTTGGAGAGAGGGGTAGGTATGCAGTCTGTGCTTGGGAAGTGAGTCAGTTGTTGTTTGCTGATGATACATCGCTGGTGGCTGATTCGTGTGAGAAACTGCAGAAGCTTTTGACTGAGTTTGGTAAAGTGTGTGAAAGAAGAAAGCTGAGAGTAAATGTGGATAAGAGCAAGGTTATTAGGTACAGTAGGGTTGAGGGACAAGTCAATTGGGAGGTAAGTTTAAATGGAGAAAAACTGGAGGAAGTGAAGTGTTTTAGATATCTGGCAGTGGATTTGGCAGCGGATGGAACCATGGAAACGGAAGTGAATCATAGGGTGGGGGCTAAAGTTCTGGGAGCGTTGAAGAATGTGTGGAAGTCGAGAACATTATCTCGGAAAGCAAAAATGGCTATGTTTGAAGGAATGGTGGTTCTGACAATGTTATATGGTTGCGAGGCGTGGGCTATGGATAGAGTTGTGCGGAGGAGCGTGGATGTGCTGGAAATGAGATGTTTGAGGACAATATGTGGTGTGAGATGGTTTGATCGAGTAAGTAATAATAGGGTAGGAGAGATGTGTGGTAATAATAAGAGTGTGGTTGAGAGAGCAGAAGAGGGTGTTTTGAAATGGTTTGGTCACATGGAGAGAGTGAGTGAGGAAATATTGACCAAGAGGATATAGGTGTCGGAGGTGGAGGGAACGATGAGAAGTGGGAGACCAAATTGGAGGTGGAAAGATGAAGTGAAAAAGATTTTGAGTGATTGGGGCCTGAACGTGCAGGAGGGTGAAAGGCGTGCAAGGAATAGAGTGAATTGGAACGATGTGGTATACCGGGGTCGACGCGCTGTAAATGGATTGAACCAGGGCATGTGAAGTGTCTGGGGTAAACCCTGGAAATCTCTGTGGGGCCTGGATGTGGAAGGGTTGCTGTGGTTTCGGTGCATTATTACATGAAAGCTGGAGACTGAGTGTGAACGAGTGGGGCCTTTGTTGTCTTTTCTTAGCGCTACCTCGCGCACATAGGGGGGGGGGGGGGGTTGTTGTTTCATGTGTGGCTAGGTGGCGATGGGAATGAATAAAGGCAGACAGTTTGAATTATGTACATGTGTATATATGTATATGTCTGTGTGTGTATATATATGTATACGTTGAGATGTATAAGTATGTATATTTGTGTGTGTGGACGTGTATGTGTATACTTGTGTATGTGGGTGGGTTGGGCCATTTCTTTCGTCTGTTTTTTAGCGCTACCTGGATAACGCGGGAGACAGCGACAAAGCAAAATGAATAATAAGATATATATATATATATATATATATATATATATATATATATATATATATATATATATATATATATTCTTTTTTCTTTTCATACATATTCGCCTTACCCCGCGTTATCGAGGATATATATATATATATATATATATATATATATATATATATATATATATATATATATATATATATATATATATATATATATATATTCTTTTCTTTCATACTATTCGCCATTTCCCGAATTAGCGAGGTTTTGTTAAGAACAGAGGACTGGGCCTTTTAGGGAATATCCTCACCTGGCCCCCTTCTCTGTTCCTTCTTTTGGAAAAAAAAAAAAAATTGAGAGGGGAGGATTTCCAGCCCCCCGCTCCCTTCCCTTTTAGTCGCCTTCTACGACACGCAGGGAATACGTGGGTAGTATTCTTTCTCCCCTATCCCCACGGATAATATATATATATATATATATATATATATATATATATATATATATATATATATATATATATATATATATATGATGTATTCACGAAGCAGACACGTGACGATGACAGATGGACTTGTAGAACGCGAGGAAAAATTAAAGCTCGTCTTTTTTTTAAGCTTCATTGATCTTGGCTTGCCTCAGTGATCCAGTGCTCTTCTTAATGGCTTAATTTACCTCTTTTCGTCTCGTATCGCCTTTTCCTCAGCTCGTTTCCCTGAGGTAGTGTCACCTGTTCCTGTGACTCGTCTCAACTCACCTACTCTTCACCTCGGCTCATTTCATATCAGGTCACTCCCTTGTTGTAAACCTATTTTGCCACGCCACACCTGTTCTTATCTGGGCTAATGGAAGCTCATCACCTCCCCCTATCTCACTCTAATTTCACCACGTTTCATCTTTTCCCACCTCATCTCTCTCCAGCTTGGCTCACCTAATCTTATCTGGGTTGGTCTTAGCTTGTCTGAACACATCTCTCTTACTCTATCTTACCTGGGCTAATCTCGCTTCATCACCTCCTCTTATCTCACGTAGTCTCACACTTTGTCACCTTGTACCTACCCTGCCACGCCCCCTTCGTCCCTCACCTCCCTCTCCCTACTCATGACTTAAGCATCCTGATTGGAAAGCTTAACAAACTCGGGCCATTTTTGTCCAAAGTTTGAGGTCTAATCCCCAGCGCTGCCAGCCGCTAGAAAATAAGCTTAAAATGTGGCTGGCAAGGAGCTCCTCAAAACTTCTTTTGTAAGCTTAGGGATGCAAGCCTTTTTTTTTTTTTTTTTCTGCGGCGCCTCTGATCCCCCGACTGCAGAACAGCGTTGCGAGAGTTGAGGAGTTGGGGGCGTCCCAGCGTTGACGAAGATGTGCAACGCTGTGGCACGACACGATCTGTGGGTGAGGGTGAGCGAGCACTTACTTGGATTACTTACGACAAGATTTTTGCCAAAAGGCAGGGCTTCCACGAAGCGTTCAGCCCAGGGAAAATACTGAGTTACAAGGAAAGGTTTGTGTGAGTTACGTGTCGTCAAGTGTTCTGTGTGAGGAGAGGTTGTACGTTTATGGACTGCAAGGCAGAAGCCCTCGTGTGGGTGAGGCAGATAGATAAGACAGCAATCTGGGCCAAAGGACAGACACTCGAGAGCCACTGCAGTGCTGGCTTACTTCACTGCATTCGCTAACCCTCCCCAAAATCCAGGAGGGTAATACCGAAAATATACTTCTAAGAGGCGGGTAAATGGGAAACCTTATAGTGAGCAATTTTTTTTCTTATGGTGTGGATGCGCTAGCAAGGATAAGGCCATGGTCAGACCTACATGGTAGAAGTTGTATGTAGAGGGTAGTTGTGGACTAGTAAAAAGGACAGAGACAGAGGGTGAAGGTGCATCGAGAGATTAGAGGATGGGAAGATGCAGATACACGGTAGGAGAAAAGGCAGAATCTAGGTAAGTGCAGACAGTGTGAGACAGAGCAGTGAACAGTAAGGCATAGACAGATAGTTAGTAAAACAAATTAGAAGACAGATAGTTATGGAGAGACCACAGAAAAGATAGATTAGCAGAATGACGGGAGGAGTTTAGACGGTATGTGCAAGAGAATGGGAGAAAATGCAGATAAAGAATGAAAGACATAGTGGAATGCACACAAGGGTAGAGAGAACGTAGCACTACTGGGTAGACAAAAAGAGATAGAAGTGAAAGTACGAAGTGATGTGAATCGAATATATACATAAGATCATCATTTCCTGCGTTCGCGAGGTAGCGCCAGGAACAGACGAAGAAAGGCCACGTCCGCTCGCACCCATTTTCAAGCTGGCATGTGTAATGCACCAAAACCATAGCTAGGGACCGTATGCTTCACATGCTCTAGTTCAGTCCATTGACAGCACCTCGACCCCAGTATACCACATCGTTCCAATGTTATCTACCCCGTGCACTCCTTTCACCCTCCTGCATGTTCAGGCCCTGATCGCTCAAAATCTTTTTCACTCCATCCTTCCACTTCCGATTTGGTTTCCCGCTTCTCCTTGTTTCCTCCACCTCGAACATACTTATCCTCTTTATCAACCACTTCTTTCTCACTCATTCTCTCCACATGTCCAAACCGTTTCAGCAAGACAAGTAAATAACCGGTCCCTCTGTTGTAAACGCGAGAGTAACAAACAGAAAGCCTAACAGACAGTAACAGACGAATCGAGAGGTAGACATGATACAGACAGACAGAGACCAGATCACTGAAGATAGTAGACAGACATAAGAAAAAGAAAATTGAGAGAAACTAAAGTGTCGATGGTAATAGACAGAACAGACAGTGATAGTTCGGGTAACAGACGTAAAAGCAGAGAGAGGTCGCAGGCAGACAGTAATTCACAGACACTGTTGGTCATCAACAGACTAGCAGGCAGACAGACTGGTTGAAGCTTAAAGTGATAAGCACATCAGAGTGATAGCAACAGCGGGGTAAAACAATGTGCAGGTGGTGTCAGACGAACGACCACATAAACGAACAATAAGACAATCACAGAAAGATTCATGGAAAAGACAGGAACAGACAGAAAGACGGACAGGAGCCAGTGTAACAGTAGCGTTCAAATTCACTTTCAGTCTCAACGAGAGAGAGAGAGAGAGAGAGAGAGAGAGAGAGAGAGAGAGAGAGAGAGAGAGAGAGAGAGAGAGAGAGAGAATGTTGAATGAATTAATTGTCAGTTAGGGCTGCTTTCCCCCAGCGTGGACGCCTTGAGCCTAACCCAAATTACATCTCCTTCCGGCCACATTACCTAAATTACGAAGGTGAGTGAGGGTGAACACCATTATCTTGTCATCATCTTTAGGACGTAGGGAGGGAATGGCCGTGTTGGTTTGGTATGCTAATAACAGCTCAGGGTGACGCGGGCGGTGTACAGTGCAGTGCCCTCTGGTTTCTTGTGTCTGCCACTTGCACAGCTCTATCAGTGAGGCGGGGCGAGTATTTCCAGTAAGGTGGGATGAACATATCTAGTGATGTGGGGCGAGTATTTACAATGTGGCGGGGATGAGGCTTTCCAATGAGTCGGGGACGAATATTTCCAGTGTGGCGGGGGCGAAAATTTCCAGTGAGGCTGGACGAATATTCCTCTTGAGGTGTGGGTGAGGGTGAGTATTACCAATGAGACGGGGACGAATTCTTCTAATGAGACTGGGACTGATGTACCCAGTGATTCGTGGAGAATATCTCCAGTGGAGGAAACGACATTGCCAGTAAAGAAGGGCGAATGATTCTTGATTTGAACGAATATAAACATTTTAATGTCAAACATCTTTTCAGTGCTAAAGTTATGTGGTCTCCTATATTATTGCAGTACTTCATAGTCTTTGTTTTTGTAATGTTTCATGCTTTGTTATTGCAATGCTTCGTAATTTGTATTCTCGCAGTGTTTCATGATCTTTACTCCTGGTGTTTCGTGATCTTTATTCTAGCAATGTATCAAGTCTAGTATTGTGTTCTCAGAGACAATAGCTGTGTGTAATTCCTCTTTTTCGAACTTACGCTTTACTGTTCGAGAAGACTGACCGTCCGTAGCGGATGATAGGTTTCCCTGACCTTGGACTCCCTGCTGCAGCGTCCCTGAAGGTATAATAGTATGCAAGTCTTGACGTCACGCTGATGCTAATTCTCCTTAGCTGCAATTGACCTATGATCCCGCGTCGGAGGCCTCTCTGTTATACCAGGGCTGGACATAGTGCTATTTTTGAACCACTCATGAAGATATGGTGTTCGAAACTTTACAATAGATGGCTTTTCTTTTTGCGGTTTGTTAAAGGCTCTGATCTCAGAGAAGTATTAGATTCCTGTACGATAAAAATGAGACTTCCTATATTGTGGCAATGAATCAAATGTTGTGTGACGTTCGTTCATTTTTTTTTATCTCTTTGTACATTTGTATATTTTGCAGTTTGTCATTTAAATCCAATGTGATATTTCATTCAGACCCGCTCGCCATACTCCGACTTATTGAGGCAGCGTCAGAATCAGAAGACTGAGTCTCAGAAGTAAAGAATCTTGATTGGTTCTTTCCTGTGCTCCTTCTTTCGGAAACTGATTAGGGAAAACGGGAGGATTTCCAGCAACCCCGCACTCCCGCCTCCTCGTAGTCGCCTTATATCCCAGGGATTTCAGTGCCATGGTGTGTGACATTATTTACATACATGAAGGTCAACTGTGGCTCTGAGTTTGGTGGTTATCCTTGCGGTCGATACTGTGTGGCGCAGTAGACCTTCAAAAGCATTTCTTGAAATTCGTTAGCACTTGTATCGATTGGATCTAGTGGTTGTATTTTCGTGTAGTTTCAACACACCTTCCGTGATGGTTGTAGCTTCGTGTAGTTTAAAGACACCATCCGTAGTGGTTGTAGTTTCGTGTAGTTTCAACACACCCCTCGTAGTAGTTGTAGTTTCGTGTAGTTTCAAAACACCATCCGTAGTAGTAGTAGTAGTAGTAGTTTCAGCACCCCCTCCCGTACATATCGTTAACTCGCGTGTAATTTTGACAGTCGGCGACGTCCTACAATGTAATTATAGCGCCTTATTATCATTCACTGGGCATACTTAGTCGAGTCGTCAGATGAGCATTACATTCCCATTCACCCCATTACCCTTGTAAACAAAGCGCCAGATGAGGATAATAGACAAGAGGGTTCAGCACCTCACCACCAGATGCCGCACATACGGCTCCCGCGCTACCCCCTTAGCTGCTTCATTCCCAGCCAAGGCTGTGTTACTGTGTGTATTCTACACGTCTTCAGTTTCATGGACTCTTGTCTCCTTAACCTCATTCTTTAGTGGGAGAAGATACTGTCAGCCAGGCTCTCCGGCTAAACACAGCTTAACTTTCCAGTGAAAAGAAAAGAAAGATATTTCAGCTGTATATTTCCTTTGTGTTCAAGGATGACGTTGAGGCACCTTGGTTACGTTAGCTTAAGTCAATGAGTAGAATGAGTCCCATACATCGTATATGTATGATACCAATGTTAACAAAGCTATCTATCTATCTATCTATCTATTTAAAGCCTCGTTGGATCGTTCCATTTGCTTCCCCTGGAGATTATATACAGACTGCATGTCTACAGATCAACCGTATTTTCGTGCAGTGGGAGAATTAATACAGTTTCCAGGAGCTGATCTTCAAGGGTCACATAGTTTCCATATGTGTCTCTACATGCTCGAGAGGTTCGTCCACGGATCGGTTCAGTTCGGCTGCCGATGAGCCGAAACTGTAAGGATTTTCGAGATCTCACTGAATGCTCTGATGTTTGCTACATCCAGGAAAATTGGAAGATGTTTACCTGCGAGTGTTGCTTTCTCGTCTTTATATACCTCCTCCCATCATATTCTTCTTTCATGTGAGTGCATTTTGAAGTAATTGGATTACTTTAGTAATTAGATTACTTCACTGTGTGAGAAGTTATTAAGATCCAGGACGTGAAACATTCAGTGACTGGTAATGCAGTAGGGTTGTGGGAACACACATGTGTCTTTCCCTCCAAGGGAAAACTTGATCCCATTGTTGTGAGTGTAGTGGTGTATCTCCCAGGGTCGAGCGCAAATGTTCGAATCCTGATTGCGGCAATCGGTCCACTTTCTACCCAGCTGTTTATCCATCCCTAGGAGTTGGTCGATGAAATTGACTCCAGGTTCAGGCTAGGATATATATATATATATATATATATATATATATATATATATATATATATATATATATATATATATATATATATATATACACACACACAGCATTAATGAGGTACCCTTGATTAGGAACTCAGTTACCCGTGTCGTCTCACCTAACAAAAGAGGAAATAAACTTCCTTTTCCAGTTGTGTTGTACAACATTTTAGGTAAGGAGACAAGCTGCATAGAATGCTGGAAAAAATATTATTAAACGCTTGAATGTGATCCGTGGGTGCGACAGTGGAGCTCGACGGTACGATCCTTTGGGCCCGATGGTAAGTTCCTTGAGCACGACTGTAGTACCCTTGAGCACGACGGTACGATACCTGAGCACGACTTTACTACACTTGAGCACGACGGTACGATACCTGAGCACGACTTTACTACACTTGAGCACGACGGTACGATACCTGAGCACGACTTTACTACACTTGAGCACGACGGTACGATACCTGAGCGCGACTTTACTACACTTGAGCACGACGGTACGATACCTGAGCGCGACTGTACTACACTTGAGACGACTGTACGATACCTGAGCACGACAGCACGATAACTGAGCGCGACTGTACTATCCTTGAGCACGACGTTACGATACTTGCGCACGACTGTGCTACCCATGAGCACGACGATAGGAGTGTTGAGGGAAGGACAGTCACAAGAGACCATGAATAAAGTACATTATGTTCGACAGAACACATGAGTATGTAACTAGCGTCTCGCATAGCCTCTGTGGAATTAGTGTAAATGAATATTTTGTTTACGTAATTCAGGCTTAGCTATCATGCTGATATGCGGGTTCCGTGCAGAGCATTACGTTGGTAAAGCTGCTCGTTAACTAATCATTAATATGCATCTATAATAAGGTCCTTGTACATAATTCATTTACATAATGTGTGAGGTTAATAGTTATTCGAGTTGAGGTTAATACTGCAGCCAGCAGTGTTGCTTCTCTGTTTCTGGAGGTCTACTGAGACTGACAGTTCGCACATTTACATACCTTTGTGAGCATGAAGGCGCCGCCCTTGATTACGACGGTTCGACGGCCCTTGATTACGACGGTGCGACGGCTCTCGATTACGACGGTTCGACGGCCCTTGATTACGACGGTTCGACGGCCCTTGATTACGACGGTTCGACGGCCCTTGATTACGACGGTGCGACGGCCCTTGAACACAATGGTTCGATGGCTCTTAAGCACGATGGTGCGATGGCCCTTGAACTCGATGGTGCGACCGCCCTTGATTTCGACTGTTCGTTGGCTCTTGAGCACGATGGTGCGACGGCCTTTGAAAACGAAGCTGCGATCCTTAGGTATGATGATGTGATCTTGAACCTGAACCACAAGGGTAAGACCTCAGCTGAAGGCATCATACCCAGTGGGAGTACATGGGAAGTACAGATAACAGAAGACCTGATGGTACATCATATCCGGTGGATGCAGATGAGAAGTATAGATATCATGAAACTTGGTGATGCACCCTACCCTGTGGGCGTACATGGGACGTAGAGATAACAGGAGGCCTGAAGGTTCATAACGAAATTATCACTTGTGGTGTCTTAAGAATAATGGTAGTCATGTCGTCGACAAATTTCGAAGCTGTACTGGTGCGTAGTGTGTCAAGGTCGCTGATGTAGGCGCTGAATAGTATGGATGAAGCCAATCGGATGCTTTTCCGTTTGATAACCATCTTTGTTTCCTTTCTGAGAGCCATTCCACCACTTAAGCTCGTATGCAAGGAGCCTTAATTTCTTGTATAGAACGCTTTTCCCGCGGTGCTTTACCGAAGCTCAAAGGCTTGCAATATTTTGTGGCTCAACGGTCGTACCAACTTGCTCAAGATTCGCACCAACGTGCTCAAGGGTCGTATCAACGTGCTCAAGGGTCGTATCATAGTGCTTAAAGGGTCGCTTCATCGTACGCAAAGATCGAACCATCTTGCTTAAAGAAGTTTAGAATGATGTGTCGGGAGAATGAAAGGTGACCTCACATCACAGGAACAAGTACCTTATAGACCACAACCCAGGGAGGCTCCGTCCCGAGATGAATTACGAACTGGTCATTTAGATTTATCCCACTTGAAAAAAAAAGAGAATGTTTCAAGTCCTTATTGAATTTAGCGACAGCTCACCTGACTCGAACTAACTTGAGTATGTTAGAAGGTGTCGTGAGTTAAAGTCTTATAGACATGTGAACACTGTCGCCTCCTTTTTTTTTTATCACAGTTGGATGAGCACTGCTTCTGTGGTTGGCTGTAATGGGTAGCGAGGAGGAAAATAATTAAAGGTATTAATTGATTACCCGATGATCTGATATTTTAGCGCCTGTGGTATCAGTATGAAATGAAACAAGTTCTGTGTCCTAAAACATGGATATATATATATTGGAAACGCTCACAATTTTGCGCGTGATCAAGATATTCCTACGAGTCCACGGGGAAAATGAAACACGATAAGTTCCCAAGTGCACTTTCGTGTAATAATCACATCATCAGGGGAGACACAAGAGAGAAATATAACAGTCAGTTGATATACAACGAAGAGATGTAGCTAGGACGCTATTTGGTAAATGGTGTGTGAAGTGAGAGGGTTCAAGGAGAATTGCTTGGTAAAGAGAGAAGAGATGGTAAAGCTTTGTGGAAGATGAAATCTGGCAAAGCAGCGGGTTTGGATGGTATTGCAGTAGAATTTATTAAAAAAAAAAGGGTGACTGTGTTGTTGATTGGTTGTTAAGGATATTCAATGTATGTATGGATCATGGTGAAGTGCCTGAAGATTGATGGAATATATGAGTAGTGCCATTGTACAAAGGCAAAGGGGATAAAGGCGAGTGTTCAAATTGCAGAGGCATAAGTTTGTTGAGTATTCCTGGGAAATTATATGGGAGGGTATTGATTGAGAGGGTGAAGGCATGTACAGAGCATCAGATTGGGGAAGAGCAGTGTGGTTTCAGAAGTGGTAGAGGATGTAAGAATGTATGTGAGAAATACTTAGAAAAGCAAATGGATTTGTATGTAGCATTTATGGATCTGGAGAAGGAGAGTTGATAGAGATGCTTTGTTGAAGGTATTAAGAGTATATGGTGTGGGAGGTATGTTGCTAGAAGCAATGAAAAGTTTTTACCAAGGATGTAAAGTCTGTGGACGAGTAGGAAGAGATAAGAGAGATTGGTTCCCAGTGAATGTCGGTCTGCGACAGGGGTGTGTAATGTCCCCATAGTTGTTTAATTTGTTTATGAATGGGGTGGCTAAGGAGGCAAATGCAAGAGTTTCGGAGAAGGGGGCTAGTATGTAGTCTGTTATGGATGAGAGTGCCTGGGAAGTGAATCAGTTGATGTTTGCCGCTGATACCGCTCTGGTGGCTGATTCGGATGAGAAACTGCTGAGTTGGTGACTGAGTTTGGAAAAGTGTGTAAAAGGAGAAACTTGGGAGTAAATGTGAATAAGAGCAAGGTTATTAGGTTCAGTAGGATTAAGGGACAAATTAAAATTGGGATGTAAATTTGAATGGAGAAAAATTGGAGGAAGTGAAATGTTTTAGATATCTGGGAGTGAACTTAGCAGCGAATGGAACCATGGAAGCGGAGATAAATCACAGGGTGGGGGAGGGGGCGAAGGTTCTGGGAGTGATGAAGACAGTTTGGAAGGAGAGAGTTATCTCGAAGAGCAAAAATGGGTAGGTTTGAAGGAATAGTAGTTCCAGCAATCTTATATAGTTGCGAGGCATGGGTTATAGATAGGGTTGTACGGAGGAGGGTAGATGTGCTAGAAATGAAATGTTTGAAGACAATATGTGGTGTGAAGTGGTTTGATCGAGTACGTAATTAAAGGATAAGAGAGATACTGAAAATGAAATGAGTGTGGTTGAGCGAGCAGAAGTGGTTGTGTTGAAATGGTTTGGACATAAAGAGAGAATGAGTGAGGAAAAGTTGTCAAAGAGGATGTGTGTGTCAGAGGTGGAGGGAAGAAGGAGAATCTTTCTCACTCATTCTCTCCATGTTACCAAACAATTTCAATACACCCTCTTCTGCTTCCTCAACCACACTCTTTTTATTACCACACATCTCTCTTACCCTTTCATTAGTTACTTGATCAAATCATCTCACACTACATAATGTCCTCAAACATTTCATTTCCAACACATCCACCCTCCTCCATACAACCCTATCTATAGCCCAGTCCTCACACCCGTATATCATTGTTGGAATCACTACTCCTTCAAACATACCCATTTTTGCTCTCCGAGCTATCGTTCTCGCCTTCCACACATTCTTCAACGCTCTCAGAACCTTCGCCCCCTCCCCCACCCTGTGACTCACTTCCGCTTCCATGATTCCATCCGCTGCTAAATCCACTCCCAGATACCTAAAACACTTCACTTCTTCCAGTTTTTCTCCATTCAAACTTGCTTCCCAGCTAACTTGTCCCTTAACCCTACTGAACCTAATAACCTTGCCATTATACACATTTACTCTCAGCTTTCTTCTTTCACACACTTTACCAAACTCAGTCACGAACTAATGTAGTTTCTCACCCGAATCAGCCACCAGTGCTGTATCATCAGCGAACAACAAATAACTCACTTCCGAAGCCCTCTCATCCACAACAGACTGCATACTTACCCCTTGCTCCAAAACTCTTGCATTCACCTCCCTAACAACCCCATCCATAAACAAATCAAACGACCATGGAGACATCACGCACCCCTGCCACAAACCGACATTCACTGAGAACCAATCACTTTCCTCTCTTCCTACTCGTACTCATGCCTTACGTCTTTGATAAAACTTTTCACTGCTTCTAGCAACTTGCCTCCCGCACCATATAATCTTCACATCTTCCACAAAGCATCTCTATCAACTCCGTCATATGCTCTCTCTAGATCCATAAATGCTACATACAAATCCACCTGTTTTTCTAAGTATTTCTCACATACATTCTTCGAAGCCAACACCTGATCCACACATCATCTACCACTTCTGAAACCACACTGCTCTTCCCTAATCTAATGCTCCGTACATGCCTTTACCCTCTCAATCAATGCCCTGCCATATAGTTTCCCAGGAATATTCAACAAACTTATACCTCTGTAATTTGAACACACACCTTTATCCCCTTTGCCTTTGTACAATGGCACTATGTATGCATTCCACCAATCCTCAGGCACTTCACCATGAACCATACATACATTGAATATCCTTGCCAACCTAGTCAACAAGACAGTCACTCCCTTTAGAAAGAAATTCCACTACAGTACCATCCAAACCCGCAGCCTTGCAGGCTTTCATCTTCCGCAAAGCTTTCACAACCTCTTCTCTGTTTAGCAAACCATTCTCCCTGACCCTCTCACTTCACACACCACCTCGACCAAAACACCTATATCTGCCACTCCATCTCCCTCTCACTTCACCATTACTTGTTATTACCTCCCAATTAGCCCCCCTTCACCGATGATCCCATTTGTTCTCTTGTTTTACGCACTTTATTTACCTCCTTCCAAAGCATTTTTTCTATTCTCCCTAAAATTCAATAATACTCTCTCACCCCAACTCTCATTTACCCTCTCTTTCACCTCTTACACCTTTATCTTGACCTCCTGCCTCTTTCTTCTATACATCTCCAAGTCATTCGCACTACTTCCCTGTAAAAATCGTCTATACGCCTCTCTCTTCTCTTTCACTAACAATCTTACCTCTTCTTCCCACCACTCACTACCCTTTCTTATCTGCCCTCCTCCCAACTTTCTCATGCCACAAGCATCTTTTGCGCAAGCCATCACTGCTTCCCTAAATATATCCCATTCCTCCCCCACTCACCTTACTTTATTTGCTCTCACCTTTTTCCATTCTGCACTCAATTTCTCCTGGTACTTCCTTACACACGTCTCCTTTCCAGCTCGCTCACTCTCACCACTCTCTTCACCCCAACAATCTCTATTTTTTTTTTCTGAAAACCTCTACAAATCTTCACCTCCGCCTCCACAAGATAATGATCAGACATCCCACCAGTTGCCCGTCTCAGCACATTATCATCCAAAAGTCCCTCTTTCACGCGTCTATCAATTAACACGTAATCCAATAACGCTCTCTGGCCATCTCTTCTACTTACATACGTGTACTTACGTATATCTCTCTTTTTAAACCGGGTATTCCCAATCACCAGTCCTTTTTCAGCACACAAATGTACAAGCTCTTCACCATTTCCATTTACAACACTGAACACCCCATGTACACCAATTAAACCCTCAACTGCCACATTACTCACCTTTGCATTCAAATCACCCATCATTATAACCCAGTCTCATGCATCAAAGCTGCTAACACACTCACTCAGCTGCTCCCAAAACACTTGCCTCTCATGATCTTTCTTGTCATGACCAGGTGCTTAGGCACTAATAATCATCCATGTCTCTCCATCCACTTTCAGTTTTACCCATATCAATCTAGAGGTTACTTTCTTACACTCCATCACATACTCCCACAACTCCTGCTTGTGGAGTAGTGTTACTCCTTCCTTTGCTCTTGTCCTCTCACCAACCCCTGACTTTACTCCCAAGACATTCCCAAACCACTCTTCCCCTTTCCCCTTGAGCTTCGCTTCACTCAGAGCCAAAACATCCAGGTTGCTTACCTCAAAAACACTACCTATCTCTCCTTTTTTCTCATCTTGTTTACATCCACACACATATAGACATCCCAATCTGAGCCTTCGAGGAGGATGAGCACTCCCCGCATGACTCCTTCTGTCTCCTCTTTTAGAAAGTTAAAATACAAGAGAAGAGGGTTTCTAGCCCCCCGCTCCTGTCCCGTTTAGGCGCCTTCTACGAAACGCGGGGAATTCTTTCTCACCTATCCTTAGGGATATATATATATATATATATATATATATATATATATATATATATATATATATATATATATATATATATATATATATTATCCCTGGGGATAGGGGAGAAAGAATACTTCCCACGTATTATTCCCTGCGTGTCGTAGGCGGCGACTAAAAGGGGAGGGAGCGGGGGGCTGAAAATCTTCCCCTCACTTTTTTAATTTTCCAAAAGAAGGAACAGAGAAGGGGGCCAAATGAGGATATTCCCTCAAAGGCTCAGTCTTCTGTTCTTAACGCTACCTCGTTGACGCGGGAAATAGTGAATAGTATGAAAAAAATGAAAAAAATAAATATATATTTTTTTTTTCTTTTTTCTTTTGCCGCTGTCTCCCGCGTTTGCGAGGTAGCGCAAGGAAACAGACGAAAGAAATGGCCCAACCCGCCCCCATACACATGTATATACATACGTCCACACACGCAAATATACATACCTACACAGCTTTCCATGGTTTACCCCAGACGCTTCACATGCCCTGATTCAATCCACTGACAGCACGTCAACCCCGGTATACCACATCGCTCCAATTCACTCTATTCCTTGCCCTCCTTTCACCCTCCTGCATGTTCAGGCCCCGATCACACAATATCTTTTTCACTCCATCTTTCCACCTCCAATTTGGTCTCCCTCTTCTCCTCGTACCCTCCACCTCCGACACATATATCCTCTTGGTCAATCTTTCCTCACTCATTCTCTCCATGTGCCCAAACCATTTCAAAACACCCTCTTCTGCTCTCTCAACCACGCTCTTTTTATTTCCACACATCTCTCTTACCCTTACGTTACTTACTCGATCAAACCACCTCACACCACACATTGTCCTCAAACATCTCATTTCCAGCACATCCATCCTCCTGCGCACAACTCTATCCATAGCCCACGCCTCGCAACCATACAACATTGTTGGAACCACTATTCCTTCAAACATACCCATTTTTGCTTTCCGAGATAATGTTCTCGACTTCCACACATTCTTCAAGGCTCCCAGAATTTTCGCCCCCTCCCCCACCCTATGATCCACTTCCGCTTCCATGGTTCCATCCGCTGCCAGATCCACTCCCAGATATCTAAAACACTTCACTTCCTCCAGTTTTTCTCCATTCAAACTCACCTCCCAATTGACTTGACCCTCAACCCTACTGTACCTAATAACCTTGCTCTTATTCACATTTACTCTTAACTTTCTTCTTTCACACACTTTACCAAACTCAGTCACCAGCTTCTGCAGTTTCTCACATGAATCAGCCACCAGCGCTGTATCATCAGCGAACAGCAACTGACTCACTTCCCAAGCTCTCTCATCCCCAAGAGACTTCATACTTGCCCCTCTTTCCAAAACTCTTGCATTCACCTCCCTAACAACCCCATCCATAAACAAATTAAACAACCATGGAGACATCACACACCCCTGCCGCAAACCTACATTCACTGAGAACCAATCACTTTCCTCTCTTCCTACACGTACACATGCCTTACATCCTCGATAAAAACTTTTCACTGCTTCTAACAACTTTCCTCCCACACCATATATTCTTAATACCTTCCACAGAGCATCTCTATCAACTCTATCATATGCCTTCTCCAGATCCATAAATGCTACATACAAATCCATTTGCTTTTTTAAGTATTTCTCACATACATTCTTCAAAGCAAACACCTGATCCACACATCCTCTACCACTTCTGAAACCACACTGCTCTTCCCCAATCTGATGCTCTGTACATGCCTTCACCCTCTCAATCAATACCCTCCCATATAATTTACCAGGAATACTCAACAAACTTATACCTCTGTAATTTGAGCACTCACTCTTATCCCCTTTGCCTTTGTACAATGGCACTATGCACGCATTCCGCCAATCCTCAGGCACCTCACCATGAGTCATACATACATTAAATAACCTTACCAACCAGTCAACAATACAGTCACCCCCTTTTTTAATAAATTCCACTGCAATACCATCCAAACCCGCTGCCTTGCCGGCTTTCATCTTCCGCAAAGCTTTTACTACCTCTTCTCTGTTTACCAAATCATTTTCCCTAACCTTCTCACTTTGCACACCACCTCGACCAAAACATCCTATATCTGCCACTCTATCATCAAACACATTCAACAAACCTTCAAAATACTCACTCCATCTCCTTCTCACATCACCACTACTTGTTATCACCTCCCCATTTGCGCCCTTCACTGAAGTTCCCATTTGCTCCCTTGTCTTACGCACTTTATTTACCTCCTCTCAGAAGGATATATATATATATATATATATATATATATATATATATATATATATATATATATATATATATATATATATTTTTTTTTTTTTTTTTTCTTGTGACATTGCTGAAGTTAGTAAACCCCTGAGGTGCACATCATAACCCTTGGATATGGTGGTTTGACCTTGACCTGGCCCTTGCGGTTAAGGTCACAGGTCATTCCATCTTATCCTAGGGTCTTACCATTGTGTTCAATTGTCATATTGTTGTGTTCAAGGTTCGTACCATTGTGTTTAGTGGTTGTATCGTCGTGTTCAGGGTTTATACTTTAGTGTTCAAGGGTCTTATCTTCGTGTTCAATGTCTTATCCTTGTGCTGAGGCTTCGTACTTTCTTGTTCAAAAGTCGTAACGTCGTGTTCCAGGGTCGTAACGTCGTGTTCAAGGGTCGTAACGTCGTGTTCAAGGGTCCTAACGTCGTGTTAAAGGGTCATGTCGTGTTCAGGGGTTGCACATTCGTCTTTAAGGGTCGTCACGTCGTGGTCATGGGGATAGATACTTAACGTCACTCCCATTAAGGTTTCAGAGTTTTGTTTTTTTATAATTCTATTCCTTGCCCTTCAGTCTCTTATACCAGGACCGTGGAACTGTAAGTCCCTCACTGTGTTACGTCATATCTGTAGCTCCCACACTGTCAGTAATTTAAATGATTCTTTGATATACGATTTACTCTTCGTGTAAAGTGGATGTCGTATTATCTATCAATGGAAGCAGTGCTATGAGCGTAATTAACTTTCAGTCGGTGTATTACTATGGGTGCCATCTACCTATCACTGGGGGCAGTACCATGGGTGTCATATTATAGCCGTGGGAGCAGTACCATGAATGTCTTTATCTGTTGAAACACAGGTGTCATAATGTTGATAGGAATATTACCCTGGGTGTCTTTATCTGTCACTGGGAGGCAACAACATGGGTGTCATTTTGCCAGTTATCGTTCTTGCCTCTCAAGACTTGGACGCGAGGCAAACGGCTGCTTCCTGCACTTTCTCTGTGGAGACCAGCCACTCGAGAATATACCGTTATGATATTTTCTTCCTCTCTCGAGGCTAAGCTTTAGGATACTGCCCCTCCGTCTGTCTTTCCTTCTTCGTACAACGTTTAAGGATCAGATCTACAAACACGTGAAGAGCCCTGTTTACTACCTGCTCTTTTCATCTTGCTTCGTATCTTCTACCCGAGATGTTCCTCTGACTGGGGCATGTCTTGCCCGTGCCATATCTGTCACTATTAAGGAGAAGTTCAGTCTTGTAGGTTCTGTATGATGTATCAGTGGGGGTTGGGGCGGACTGTGTGTGATGTCCCATGTGTCACTGGATGCAGTACCTGAGCCTTGTATTATGAATTAGAACAGTATCGTGGGTGGTGTGTATCTTTGGTAATTGTACAGCGATTGTTGTATTATGTATCAGTGGGACCAGTCCTGGGGTTGTTGTTTTATGTATCAGTGGGACCAGTCCTGGGGTGGTAGTATTATGTATCAGTGGGACCAGTCCTGGGGTGGTTGTATTATGTATCAGTGGCAAAATGAAAATGATCATCGTCTTTGTTTCAATGGTATGATTTTAAGAAGTTTTTTGCTGTACAAATTTGTATGATTTTAATCCTAAAAGGTTCGACGTTGCATTGGCTAACCTCTTCCCCCAAAGATTTTTTTTTGTGATATTTTCGTTTCTCCTTTTACCAAATTATAGGAATTATAGTGAGGATAGTTTTATTTAGCCGGCAATGATACACAATTTATAATGGCTATTTTGCCGTCAGCACTCTGCGTGCTTGGCCCTTACGACGTCATTGCGAGCAAATGATCCGGCCGATCGATTCACATGGCATCATTGCGCTACATTACTGGCCAGCTGGACACTGATTGGCTGACTGCGTGGGTGATTCTCGGCCCTTCCCTCCCTCCTTCCCTCCCTCCCTCCCTCCCTCCCTCCCTCCCTCCCATTCCCCAGCTCTCCTTCCCTTCAACCTCTCCGAAGGAGAAGACTACGACCCTGATTGGTTGGTTAACCATGACGATGGGAGTGATCTGACCTGTAATAACTGGACCTTGACCTAATTTGATTTAGCCTACTGAAAGGTCACGTGACCTTGATGGTTCCTTTCCCCCAGTGTACGATGAAGTGTTGATGCCGCTGACATCACTTCTCAGTGACGTCACCTGAAATCAACTGATTTATTTCATTCTTATCTAAATCTACTTTATTTTTTTTTCGTCTGAGCTTCCAATCACGGACAGACGACCTCATCAAGGCCAGGCCGTAATTGAAATATAAGAGAGGTAAATAAATGAGATAAAGAAAAGACAAGGGAACGGATTCACGAATTTTGGAGGAAGTGGGAAAAAAAAAAGACTGTCTTAA
This sequence comes from Panulirus ornatus, assembly GCF_036320965.1. Taxonomy (NCBI): domain Eukaryota; kingdom Metazoa; phylum Arthropoda; class Malacostraca; order Decapoda; family Palinuridae; genus Panulirus; species Panulirus ornatus. Next base: position 17,539,380 of record NC_092261.1, on the reverse strand, counting down.
AATGTGCCAGGTCATCGTTGGTGGGAAAGACATGAGAGGGTGGAGATTAGGCGTATGGACGGCCAGATAACCATTTAGGATCGTATCCCGCCTCCTCCTGGCTGGATATTAAACCTCCAATGAGAGGGTATCGAACCACGTCAGGCAGTCGAGACGATGATGATGATGATGGTGTCTCCCAGATGAGCGGAATAGAATGTTTTGAAGTTATTTAAGGGAGAAGAACCCACGGGTTCCCACCTCTCCCTGACCCTGCACCACCACAGCACATCCCACACACACACACACACACACACACACACACACACACGCACACACACTTGGACTGTCACTCCCATACCTAGTACCCGGACACGTATGACCTCTCTCTCATACCTACTCCCTGGACACGTATAGTCTCCCATACGTGCTTCCCCGGATACGTTTAGTCTCCCATACGTACTCCCCGGACACGTATAGTCTCCCATACGTGCTTTCCCGGATACGTTTAGTACTCCCCGGATACGTATAGTCTCCCTTACGTACTTCTCGGATACGTATAGTCTCCCATACGTGCTTCCCCGGATACGTTTAGTACTCCCCGGATACGTATAGTCTCCCTGATGTACTTCCCGGACACGTATAGTCTCCCATACGTGCTTTCCCGGATACGTATAGTCTCCCATACGTACTTCCCGGATACGTTTACTCTCTCATACGTACTTCCCGGACACGTATAGTCTCCCATACGTACTTCCCGGACACGTATAGTCTCCCATACGTACTTCCCCGGATACGTATAGTCTCCCATACGTGCTTCCCCGGATACGTTTAGTACTCCCCGGATACGTATAGTCTCCCTGATGTACTTCCCGGATACGTATAGTCTCCCATACGTGCTTCCCCGGATACATATAGCCTCCCATACGTGCTTCCGCGGATACGTATAGCCTCCCATACGTACTTCCCGGACACGTATAGTCTCCCATACGTACTTCCCGGACACATATAGCCTCCCATACGTACTTCCCGGACACGTATAGTCTGCCATACGTACTTCCCGGACACGTATAGCCTCTCATACATACTTCCCATACTTACTTCCTGATCACAGATAATCTCCCGTACTTACTCCCCGGACAGATGATAGTGTTATTCCCTTTCCTCTGTAGACATACGTACTCTCTCACTCCTACTTGGAAAATTGACTCGGTAATGTCATTCAAAAGTAGAATTCTATTTCAGTAGATTCACAGAAGATGAACCAGGAGTCGAATAAGTCGAGTATTTGGCACCTGTGTTTCGAATTAGCTAAAGAAATACAATATTTTCCAGCATACTTGTCATCTTTAATGTTTGTTTTTTGTGTATTTCAGTCCATCGCACGTTTATGATATATGACATGATTATGCCTGCGTTATCAGGCAGTGTCGTCCATTCTTAGGTAATTACTGTGTTAAATACGGACATAAAGAAAGGAAGAAGTCATATTCTTCGGCATTATGTAAATTATCTTACTGTTATTCTCATTACTTGAAATAATTAGAAGTAGGGGACACCCTAATGGCGAATATTAAACTAATTATCCCTCACTTAATTAATCAGTTTCATTTTGGTGAGGCAGTCACTAACGTTGAATTTCTGGTAATGAGGCTCTCGGGTCTCCGCTAACTAGAGCTCCAGATCTAATGATTGTTTGGTAATTAGCCAGTAAATTAATAAGCTTAGCAAAGCATTCAGCGATTTGGTTGTCTGACGAGGTACAGTATTTATTTTGTCTGTTGCCTTTACTGCAGAACAATAATTCTGCCACCTGAAGAAACTTGCATAGGAATTAGAATGAGCTGATATCACCAGTTTTGATGGAACTGGAAATCTATGGGTTAGAGAAAACTTCATTTCCTCTTTAAGGTGGGCTACGAAACTGTTGGATATAGGAGGGTAAAGTCTTGCTCAAGAGAGTAATGTAGGTAATTCTATACTGAACTAGACGAGGCTGTATTTTAACCCCTGGGGCACAAAGGTACGATCCTGGAGTATCATGGCCTGGCTGTTGAAGTGACTCTTAATGGTCAGGTCAAAGGTCAGGCCGTCGTGTGTAAGGTTCATACCGTCGCGTGCTCGGAGGTAGTGCCTCTCTCATACTGAAGGATCGTACCCTCATGCTGAACTGGTCAAATATTTGATGAGTCGAATACAAGTGTAAAATGTAGTTCTCGAAAACAAGAATGAAATGTAATTCATTGAAGATGTGATGGACTAGTTATCGACGGTGTGGGAGATGGCAGCTTATCTGTTAAGTCTACCAACCACGTTCTTCCTCCCTGAGAAGCCTAAGTGTTATACACAGACCTTATCACCCACGGATGTCCACTGTATTTTCTCATATACCTTTTGAGACATCATTTACATTCATTTAGATTTCTTTTTTCTTCGAAAGATTTAGGATCATCGCTTGTATTTCTCTTCTTTTTTTTATGTTGGAGGCTGTGACTACAGACGAAAGTCCACATCAAGCCTGGGCCTTAATCAGTATACAAAGAGGCAGATCAAAAAGAGAACAGATGAGAAAAAGCAGTAATGAATTTTTAATTGATTTGTGCTAGTATCATCGGCAAGTTTATTGTGTATCCCATGTTCGTCCCGTGATCGGATGTGTAAAATTATTACAGAAGCCATTTTTGAAGGAAGTGAAAAACCCGTGTTTTTAATTTTTTTTTTTTTTTTGAAATGTGCCAGGTCATAGTTACTGGAAAAGAAACAGAGGGTAGAGAGTTCCTAACTGAGGTTTAAGGAAAGAAATAGTTATCAAAACGGCCCACTCTTGAGTTGCCAACGGCTACACAGTAATTGTCTGGTCTACATACAGGTAATGGTCACACACGCAGCCTAATCTTGGGAGCAAAAGGGAATGTGTGTCGGTGTGTGGAGTGAGGCAGTACGTGTGGCAATGCAATGTATGGGGTGATAGAAGGAAAATATACCATCATTTCGGCGTAGGGCAAATAGGTCAGGTTTTGAGATTAGCCAGGGAGAGTTGACAAGCCTGACAGCTTTCGACTCACCTGTGTCTAGTCAGGAGGTTTCTGTGTTTGTAAAGATATGGAGCTTCACCAGTTCTCTAGGCTTCAGTATGGACGACATTGATTAGCCCAGACGTAGACGCCAAGCTTTTGCAGTGTATGGATGTTAAGGCCATCCTGCCCGTGGGCTTTTGGTCACCATCAACCGCTGGTCTTGTGGTACCAGAAGAACAATGAGAAGTCGTAGAGTCTAGTGTTTGAGACAGAAGGGAAGTGGGTAATACCATTTCGAGGTGGAAAGGAGTGAATTATACCATCAGCATTATCGTAGCTCTGGCGTAGACTGTTGATATACTAGGGGATTTGCTATTTTCAGCAGTAAGCTTGTAGAATGTAGCAGCATTTACCCACTTCTGTCTTTGAACCAAACAGAATGGGGAACACTTGGCCATTTCTCTGAGTTAAGTGTGTGTGTGTGTGTGTGTGTGTATGCCTAGTTAAGTGCTTGTTTATGAGAGAGAGAGAGAGAGAGAGAGAGAGAGAGAGAGAGAGAGAGAGAGAGAGAGAGAGACTTTGTTGTGTGAGAGTGAGCTAGTGGGGGTTCCTTGAACCGTGGTGCCACAGAGTTGCGGGAAGAGGCAAAAAGCGCTGCAATTAATCTCATTAGTTGACAGTCATCCTTAACCGCGGCGGCGTTGTGTGCACAGATGTTTGGTTCTGCTTCTTGTATGTACAAATCCCAAGCGACTTGTACGTGCATGAAAGGACATATATGCATGTATGTACACGTGCGTTGCCTGTCATAATGCTTCTTTCCTTCTCGTTGAACTCTTCTATGGTTGCAGTTCTGCCATTAAATGTATGAATACCATGACCATGAACTTTTATGACCTGAAAATGGGGTTGTTATTATTTTTTTCTTCAGGAAGGTACTGTAAATTTGTCTGCCCTTAAGACAGCCAGAGTTGAGTCTGTCAAATATTTGTTGTACTTTCTTGAAGTGTTTCTCAGACGTGATCTTCATTGTATGCCATAAGGGACAGTACCCTTGAGTGTGGAGAATCTTTCGAGATGCGTTACGATGTCCAATACGCATGCGAAGAAAATATATGTCACTCGTGATTAGAAAATAATAAGGATTCGTGCGCATTTACAACTTCCGAAGATGCTCTTTTGTTTCAGTCGCTCGAATAGGACCAGATAATCTAAGGCTGAATTATGGCTCGGGATCCATTACTGGTATGTTGCAGCAGGATGAAAAGATGTTCATCTTTTTAATAGGTCCGGAGACAATTGATCTGAATCGGTGAGACAAAAGGCAGAGAAGGAGGGAAATAAGACGTGGTGTTCGACCAAAGTGGGTGAGGAGGAGGAGAGAGAATAGGGCGAGAATGAAAGATCAGGAGTAATGATAGGAGGAGACATTGATATAAATGACCTGAGGTGAGGCTACCACTTTCCTCACCAGTCAGGGGCAGTGATGACGACTTGAGTGGTATGTTGTGAGTGGCGTTATCACGGCTCCATTACTGTATCACCACCCACTGCCAGTCTGGACTGGTCTACTGACCGCAGCACCGCCCCCGATCACATGCCTCACTATCTCCCTCCACCTTCCATTTACTTTATATTATTCGGTGGTTTGGAAGGGAAAAAGGAAGGGGGTTGGACGAGGATGGTTGAGTGGGAGCACTGATGGTAGTTGTGGGTTGTACAGACCTGTCCATCCTCCCTATGCCCCATTACTGTTCCCACTCCGTCATCCGCTAGGCTCTCTCCTCCCTACGGAGGCTTAGCCGCTCACCCACAACTTCTCCCTTGCCAATCCCTCACCCAACAGTCTTCCTCCCTTACCAACCCCGCACACACACACACCAACCTCCCTCACTCCTTGTAGACATCGCCTCCCCTGCCATGCCAGTGAGGGACAGCAAGAGGCGGCAGGGGTCTGTCTCATCATGATAATCATGTGTGAGGAGTGTGGTATGTGGCTTATCAACTGGTTCGCCTGACTCATGACGGCTGCTGACAACGGAGCGCCTGTCGGCGAGGCACTCATGAACACGGGTTATGACCCCGGGCAACATACTGCCGCACTGTCTACCTCTGATTGATGGCTGGATTTAGAATGATCTCTATCTAATTAGCTGCTTGTGAGATACCGGTCTTGTTTGGTTTAGATTTAGGGTAGATCGCTCTTGTTGACTTTGCGTTCAATTTGGGAAGCTTCTTTCATATTAGGAGCGTAACTAGATGAGGTTTCTCTTTTCTTCCAGATATTGAGAAGTTTGGGTAGAATATCACTCATTATATAGACAAAACTTCGAGAAATTAGTAGAACACACACACACACACACACACAGAGGCTTCTGCGGTGTAGTGTTTAGCGCCTCCAGCCCTTAAGAGTTCGAAACCTGGGCACGGCTGGTTGATTAATCTGTACTTGGCCTAGACTGGGGTGTGTGCATGTGTGTGTAATTATTCTACTGTATGGGAAGGGAGTTTTGCACCCTTGGGGTCCCGTCTCTTGAATATTCTTTACCGTTTCATAGGTTGTGTATGCTGTCTACATCAACATTCTCCTCAGTCATTCATCCACCATTAAAGTACTTCTTTTCATCTTTTTAAAGGAATGTTTTGTTTAGTTTCATTTGTTGTTCTCTGGTTGTATATCCTCTTAATCAACTTTCGCTCATCATCTCCATATGTCCAAATACTTCAGCTCACCCTCTTCCATTCTCTCATTTTTACTCTTTATTTGCTCACATTCCACTTTCTGTGTGTCATGTGCATACTCCGAAAGCACAGAGCACCATAGCCCGCCATCCATATTCCTTGGTTTCCCCTGCTACTTATGCCCTGATTCTCTCCAGTGGCAGAACGCTAGCCCTCCTCAACCACTTCGGTCCAATTCATTCCAGCACATGCATTCCTTTCACCCTCCTGATTGTTCTGGCCACAATTCCTCACAACCTCTTGCTCTTCAGCCTTACCTCTCCTCGGTCTCCCTCAACCCCCTTGGCTAACTTATCTTATTCAGTCCACCTACGCTCATCCTTTCTGTGCCCCAACCTATTTTGGTACAGCTTGATCAATTCCCTAAATCAGGCTGCTCATATTACACCACTGATCGAACACACTCATTCCTAAGACGATCAGCCTGCCTCGCACACTGTATTGTCCTGAGCCATTTTGTCTCCAACATCTCTACCGAATTCCATTCTGTTGCATTCAGAACCTAAGACTCGCATCCAGACAACACCGGCAGGACTACTATACCATCTCTCCTCTGCTAGACACTATCCTCCTCTTCCACACACTCCTCGGTGCGCATCAAGACGTTATCCCCCTCTTCCACACTTTGAATCGTTTCAGTTTCTGTGGTTCCATTTGCTGTCATGGTCACTCCAGATACCTAAAGCACTCCACTTCCTCCTGGTTGCCCCATTCATTTTCATACTCTAACTATTGTGTTTCGTCCCTCCTGCTGCTACTCATTACTTTACTTGTGTTAGGTAGCTCAAAACTTGCTCGTATTACACACTCTAGTACTCGCACTCCACCTTCTGTTGTTTTCCTCTCGAGACTGATTCACCCCCCTTCCCCATGGCCCCCACAACCCTCTCCAAATTGGAGATGGAAGGATGAAGTGAGAGAGATTTTGAGTGATCGGGTTCTGAACTTGCAGGAGGATGAAAGACGTGCCGGGGATAGTGAATTAGAACGATGTGGTACACTGGGAGCAACATGCTCTCAGTGGACTGAACCAAGGTGTATGAGACAGCCGAGGGATATCATGGTAAGGTATGTGGGGCCTGTTTTTAGATTGGGGGCTGTGAACTGTGCTATGCATGTGACAGCTAGAGAATGGATATGAGCGAATGTGGCCTTACGTCGTCTGTTACTGTAGCAAATACAGGAAACGGCACAAAAGTATATATATATATATATATATATATATATATATGACCGATCATGGGCATTGGTGCGGAGGTTAAGACTGAGTCATGCCGTGATGATAGATCTACCTGGTAAAATCAGAAGATGGAGTTCCATAATCTAGTTTTGGTAGGAAGGAAACGGACGTACCTTACCGGCTGATTTACACACTTCTAATTATCCTTTGAGTTCTAGATCACCTGATAATCCAGAGGAGTGCCTCGAAAGCCACCATTGAGAGCGAGACGGTGGCGTAGATTCATTACGGGTTATTCGTATCCCTCACTGATGTGGTCAGGTGCTGTAAATGCATTAATCCTCCCCGACGTAAAGCTCTAGAAAAAAAAAAGCATGTCGTCCTCTCATGAAGAGGGCACGTTTGAGTACCGTATAGTGAAGGTCTTGAATGGCATTATTGTAGCTCTAGACGGAGATTACTGAAAGCTGCTGGTTGCTCATCTTGAGGCTGAAAGAGGTATTAGTGTTGCATCCAGCTACGTTACCTTGATGAGAGTTTGCAGGGAGAGAGGTATGATATATGTATATATATATATATATATATATATATATATATATATATATATATATATATATATATATATATATATATATATTGAAGTGAAGTTTAGGGGTGAAAGACTTTAGGTATACATATTTGAGTCCAGTACACTCACTCTTGTGTCTTTAGAAACAAATCGTAATGGAACTCCATTTCTCTACTTAGTGGGGGAACGTTGAGTAGTCACACAAGAATTCATTGACAAACAATTGAATACTATCAAGAAATGTCTGTGTCAATATTTGGAAACCTGAAAATATAAACTCCTTACCACGACTGTACGACTCCTAATTCTTAAAAGATCAAGCTAAAGGTCAGGCTTTCATACACAAAGGTCTTACAGCAGCACTGAAGGATCGTGTTGTTGTCCTCACGGGGTTAAAATGTACTGACGTAATGCCTGGAGATACATGGTATGCCTTGATAATACCTAGAGATACATGGTCTGTTTTGGCAAATAGTCTATAGATATATGGTCTGTTTGGATAAACCACCTAGAGATAGATGCATGGTCTATTTTGATAGCATACGCAGAGGTACATGGTCTTGGTCTACATTGGCAAAATACTTAGAAATACATGGCCTATTTTGATAAAATCCCGAGAGATGCATGATATATTTTGACTGAATGCTTAGAGATATGTCCTCTGTATAGACAAAGTACCTAGAGAGACATGGTCTATATTGACAGACTACTAGAGATGCAAGGTGTGTGTGTATAATTCATCCTTAGGAGAATACTAGAGATACAATGTGTATGTGTATAATTCATCCATAGGAGAATACTAGGTGTATGTGTATAATTCATCCATAGAAGAATACTAGAGATACAGGGTGTATGTGTATAATTCATCCATAGAAGAATACTAGAGATACAGGGTGTATGTGTATAATTCATCCATAGGAGAATACTAGGGATACAAGGTGTATTTGTGTAATTCATCCATAGGAGAATATTAGAGATACAAGGTGTATCTGTATAATTCATCCATAGGACATCAAGAGATTCAAACAGTTTATAAGAATACTGTTAAGAGAACGACGAAGTTATATCGTAGTGTTATCATTGTCGTCGACATTCCCCTCTCCCTTCTCCTCCTCCTCCTGTCGTTTCGCTGTCTTCGAAAGGCCTAGTCGTTCACCAGGGAGTAGCAAGCACGACAGCGACAACTCACGTAGATGCTCATTTATCTCAGCCTCCCCCTCCTTTGTGCGATGCCATCCCATTCAGTGTAGTCTAATCCTCTTCCCGTCATCCGATTCTCTTTAGCCTGACTCTGGTTTGTTCGATCCCTCACAGGTAAGCCGATTCGCCTTATGTCGGTCCATGGGATCCGATCCTTGGCGCCCCGTGCTTCCATTATGGCAACTCATTCCGTCAGATTCTATGAAACTGGATCTTCCTGGTTCCGAACCTAATTTATGCGGCTCATTTAGGAGCCCTTGGCGAAAAGCGTACGTTGGCAGCATTTATTAATAACGATTCATCCTGAGTCATGCCTGTTTGCCGGATGTGTGGTGGGAAATCCAGCAAATTCCAGTGAGATGTACGTGTTGTGTGTGCCGTGCGCGTCACACACACACACACACACACACACACACACACACACACACACACACAGCCTTATTTTTCTCTCTGTCAAACATTGTCTTTCTTTATCCTTCTGTTATTGTTGCTATTCTCTCTCTCTCTCTCTCTCTCTCTCTCTCTCTCTCTCTCTCTCTCTCTCTCTCTCTCTCTCTCTCTCTCTCTTTCGGTAGTAGGCAACCACCGACCAGATGGGAGAGGTATATATATATATATATATATATATATATATATATATATATATATATATATATATATATATATATATAATATGTGTGTATATATGTTACCGGCGCTACCCGCCTGGGTATCGAGTGGATCAGTGATGGGTACGCAGGTCGTCATTGCTTCGGTGGAATTTCACTCGCTGGTCTTAGGTAGCCGTCTTAATGTGCTGCACCGACCACCACTGAGGCTCCTGGAGTCCACCTCACAAACCGATGATGATCTCTCCATCGTACAGGGAACACTTGACAGCATGTAACTCACACGACTCATTTCTTCGTAACTCCCTATCATCCAGTGAAGAGAGCTACGCGTCAGCTCTACCTTTTGGCGAGACCTCTCGTCCGTAATCGTAAGCAGGCACTCTCACTCCCTCTGTCTCTAGCCCAGCCTCGAGCAATATGCCCTCGTAGGTACTCGTGTGTGTGTGTGCGCGCGCGTGTGTGGGTGTACGTGCGTGCTTCATCTCTGTATTTAGTCACGCCGTTCAGAACACTGTTACCACGTCAGATATCACCTTAAACACGTGTTAAATAAGAGAGAGATTAGCCATCACGAACTCGGATAGAATTAATGTGGGATTTGTCACCTCAAGAAGTGTGTGCCATGTTTGCTGTAACTTATCGATTCTTGCTTCATTTTTCTTCCTTCTTTCCTCATGTTGTAAGCCTGTTGAGGGATGCTCTCTCTCTCTCTCTCTCTCTCTCTCTCTCTCTCTCTCTCTCTCTCTCTCTCTCTCTCTCTCTCTCTCTCTCTCTCTCTCTCTCTCTCTCTCTCTCTCTCTCTCTCTCTCTCCTTCCTTTCTTCCTTCCTTCCCGCGTTAGATAGGTGGCGCCAGGAGCAGACGAAAAAGACTGCAAATGCTCTTATCCATTCTTCAGCTGTCATATATATATATATATATATATATATATATATATATATATATATATATATATATATATATATTATATATATATATATATATATATATTTTTTTTTTTTTTTTTTTTTTGCTTTGTCGCTGTCTCCCGCGTTTGCGAGGTAGCGCAAGGAAACAGACGAAAGAAATGGCCCAACCCACCCCCATACACATGTACATACACACGTCCACACACGCAAATATACATACCTACACAGCTTTCCATGGTTTACCCCAGACGCCTCACATGCCTTGCTTCAATCCACTGACAGCACGTCAACCCCGGTATACCACATCGACTCCAATTCACTCTATTCTTGCCCTCCTTTCACCCTCCTGCATGTTCAGGCCCCGATCACACAAAATCTTTTTCACTCCATCTTTCCACCTCCAATTTGGTCTCCCTCTTCTCCTCGTTCCCTCCACCTCCGACACATATATTCTCTTGGTCAATCTCTCCTCACTCATTCTCTCCATGTGCCCAAACCACTTCAAAACACCCTCTTCTGCTCTCTCAACCACGCTCTTTTTATTTCCACACATCTCTCTTACCCTTACGTTACTTACTCGATCAAACCACCTCACACCACATATTGTCCTCAAACATCTCATTTCCAGCACATCCATCCTCCTGCGCACAACTCTATCCATAGCCCACGTCCTCGCAACCATACAACATTGTTGGAACCACTATTCCTTCAAACATACCCATTTTTGCTTTCCGAGATAATGTTCTCGACTTCCACACATTCTTCAAGGCTCCCAGAATTTTCGCCCCCTCCCCCACCCTATGATCCACTTCCGCTTCCATGGTTCCATCCGCTGCCAGATCCACTCCCAGATATCTAAAACACTTCACTTCCTCCAGTTTTTCTCCATTCAAACTCACATCCCAATTGACTTGACCTTCAACCCTACTGTACCTAATAACCTTGCTCTTATTCACATATATATATATATGTATATATATATATATATATATATATATATATATATATATATATATATATATATATATATATATATATATATATATATATATATATGTATATATGACTTATTATTCGTTCTTTGTGCTTGCTTCTTGAATTATGCTGACCAAACCTGGGTAGAAGTATATTCTAGTTTTGGCCAAATGTAGGATATGACCATTCTGCTCAGTATATCCTTCTCCATATTCAATTCTGATATTTCCCAGCTGACGGATGGCCAGTCATCTTTACAATCTTCCTGAGGTCAATCTCTGGCGACGGATTGTGTACAATGTCGACTTCCCAAGTCCCTTTCACACACACAGATTCCTGCAGCTTCTTTCCTGCTGGAGGTCACTTGTATCGGGTCCATCCTTCGTACCCTTTCATATGCATTTACTTGAGTTGAATTTCCTCGGCCATGAACCTGACCAACTTTGGAGCTTGTCTAGGTCCCCTTGTAAGTGAATTGGAGTCGTCCTCACTCTGCACTTCCTTTGGCATCATCCGCGAATATATTCAGGTATGAGACCAACCCCTTTGGTGAGTCATTTACATATGCATGGATGTGTACATATATGTATGTGTGTGTGTGTGTGTGTGTGTGTGTAGGTTTGTCTGATCATGTACATATACGTACGCGCCTGAACCGAAAACATACATTGTCTCTGTATTTATAAATATGATAAATTCATAATGTTTACTGATTTTTATCCTCTGATGAATCATAGTCATGTTGCACATTGTGGACACTGTCCCTGAAATATTATCTTTCGTATAGATACATATGACGAAGACTCCAGCTGCCAGAATAACTCATTTGGAGAACACACAGAGGCTACTCCCCTTCCCCTGCCAGGTGCACAGACACGAGGGACGAGTCTGCCAGTAGCCCATCCCATGTGTTGTCAGGCCGGGAATGAGTATGAGAATAAACATAGAATGGGAATGGGGGGACCCCTTAAGGTATTACGACCATAAAAGGAATAGAAATCGGAAAAAGCAGGGGGTCATATCCCGCTTAAGGGTTCCCATAGGACGGAAGGAACCATAGCGGGAGAGGGAATTCTTGTCTTGAAATGGAAATCGCTTACGATGGTAATTGTATCGGCAACGGAAATCCCTCGTGAAATCAGGGATGAGGCAGAAGAATTACTAGCCCAACACAGAGGCACAGGAGGAGCTGGAGATGATAGAGAAGAAAGATGGTCAAATCGAAGAAAAACGAAATTTCGGTAGGAAAACACAAGAAACTTGAGGGAACGACATTAGCGAACGAGGGGCGAAAGAAGCCAATTCTAATATGTAATTAACGCTTAGTCCTTGTTTATCATGCTCATGCTGGACGCCTCACGCTCAGAACACCCAGTGATTTGAAGTCATACTTCAGATATTCTGACTAGTATGACGTCAACCATCGGGCACATCCTCTTCTGTGACTTTGCTCATCAAGAGCACTCACTTGTGTCAAGTCAGCCTCCAGATATTCCCACTGGTATGAGGTCACCCTTCGAGCACGTCCACTGCGATGATGTCATCCATCAACAGCACCCACTGTGATGAAGACACCCACCAGAAACATCCATCTGGAACCCTCCACTGGTGTGAACTCACAAGACTTTATCACATTGTTTTGACGTTGTAAGACTAAATCACAAGCTGGTATGAGAAACGTCAATTAACACGACGTCGCAGGGCTTCAGCACCCAGAGATGATGTAACAGGGAGGATGTAACACCCAAATACGACGTCACAGCACAGCAACAGCACAGCAACAGCGCCCAGCATTTCCCATCAAGGAGACTCCCAGCGGCCTCTTCCTGTCACAGTGTTGCCACATCAGAGCTAATAAATGTAGTGTTCATCGCCCCACCACCTACTGACGAGTTTACTGTTGATGTTCAGCCTTAATGTGCTCTGCCACCCAGGGTCGACTGAAAGCTGATGGAAGTCCTTTTGGGAGACTTTACCCAGACACAGAACGGAAGCTCACAAACCACACATTATGCATGTTTTCCCTTTAGATTTGTGTTTTCGAAAGGTTTAGGAACTTATTAGGAGAGAGGGTGTCGAGCCTTTTGTTTCCGGAGACACCCCAGCCTAAGGATTAATTTGTAGATGAGGGTAGGAAGGTGGGTGATGAATGAGGCCTCAAGGGCTTTGAGGAGACACCAAGGCCATACTGGCGTCGCCTTTCCCACCCCTCATCCTCTTGCTCTGACTCACGCCTTGCGTTCGATCACGTGTGTGTGTGTGTGTGTGTGTGTGTGTGTGTGTGTGTGTGTGTGTGTGTCCCATTTACAGCCTTTCGTGAGGAAACCTTTTAAGATAATTAGAAGCCACGATTCATTGGACATAGACTAGCGAGCGGTCTTTATGTCTGGTGGATTTACAGGTTGTTAATCGTATTACCGGGCGATCCAGGGATGATTTGCCCCCTCGCTATTCGTCAGCGTCCGTGATCACTAACTCGTGGCGGTATAACCACGTTATGAAACTTTCCCGAGGGAAACTTTACCACACCCTTACATTGATCTATAGCCCAAGCCCGTCAAAGGCCGGATTGCTGAAGAAAAACGTATATAGCATCAATCATTCTCATTGCATTACATCAGCTAGTAACTGAAGGATTAGGAGTTTTTGTTTTGTGTTTTACAATATTTGTCTGGATATGCATAGACAAAAGCAATTCATTGGGAGTGTGGGTCAAGGCCACATATGTAGGGGTGAGTGGAGGCAGATATGAGGCGTACAGTGGGTACAGTACAGTGAGAAAGGAGGGTGGTACGTGTGCCCGGGTGGGGCCCACTGACCAAAGGGGATCCCCCTCACGTTTGGAGGGAGGGAGGTGTAGGATACATCAATACATGATATATATAGTTGCAGGATGGTAAGTGATGCTGACAACAACATGGGTAACAATATTTGTGTCATACAGGCAACAGAGAGAGAGAGAGAGAGAGAGAGAGAGAGAGAGAGAGAGAGAGAGAGAGAGAGAGAGAGAGAGAATATGTTAATCTGAATCCATGAAACTGGACAAGTTACGTGGCCAATCTATTGCACAGTGACTCAGGCCAGGGTTTGAGTTAAACCTTAGTGACTCTGGCCAGGGTTTGAGTTAAACCTTAGTGACTCTGGCCAGGGTTTGAGTTAAACCTTAGTGACTCTGGCCAGGGTTTGAGTTCAACCTTTATTCAAGTGTGGCACCACTGGTTTATATCTGTGCTAATTCAGAACAAAGTTATTCCGAAACTTTTTAATCATTTTTCATTTTACCTCACCAGTCTGTTACAGGAGGATTCAGAACTGTTCGTCCATGTCCTCTGTCTTACATCACTCGTGTCGTACAGCGTGACTGTTATGAGAATGTTTTACTCTCCCACTGTGCCATTAGTGTCACATTCGATAGTTTGGGGAGAAATTTTGCATTCCTGAACGCACTGTCATTTGACGAGTCATTTAGGATCGTTTGGTGGGTTGGCTGGTTCTATCAGCTTTTAAACTCGTCAACTGTCAGGATTATATTAACACCATCAACGTTTTTTTCTGTAGGCGTTTAAGATAATCCCAAGAAAACGCCCGCTCTTACTGCGCATATGGTCCTTGTATTATCATGATTCATCACTGTTACAGTGCCAGTCATCACAGTTATCAGAGGACGGGTCCTCAGGATGATACAGGTCATCACCGTCATTTAACTGTCCTGTATTGCGAAGGGTCGTACATGAAGGGTCAACAGTATTGTATATTACAAGTTATGAGTGATGTACTAATAAACGTGTTTCATGTATGAAGAATCTTAATCAGTATTGTATAATACCTGTAGGAGTGCCATACATGCAAGTGTGATGCATTCATCAGTCATCAGTGCCATACATGCAGTTATGGTGCATTCACAAGTCATCAGTGCCATACATGCAGTTATGGTGCATTCACCAGTCATCAATGCCATACATGCAGTTATGGTGCATTCACCAGTCATCAGTGCCATACATGCAGGTATGGTGCATTCACCAGTCATCAGTGCCATACATGCAGTTATGGTGCATTCACCAGTCATCAGTGCCATACATGCAGTTATGGTGCATTCACAAGTCATCAGTGCCATACATGCAGTTATGGTGCATTCACCAGTCATCAGTGCCATACATGCAGTTATGGTGCATTCACCAGTCATCAGTGCCATACATGCAGTTATGGTGCATTCACAAGTCATCAGTGCCATACATGCAGTTATGGTGCATTCACCAGTCATCAATGCCATACATGCAGGTGTGAAGCATTCACCAGTCATCAGTGCCATACATGCAGGTGTGAAGCATTCACCAGTCATCAATGCCATACATGCAGTTATGGTGCATTCATCAGTCATCAGTGCCATACATGCAGTTATGGTGCATTCACCAGTCATCAGTGCCATACATGCAGTTATGGTGCATTCACCAGTCATCAGTGCCATACATGCAGTTATGGTGCATTCACCAGTCATCAGTGCCATACATGCAGTTATGGTGCATTCACCAGTCATCAGTGCCATACATGCAGTTATGGTGCATTCACCAGTCATCAGTGCCATACATGCAGGTGTGGTGCATTCATCAGTCATCAGTGCCATACATGCAAGTGTGGTGCATTCATCAGTCATCAATGCCATGCATGCAGGTGTGATGTATTCATCAGTCATCGGTGCCATGCATGCAGGTGTGATGCATTCATCAGTCATCATTGTCATACATGCAGGTGTGGTGCATTCACGTCATCGTGCCATACATGCAAGTATCATACATTCAGTGGTCAGGCGTGCCATACATACAGGTGTCATAACATTCACCAGTCATTAGTGTCATAAAATTCTCTAGTCATCAGCGTCATGCCTTCATCAGTGTCAGCACTCACTGCCGTCATGCAGGACGAGTCATCGGTGCCACATCAAAAGTCTCGCTTGGTCATTAACCCTCCTGTGAAGGTGTCCACAACAGGCTTGTTCTGCAGTCATGAAGAGGCTATATTCTCCTACCTTTCACGGCACGGGGCCCGCCCCGTGTGTCAACCACGGTGGTTATATACAATGCAGAAACGCTGCAAAAACCCATTTGCACAATTGATGTTGCTAATTCCGTCAGGTATTTATCTCATTTCCGACAAGTAATGGTGCACAGACTAAGTAAATGCTCTTGTTTTATAAATGTTGCATTAACTGTTTATTTCACTTTAGCTTGATATCGTTTTTGGATGTTTTCCTCTCATTTACTTCATGTGCTGCGTCTGTGTTGGTTGAAAGGACGAATTTTAACGAGGAGACAAGTAGAGCCTGCGTTTTCCCTAGAGCAGTGTTGAAATCAGGGTGATGTGTGGTTGATGGGGACAATGTTGTGAAATTGGAAATAATGATATTCTTGATATAAGTGATAATGATTATGATGTTAATTCTTCATACTTGATCACAGTTTCCAGTGTTAGCGAGGTACCTACAGGAACAGACGAAGAAACTCCGCATCCGCTCTCATCCATTCTCTAGCTATCATGTGTAATGCACCGAAACCACAGCTCCCTATCCACAACCAGGCCCCTCAGACTTTTCCATGGTTTACCACGGACACTTCACATGCCTAATGTATTAATGATAATAGCGTAGTAACATAATGATACATTGATGATAGTAGCAACAATGATAATAGTAATGATGAGAATAACCCCTTCATACTAGTTCATCCTTTCTCGCGTGTAGGATCAAGAACTGACATCAGATGGTCTCATTTGCTAGCATCCATTCTCTAGCTGACAAGTATAATGTACCGCAACCACAGCCGCCTATCCACAGCCAAGTCCCACAATTTCTGTGGATTCCTGTGGACGCTTCGTATGCCCTGGTTCAGCTCATTGACAATACGTCGCCCCCTGTATACCGCATTTTTTCCTATTCACCGTCCCGTGCACGCCTTACATCTTTCTGCTTCTTCAGGCCTCAACATATCCCTACCCCAACATATTTTACTCCATCCTTCTATATCCAGTTCGGTCTCCCGCATCTCTCTGACCCCTTCAGTTTTAAAACTTACACTCTCTTAGTCAACATTTCTTAACTCATCCTCTCCATATGGTTATACCATTGAACCACACCCACTTCAGCTCTCTTACCCACACTTTCCTTTCTAGCACACCTCTCTTTTATTCTATCATTTCCTACTCGATCATCTCTCCTCACAAGACATATTGTCTTCAAGTATTTCATTTCCAACACATTCGTCCTTGTCCGTACAAAATTTTGATCTCGAACCCAAGCTTCACATCCATATGATAATAATGATGATATACTACTACTACCACTACTACTACTACTACTACTACTACTACTAATAATAATAATAATAATAATAATAATGATAATGATAATAATGATGATAATTTTTAAGAATACTTGCAATCAACGATTTTTCGTGTCAAGTACAACCACTAGCTACAGATACAGAGAAAATACACAGTGTGAACGATAAAGATATGTAATTAGGGGTGGAGAAGGTGGTCAAAGACACAAACTTCATTTTAGGATAGCAGTCTGTCTGAACTCGTATGGGTTCGATGTGACTGTGATGTCGAACTCGGGACAAAGGACAGGGCGGTGGAGAGTGTGATGCAGTGGCTTCATCCTTACTGTGGAATGACGTCCAGGTGATGTTTAGAGACACTGAGGAGGGTTAGTATGTTTAGCCCCTCTTGTTTGGTGGTGTCAGGAGGACTGAAGATGATCCTGAATGCCCTTCTCTGTATTTGTTCTATTAGCCCTTGTTTTGTGAATGCGGAGGAAGACCATGTGGGGGTGAGTTTGGGAGAAATGATCTCAAGTGTAGGAGTCCAGGTGTCTTGAGTCGACGAAGAATGGAGAGACGTAATTGAAAAGTGCTCCTTGATGGTGGACATATGTTCCCTCCAGCTTGCAAAGTGACACGAAGAGATTAAAGGAAGGAACGCGTTTGAGCGCAAGGTTGAAGAAAGAACCCACTGGTCTGCTGCTGTCTGAATTCCTTTGTGTGACTATGGTCTTGGTCTGGTTGGTGATGACGTAGTTGTTGGTGGTCTGCGGTTCATGAGGGTTGAGGAGAGATGCGTAAGCCTGAATCTGTGTTGAGTCATGTCGTTATGACGTGACAGTATCCTAAAAGTGACATGACAATGTCTTTGCTCTGACCTGACTCGGAATGTGACTATACTGAGTGTGAGAAAGAGTTGTGACATGTTTGTAACTTTGGCCTCTCTGTGTCCTGTAACATTTGCTTGTGGCCTGAGTGTGTCCTGGAAGTGATCTGACCTTGATTGGTCTGTGACACAGTCATTAAGCTTAGCATCTGACTTGTAGAAACTGGTGATGAGGTGGAGCTTGTGATCCGCGAACAACATATGACCTGACGGTGACCTTATTGTAAACTGGTATTGAGGATTGAGGGAGTCTCTGATTTGGCTGTGACCTTTCGGTGACCTGGTTGCGCCATGGATGTGACCTGGTAGGGCCAAGGGAGCAGCAGCTCTGGCCGCCCGGTGGAGGCATCAGTCAAGCACACGACCTGTGTAATGTCCGGGGGAATGGCTATTGCACCTCTTACTCTCCGCTCTCTTACCCATTTCTCTTTCTCCTTGTGTTTGCTCCCATCTCCTTTTGTTCATTCTCCTGTACCTTTCCATGTCTTAGTCTTCCATTCTCATGTTTATCGCCATCATCAGCATACATTTTACTCCCTCATTTTCATTTTTTTTTCCCTTCTTTCCCTTGCATCTTTTTTCGATTTTGTCCTCATTGTCGTTGTCCTTGTTGATGTTGATGTTGCTGATCTTTTTCTATGTATTATTTCTTTACTCTTATTGTTATATACGTTATTTGAAACGCTTCTTCTGATATTCTGTTCTGTAATATTTTTATTCTTTTTTTTCATTCCTCTGCTTTCCATGGCTTAGGCGATCAACGTCCATGTTATCATCGTTTTCCTTAACTCGTCTTCGTCCTCCTTCTTTCTATCGTCGCCTCCATCTTAGTCTCGTCCCATGCCCTTCCTGCCCTCACCTTCGTCGGCTTTTTCTAGTTCCTCTTCCTCCTTTCCATCGGTCGTCTCCATCCTCCTCTGGTTCGTTGTACTCTCCTGCGCCATCCCATCTCAGTCTGGTTTCTTCTTCACCTTTCCATTGACGCCTCCACCTTCATTCAGACCCTACTTTTTCTTCTCTATCGTCGCCCTATCTTCGTCTGGTCCCTCGTTGACTCTCTATCGACGCTCTCATCTTTTGGGTCCTCCTCCCCGTCTCCATCAACTCCTCATCTTCGTATGGTTTCTACCTTTTCGTTTGGTCCCTCTTCCTGTCTATCGTCGGTTCCGCTTACGTCTGGTCCCTGGTCGCATTGTGACGAAGGGCGGTGGCCGTGTTTTAGGGGAGGTCATGGTCGTCGCCAGCCACACTACCACCACACCACCACTGACATATTGACTCCGGGCCTGTAAGTACTGTCGTGAAATATCCCAACCGCTCTCCTCCACTGCTTTGATTCTCATCTCTAATTAACATTTGGACACTGTTATGAGCACTGTATTCTGTAGTTCCGAGTAATAAACGAAAGGGAAAGTATAGTGGTTCCAGCATACAGAGACTGATAGTCAGGGGGCGAGCATTACCCTTGGAATAAATTAAGAGGTAATAACACAGTTCCAAGACGGGCTCAGCTGGAGCACAAATTCTTGACCAGACCTCCAAACTCTTCTGTGTTTCTCTTCCTTTAGCTTGAGGTGGATTTCAGATTTATCTGCTTTTCCTGGACTGTTCCTAAATACTTCAAGATTGAAATCTTGAAGGAAATACGCTCGTAAAAGATTTTCTAAAATCTGTAACCCAGTTCAACGGACTTTTAGAAATTCTGTTATACAGAGCTTTTCTACGCGTTCCTAGTGAATTCTTTGGAATAATTTTGCTCATTCTCTATTGACCCAGTCTCTTCTGTTATTCACTTCGCCTTTACTGAACAGACAGGTGACTACGGCAATTTCAGTTCGTTTTATTTTTTTTTTCTTGGTCTGGTTGCTTTTCAGGAAAATATACATACTCGTAAAACGATTGTCTCTCTGAAAATGGCGACATATGTTTCTCCTACATGACATGTTTGACTTTCCAAGCTTGATGTCTCGTAAGCTGTGACGCACCGTCAACACTGTGGCGTACTGATACTTTGACTTATGGGTAGGCGTCCCTCAGACTGTGTATGTCTCGCAGGTCAACGCAACACCCACCTGGCCCCTCACGCTTCTCCCTGGAGAGTAGATCGTAACAAAGGTATAATTGTCACTTCCACAACCTTACCACATCGTCATGCCTACCATTTTTCAAATCACAATATCTACAACTTGTGTTACCACAAGAACTACCATAACTACCACCATTTTGGTTTTTTGTCATAACTTCCGCCATTGTGAACTCTTACGTACTCTTAACACATGTCACCTCCAACATTATTCCTACCACGATCATAACTCCCCCCCGATCACTTGTCACCACCATACATACACATCTACCATATGCATCATCAACCATCACCATCACAACCTCCCCACACCACCACCATCCACTCCTCCACCACCGTTATCATCACCATCATCATCATCATCATCATCGCCACACAAACCATCACCCTATTCTCTCCCCATCCCCACCTCCGTCCCTTGGAACCAACAATGGCACCATCAGCTCTCATCTTCCACTGCTCAGCCAGAGGAAGACCTCTGGGGCCACCATAAATTCCTGTTGATCACCTCTCCATGAAAACCACTTTCTCCGTGTGATCCTACGCGCCGGTAAGTTTGGCATTTTTACTTTCACTCTTGTTTCTACTGATGATGATGTTCCTCTTGTTGCTGTTTGCTGCTGCTGCTGTAACTGCTGCTGCTTCTGCTTTACTGCTGCCGTTGTTACTGCCGGTGCTTCTGTCGCCGATGTGGTTGTTTTTCTCCCCCTAAATCTTTACATTTATCGGTATAACTTTAGCTAATCCTTATACTCCTCCTGGGGTCAGTGATACTAGAGCATTACTTCTTTAGCGTTGGCTCTTTCTCCGTGTGATCCTACGCGCCGGTAAGTTTGGCATTTTTACTTTCACTCTTGTTTCTACTGATGATGATGTTCCTCTTGTTGCTGTTTGCTGCTGCTGCTGTAACTGCTGCTGCTTCTGCTTTACTGCTGCCGTTGTTACTGCCGGTGCTTCTGTCGCCGATGTGGTTGTTTTTCTCCCCCTAAATCTTTACATTTATCGGTATAACTTTAGCTAATCCTTATACTCCTCCTGGGGTCAGTGATACTAGAGCATTACTTCTTTAGCGTTGGCTCTTTCTCCGTGTGATCCTACGCGCCGGTAAGTTTGGCATTTTTACTTTCACTCTTGTTTCTACTGATGATGATGTTCCTCTTGTTGCTGTTTGCTGCTGCTGCTGTAACTGCTGCTGCTTCTGCTTTACTGCTGCCGTTGTTACTGCCGGTGCTTCTGTCGCCGATGTGGTTGTTTTTCTCCCCCTAAATCTTTACATTTATCGGTATAACTTTAGCTAATCCTTATACTCCTCCTGGGGTCAGTGATACTAGAGCATTACTTCTTTAGCGTTGGCTCTTTCTCCGTGTGATCCTACGCGCCGGTAAGTTTGGCATTTTTACTTTCACTCTTGTTTCTACTGATGATGATGTTCCTCTTGTTGCTGTTTGCTGCTGCTGCTGTAACTGCTGCTGCTTCTGCTTTACTGCTGCCGTTGTTACTGCCGGTGCTTCTGTCGCCGATGTGGTTGTTTTTCTCCACACTAAATCTTTACATTTATCGGTATAACTTTAGCTAATCCTTATACTCCTCCTGGGGTCAGTGATACTAGAGCATTACTTCTTTAGCGTTGGCTCTTTCTCCGTGTGATCCTACGCGCCGGTAAGTTTGGCATTTTTACTTTCACTCTTGTTTCTACTGATGATGATGTTCCTCTTGTTGCTGTTTGCTGCTGCTGCTGTAACTGCTGCTGCTTCTGCTTTACTGCTGCCGTTGTTACTGCCGGTGCTTCTGTCGCCGATGTGGTTGTTTTTCTCCCCCTAAATCTTTACATTTATCGGTATAACTTTAGCTAATCCTTATACTCCTCCTGGGGTCAGTGATACTAGAGCATTACTTCTTTAGCGTTGGCTCTTTCTCCGTGTGATCCTACGCGCCGGTAAGTTTGGCATTTTTACTTTCACTCTTGTTTCTACTGATGATGATGTTCCTCTTGTTGCTGTTTGCTGCTGCTGCTGTAACTGCTGCTGCTTCTGCTTTACTGCTGCCGTTGTTACTGCCGGTGCTTCTGTCGCCGATGTGGTTGTTTTTCTCCCCCTAAATCTTTACATTTATCGGTATAACTTTAGCTAATCCTTATACTCCTCCTGGGGTCAGTGATACTAGAGCATTACTTCTTTAGCGTTGGCTCTTTCTCCGTGTGATCCTACGCGCCGGTAAGTTTGGCATTTTTACTTTCACTCTTGTTTCTACTGATGATGATGTTCCTCTTGTTGCTGTTTGCTGCTGCTGCTGTAACTGCTGCTGCTTCTGCTTTACTGCTGCCGTTGTTACTGCCGGTGCTTCTGTCGCCGATGTGGTTGTTTTTCTCCCCCTAAATCTTTACATTTATCGGTATAACTTTAGCTAATCCTTATACTCCTCCTGGGGTCAGTGATACTAGAGCATTACTTCTTTAGCGTTGGCTCTTTCTCCGTGTGATCCTACGCGCCGGTAAGTTTGGCATTTTTACTTTCACTCTTGTTTCTACTGATGATGATGTTCCTCTTGTTGCTGTTTGCTGCTGCTGCTGTAACTGCTGCTGCTTCTGCTTTACTGCTGCCGTTGTTACTGCCGGTGCTTCTGTCGCCGATGTGGTTGTTTTTCTCCCCCTAAATCTTTACATTTATCGGTATAACTTTAGCTAATCCTTATACTCCTCCTGGGGTCAGTGATACTAGAGCATTACTTCTTTAGCGTTGGCTCTTTCTCCGTGTGATCCTACGCGCCGGTAAGTTTGGCATTTTTACTTTCACTCTTGTTTCTACTGATGATGATGTTCCTCTTGTTGCTGTTTGCTGCTGCTGCTGTAACTGCTGCTGCTTCTGCTTTACTGCTGCCGTTGTTACTGCCGGTGCTTCTGTCGCCGATGTGGTTGTTTTTCTCCCCCTAAATCTTTACATTTATCGGTATAACTTTAGCTAATCCTTATACTCCTCCTGGGGTCAGTGATACTAGAGCATTACTTCTTTAGCGTTGGCTCTTTCTCCGTGTGATCCTACGCGCCGGTAAGTTTGGCATTTTTACTTTCACTCTTGTTTCTACTGATGATGATGTTCCTCTTGTTGCTGTTTGCTGCTGCTGCTGTAACTGCTGCTGCTTCTGCTTTACTGCTGCCGTTGTTACTGCCGGTGCTTCTGTCGCCGATGTGGTTGTTTTTCTCCCACTAAATCTTTACATTTATCGGTATAACTTTAGCTAATCCTTATACTCCTCCTGGGGTCAGTGATACTAGAGCATTACTTCTTTAGCGTTGGCTCTTTCTCCGTGTGATCCTACGCGCCGGTAAGTTTGGCATTTTTACTTTCACTCTTGTTTCTACTGATGATGATGTTCCTCTTGTTGCTGTTTGCTGCTGCTGCTTGTGTTATCCAGTTGGGTTTGTTGGTCATAACATCCTCAGCCGCTCACCTGGCGATCTGTGGATACCGTCTCAACCAAGACGTCCAGCCAGTGGGCTCCGTTGCTCGGCCAGGCCGATGCCGTCGTACAGTTTCATACTGCCCAGATCTTAATACTGACAGTTTAACTTTTGTCTTCATTGAGAAATCTCATTTTATTTAGCTGCTTGAGGAACCGTGGATTTTGATTACATTCAAAAGCGATCATACTGAAATTTGCAATTAACTGTGATGTATATCAAGGATTTTTCTTTTATTCACTACTTGAGTTCCAAGTCGGTAATAGTGATTTTTCGAACCTGAATCTTATTTTATGTGGGAATTCCCAGTAGAGGAGATATTAACTTGGGTTAAGTGTTAATTTGTATCAAGGTTAGGGAATGTCAAAGGGTCAGAGGGCTGGGTCAGCAGTCGGCTGGGGAGATGAAATGAAGGTCCTCAGCTGGTGACACGGGGCGTGGGCCTTTATAAAAAGAAAAATACGGAAGAGTGTGGATGTGTTTGAAATGAAAAGTTAGGGACAAAATGTGGTGTGAGGAGGGTTGATCGTGTAAGAAATAATGATTGGTTAAGAGCGAGGTGTGCTAGTAAGAAAAGCGTGATCGAGAGAGCTTAAGAAAGGAGGTGTGCTGAAATGGTTTGGACTTAGGGAGAGGATGAACGAGGAGAGACTAAGAGGAGGGTACATGTCAGAAGTGGACGGGACAAGGAAAATGGGAGAGACCGAGGACGAAATGAAAGGATGGAGTGAAAAATGTTTTGAGTGAACGGTACATGAACATGGGTGAAAATGTGACGTTTGCATAAGAGAGAACGAATTGGAGCCATGTGCTATGCAGAGGGCGACGTGCTTACAATAGGCTGAACCAAGGCATATGAAGCGGTCAGGACAAATTACGAAAAGGTCTATGAAACTTGGCTGTTTACAGGGACAGCCCTGGTATCGGTGCTTCATACATGACAACTAGAGTCGATGTGAATTAAATGAAGCCGGTCTTCATCTGTTCCTGTTGCTGCCTCAAACGGGAAACGGCGAACGATTAAGAAAAATTGTTATTATTATTATTATTATTATTATTATTATTATTATTATTATTATTACTACTACTACTACTACTACTACTACTACAACTACTATTATTACTGTTATTACTATTATTATCCTTATTTTGTTGATCTTGTTATATCAATATCATGATTACCATTATTGTTATACTCGTAATTATTAATATCATTATTAACTGAACAAGGATATATAAATGCCTTCGTATATGATACGTAACTGATATATTTCCAGCGTCGCCACCCACACCTCTGTGCCCACTGTTTTCTCTCGTCGTAATCAGCCGTGAGGGTCCTCTAGCATTTCTCTCACTCGGTTTCTTCTCCAGTTCTCGAAAACTATTTCGACTAAAAGAGAATATTGTTGCCCCACGGGATTTTCACCGCTGCGAAGCCCTCACTTAAGATTTAAATGGTTTGTGAAGTGCACAGAAGAAAAAAATTGGTCCTTCTGGAATTTGCTACACTTTTATAAAGTTATGTGAAGTTCATATTGTAGTTTTGTCAAGTTCTTGTTGAAGTTCCTCAAGTAATACAATGTTCTGGCAAGTTATCCCCAAGATGTGCTCATTTTTTTGGCGAGTTTCAGAAACTTTCTCAAAACTGATTTTATGGAAAAAGTTTATATATATATATATATATATATATATATATATATATATATATATATATATATATATATATATATATATATATATATACTTTCATTGTTAATTCATAATTACCCCAGGGCATATTTCTGAAACAGACCTAGTGCTATCGAAGACAGCTTATCCAAGTTTTCGTTCCGTGAAAGGCTGCGCTACATTCAATAGCAACTACCATTAACAAGTATTTTTCTATGTCTATTTAGTCCCAGTATTCTTGCGACGCCATGCATGTTCTCCATCTCTAGCATTAACATTTCATCGCCACTTGTTTGGTGCGCCTTACCGTTACATGATAACCATATCAGTTTCAGTTCGTTTGCCGGGTGTTCCTTGCCGTAATTTTGAGTGTTCGCTGACACTCTTGAACGTCCAGAGGGTGAGGGTAGGCTGGTTGGTTAGGCTTGATACTTGTACTGTATAACGTAAACATACTGGTAGATGTCTGTCTCGGTATGAGAGTTGAATCTGGTGTGTGTGTGTGTGTGTGTGTGTGTGTGTGTGTGTGTGTACGTGTGATACGTCTAGTGGATCATTTGATATGGAAGTAAACGTTACCGAATATCTAGAATTAGGTTTACTATCCTGAGAAGCTTGTAGATGAAAGGATGTGAGAATCTTGCTCTGCCTTCCTTGCCTGCGTTCACCATCTGTTTACATCGTATCGTCTTTGTCTGCATGTATCTGTTGCCCTCGATGTTTGCTCTCATCCCTAGCCTTCAAACTTTGTGTTTATACTCGTATATAGATCCAGTGGACTGTTAATGTTTAGATTCTTCTGTACTGGCATTCCTTTGTATTCCACTGCCTTTGTCATTTTGCCTTCATCGTTTATCTTGTTTTCTTCATCCACTTGCTTTAATTACAGCCATCACCGCTCGTCTCGTGGGATCCCTCCCTCCTACCCATCCACCTGTACTTTCGCTTGACACTTATAGAAATGATTTACTTGTACGTCTTCCGGTGATTCGAAGCCTCTCCATCTCCCCTCTTATCCAATCTTAAGTCTCATTTTCTCTCATTTTATTTAGGCTGTTCTTATATGTCATTTGCTTTTCAGTTCATCCCATCTTCTGTCATCATATCTGATGTCCAAGCTCAGCTTATGGTGTGTTTACTATTTATGTATTAAAGGGAGAGGGTTTTGCGCTTTTGTTGCCCGTTTCTTAGCCTTGTGTGTTATTTATTTATCTATTTTTCTTTGTTGCTGTCTCCCGCGTTAACGAGGTAGCGCAAGGAAACAGACGAAAGAATGGCCCAACCCACCCACATACAGATGTATATACATACACGTCCACACACGCAAATATACATCCCTATACATCTTAACGTATACATATACATATATACACACAGACGTATACATATATACACATGTACATAATTCATACTGTCTGCCTTTATTCATTCCCATCGCCACCCCGCCACACATGAAATTACAAACCCCTACCCCCGCATGTGCGCGAGGTAGCACTAGGAAAAGACAACAAATGCCACATTCGTTCACACTCAGTCTCTAGCTGTCAAGTATAAGGGACCGAAACCACAGCTCCCATTCCACATCCAGGCCCCACAGAACTTTCCATGGTTTACCCTAGACGCTTCACACGCCCTGGTTCAATCCATTGACAGCACGTCGACCCGGTATACCACATCGTTCCAATTCACTCTATTCCTTGCACGCCTTTCACCCTCCTGCATGTTCAGGCCCCGATCACTCAAAATCTTTTTCACTCCATCTTTCTACCTCCAATTTGGTCTCCCACTTCTCCTCGTTCCCTCCACCTCTGACACATATATCCTCTTGGTCAATCTTTCCTCACTCATTCTCTCCATGTGACCAAACCATTTCAAAACACCCTCTTCTGCTCTCTCAACCACACCCTTTTTATCACCACACATATCTCTTACCCTATTATTACTTACTCGATCAAACTACCCCACACCACATATTGTCCTCAAACATCTCATTTCCAGCACATCCACCCTCCTCCGCACAACTTTATCTATAGCCCACGCCTCGCAACCATATAACACTGTTGGAACCACTATTCCTTCAAACATACCCATTTTTGCTTTCCGAGATAATTTTCTCGACTTCCACACATTCTTCAACGCTCCCAGAACTTTCGCCCCCTCCCCCACCCTATGATTCACTTCCGCTTCCATGGTTCCATCCGCTGCCAAATCCACTACCAGATATCTAAAACACTTCACTTCCTCCAGTTTTTCTCCATTTAAACTTACCTCCAAATTGACTTGTCCCTTAACCCTACTATACCTAATAACCTTGCTCTTATTCATATTAAATCTCACCTTTCTTCTTTCACACACTTTACCAAACTCAGTCACCAGCTTCTGCAGTTTCTCACAAGAATCAGTCATCAGTGCTGTATCATCAGCGAACAACAACTGACTCACTTCCCAAGCTCTCACATCCAAAACCGACTGCATAATTGCCCCTTTTTCCAAAACTCTTGCATTCACCTCCCTAACAACCCTACCATCAAGAAATTAAACAACCATGGAGACATCACACACCCCTACCGCAAACCAACAGTCACTGAAAACCTGTCACTTTCCTCTCTTCCTACACGTACACATGCCTTACATCCTCGATAAAAACTTTTCATTGCTTCTAACAACTTGCCTCCCACACCATATATTCTTAATACCTTCCAGAGAAAATCTCTATCAACCATATGTTCTTAATACCTTCCAGAGAGCATCTCTATCAACTCTATCATATGCCTTCTCCAGATCCATAAATGCTACATACAAATCCATTTGCTTTTCTAAGTATTTCTCACATACATTCTTCAAAGCAAACACCTGATGCACACATCCTCTACCACTTATGAAAAGCACACTGCTCTTCCCCAATCTGATGCTCTGTACATGCCTTCACCCTTTCAATCAATACCCTCCCATATAATTTCCCAGGAATACTCAACAATCTTATACCTCTGTAATTTAAGCACTCACTTTCATCCCTTTTGCCTTTGTACAGTGACACTATGCATGCATTCCGCCAATCTTCAGGCACCTCACCATGAATCATACATACATTAAATAACCTTACCAACCAGTCAACGATACAGTCATCCCCTTTTTAATAAATTCCACTGCAATGCCATCCAAACCCGCTGCCTTGCCGGCTTTCATCTTCCGCAAAGCTTTTACTACCTCTTCTCTGTTTACCAAATCATTCTCCCTAACCCTCTACCTTTGCACGCCACCTCGACCAAAACATCCTATATCTGCCATTCTATCATCAAACACATTCAACAAACCATCAAAATACTCACTCCATCTCCTTCTCACATCACCACTACTTGTTACCAACTCCCCATTAGACCCCTTCACTGAAGTTCCCATTTGTTCCCTTGTCTCACGCATTTTATTTACCTCCTTCCAAATCTTTTTATTCTTCCTAAAATTTAATGATACTCCCTCACCCCAACTCTCATTTGCCCTCTTTTTCACCTCTTGCACCTTTCTCTTGACCTTCTGCCTCTTTCTTTTATATATCTCCCAGTCATTTGCATTATTTCCCTGCAAAAACCGTCCAAATGCCCCTCTCTTCTGTTTCACTAATAATCTTACTTCTTCATCGCACCACTCACTACCCTTTCTAATCTGCCCACCTCCCACGCTTCTCATGCCACAAGCATCTTTTGCGCAAGCCATCACTGCTTCCCTAAATACATCCTCCCCCACTCCCCTTACGTCCTTTGTTCTCACTTTTTTCCATTCTGTACTCAGTCTCTCCTGGTACTTCCTCACACAAGTCTCCTTCCCAAGCTCACTTACTCTCACCACTCTCTTCACCCCAACATTCTATCATCTTTTCTGAAAACCTCTACAAATCTTCACCTTCGCCTCCACAAGATAATGATTAGACATCCCTCCAGTTGCACCTCTCAGCACATTAACATCCAAAAGTCTCTCTTTCGCGCGCCTATCAATTAACACGTAATCCAATAACGCTCTCTGGCGATCTCTCCTACTTACATAAGTATACTTATGTATATCTCTCTTTTTAAACCAGTTATTCCCAATCACCAGTCCTTTTTCAGCACATAAATCTATAAGCTCTTCACCATTTCCATTTACAACACTGGTCACCCCATGTACACCAATTATTCCCTCAACTGCCACATTACTAACCTTTCCATTTAAATCACCATCACTATAACCCGGTCTCCTGCATCAAAACTACTTACACACTCAATCAGCTGCTCCCAAAACACTTGCCTCTAATGATCTTTCTTCTCATGCCCAGGTGCATATGCACCAATAATCACCCATTTCTCTCCATCCACTTTCAGTTTTACCCATATCAATCTAGAGTTTACTTTCTTACACTCTATCACATACTCCCACCACTCCTGTTTCAGGAGTAGTGCTACTCCTTCCCTTGCTCTTGTCCTCTCGCTAACCCCTGACTTTACTCCCAAGACATTTCCAAACCACTCTTCCCCTTTACCCTTGAGCTTCGTTTCACTCAGAGTCAAAACATCCAGGTTCCTTTCCTCAAACATACTACCTATCTCTCTTTTTTTCTCATCTTGGTTACATCCACACACATTTAGACACCCCAGTCTGAGCCTTCAAGGAGGATGAGCACTCCCAGCGTGACTCTTTCTTCTGTGTATATATATATATATATATATATATATATATATATATATATATATATATATATATATATATATATATATATATGGGGAGGTGATAACAAGTAGCGGTGATGTGAGAAGGAGATGGAATGAGTATTTTGAAGGTTTGTTGAATGTGTCTGATGACAGAGTGGCAGATATAGGGTGTTTTGGTCGAGGTGGTGTGCAAAGTGAGAGGGTTAGGGAAAATGATTTGGTAAACAGAGAAGAGGTAGTAAAAGCTTTGCGGAAGATGAAAGCCGGCAAGGCAGCAGGTTTGGATGGTATTGCAGTGGAATTTATTAAAAAAGGGGGTGACTGTATTGTTGACTGGTTGGTAAGGTTATTTAATGTATGTATGACTCATGGTGAGGTGCCTGAGGATTGGCGGAATGCGTGCATAGTGCCATTGTACAAAGGCAAAGGGGATAAGAGTGAGTGCTCAAATTACAGAGGTATAAGTTTGTTGAGTATTCCTGGTAAATTATATGGGAGGGTATTGATCGAGAGGGTGAAGGCATGTACAGAGCATCAGATTGGGGAAGAGCAGTGCGGTTTCAGAAGTGGTAGAGGATGTGTGGATCAGGTGTTTGCTTTGAAGAATGTATGTGAGAAATACTTAGAAAAGCAAATGGATTTGTATGTAGCATTTATGGATCTGGAGAAGGCATATGATAGAGTTGATAGAGATGCTCTGTGGAAGGTATTAAGAATATATGGTGTGGGAGGCAAGTTGTTAGAAGCAGTGAAAAGTTTTTATCGAGGATGTAAGGCATGTGTACGTGTAGGAAGAGAGGAAAGTGATTGGTTCTCAGTGAATGTAGGTTTGCGGCAGGGGTGTGTGATGTCTCCATGGTTGTTTAATTTGTTTATGGATGGGGTTGTTAGGGAGGTAAATGCAAGAGTCCTGGAAAGAGGGGCAAGTATGAAGTCTGTTGGGGATGAGAGAGCTTGGGAAGTGAGTCAGTTGTTGTTCGCTGATGATACAGCGCTGGTGGCTGATTCATGTGAGAAACTGCAGAAGCTGGTGACTGAGTTTGGTAAAGTGTGTGGAAGAAGAAAGTTGAGAGTAAATGTGAATAAGAGCAAGGTTATTAGGTACAGTAGGGGTGAGGGTCAAGTCAATTGGGAGGTGAGTTTGAATGGAGAAAAACTGGAGGAAGTGAAGTGTTTTAGATATCTGGGAGTGGATCTGTCAGCGGATGGAACCATGGAAGCGGAAGTGGATCATAGGGTGGGGGAGGGGGCGAAAATTTTGGGAGCCTTGAAAAATGTGTGGAAGTCGAGAACATTATCTCGGAAAGCGAAAATGGGTATGTTTGAGGGAATAGTGGTTCCAACAATGTTGTATGGTTGCGAGGCGTGGGCTATGGATAGAGATGTGCGCAGGAGGATGGATGCGCTGGAAATGAGATGTTTGAGGACAATGTGTGGTGTGAGGTGGTTTGATCGAGTAAGTAACGTAAGGGTAAGAGAGATGTGTGGAAATAAAAAGAGCGTGGTTGAGAGAGCAGAAGAGGGTGTTTTGAAATGGTTTGGGCACATGGAGAGAATGAGTGAGGAGAGATTGACCAAGAGGATATATGTGTCGGAGGTGGAGGGAACGAGGAGAAGAGGGAGACCAAATTGGAGGTGGAAAGATGGAGTGAAAAAGATTTTGTGTGATCGGGGCCTGAACATGCAGGAGGGTGAAAGGAGGGCAAGGAATAGAGTGAATTGGAGTCATGTGGTATACCGGGGTTGACGTGCTGTCAGTGGATTGAATCAAGGCATGTGAAGCGTCTGGGGTAAACCATGGAAAGCTGTGTAGGTATGTATATTTGCGTGTGTGGACGTGTGTATGTACATGTGTATGGGGGGGGGGGGTTGGGCCATTTCTTTCGTCTGTTTCCTTGCGCTACCTCGCAAACGCGGGAGACAGCGACAAATTATAAAAAAAAAAAAAAAAAAAAAAAATATATATATATATATATATATATATTATATAAATTATATATATATATATATATATATATATATATATATATATATATATATATATATATATATATATATATATATGAGTGTGTGTGTGTGTAGATGGGGTGGTTAGGGAGGTGAATGCAAGAGTTTTGGAGAGAGGGGTAAGTATGTAGTCTCTTGTCGATGAGAGGGCTTGGGAAGTGAGTCAGTTGTTGGTCGCTGATGATAACAGCGCTGTTGGCTGATTCGCGGGAGAAACTGTAGAATATGGTGACTAAGTTGGTAAAGTGTGTGAAAGAAGTAAGTTGAGAGTTAATGTGAAGAAGAGCGAAGTTATTAGGTTCAGTAAGGTTGAGGGACACGTCGATTGGGAGGTAAGTTTGAATTGAGAAAAACTGGAGGAAGTGAAGTGTCTTAGTGGATTTAGCAACGGATGGAACCATGGAAACGGAAGAGTCACAGATTAGGGGAGGGGGCGAAGGTTCTAGAAAAGTTGAAGAATGTGTGGAAGGCGAGAACTTTATCTCGGAGAGCAAAAATGGGTATGCTTGAAGGTATAGTGGTTCGAACGATGTTCTATGGTTGCGAGGCATGGGCTGAAGATATGGTTGTGCGGAGGAGGATGGATGTGATGGAAATGAGATATTTGATGACAATATGTGGTGTGAGGGTTTGATCGAGTAAGTAATGAAAGGGTGACAGAGATGTGTAGTAATAAAAAGAGTTTGGTTGAGAGAGCAGAAGCGGGTGTATTGAAATGGTTTGGACTCATGGAGAGAATGAGTAAGGAGAGATTGACAAAGAGGATATATGTGTCAGAGGTGGAGGGAAGAAGGAGAAGCGGGAGACCAAAATAGAGGTGGAAAGATGCAGTGAAAAAGATTTTGATCGATCGGGGCCTGGACATACAGGAGTGTGAAAGGTGTGCAAGGAATAGAGTGAATTGGAACGATGTGATATACCGGGGTCGACGTGCTGTCAATGGATTGAACCAGGGCATGTGAATCGTCTGGGGTAAACCATGGAAAGGTCTATGGGGCCTGGATATGGAAAGGGAGCAGTGGTTTCGGTGCATTACACACGACAGTTAGAGACTGAGTGTGGACGAATGTTGCCCTTTTTTTTTTTTTTTTGTCTTTCCTGGCGCTGCCTCGCTAGAGGGGGGTGGGGGATGCTATTTCATGTTTGGCGGAGTGGCGACGAGAATGGATGAAGGCAGCACGTATGAATATGTACATGTATATATGTATATGTCTTTGTATGTATATATATGTATACGCTGAAGTATGTATGCATGTATATGTGCGTTTGTGGGCGTTTATGTATATACATGTGGATGTGGTTGTGTTGGTCCATTTTTCGTCTGCTTCATTGCGCTACCTCGCTAACGCAGGAGATGGCGATTAAGTAAATCAATACATATATATATATATATATATATATATATATATATATATATATATATATATATATATATATATATATATATATCGTATCTTTGCTTCTACACACACACACACACACACACACACACACACACACACACACACACACACACACACACACACACACACCAACTTGTACCAGAGGTACCCATTCATGAATACCCTGGTTCGGATTGAGTAGACTGCCGCACCCATGATTCGAACCCATGTAGGCCCGTGCTGAATCATGGTCAGTAATGCTAACGGAGATGTGTCAGCAGTTTATTGCCAAACTATCGTGTGAGCTATGTGTGTGTGTGTGTGTGTGTGTGTGTGTGTGTGTGTGTGTGTGTGTGTGTATGTGTGTGTGTGTGTGTGTCTGTGTGTGTGTGTTTGTGTGTTTATTTGTATGTGCGTGTCTACTTGTGTACCTGTAAGCAGTGATCTGTTCACATATATTGATAAACACTACAAGAAATGGTTTGGGTATGCAGTAAAATCCGCCCGTTTTCAATTCAGAACACATGTGTATCATCTTCTTTCAAGATCTTGAGAAAACTGCCAGAGAAAAGTCCCTCTTCTCAGGTATAAAAGAGTCTTTGATTTTACTCCTGTAAGTTTTCCTAGTAAAGTTACTCTGATTGTTATGGGCGTTTAGATTTTCCCGGTAATTTTCTAGATATCGTTGTTATGTATGGACGACATACTTGACTGGGAATTGATAAGGAAGCCAATTATGTGAAGGAGGTTATCATCCAGTGGCGATCGAGTTTTCTCAGACGTGAAAATTGCTCCCAGACAGATCATCTCGACTAGTCACTTCCATTTTTAGAACCACAGGAAACGAGGGAAATTTTTTAATGAGAGAGAGAGAGAGAGAGAGAGAGAGAGAGAGAGAGAGAGAGAGAGAGAGAGAGAGAGAGAGCGATAGAACTGCATACGAATTTTAAGTGTTTTCCTCACATTTCATACACATTCATCGATGATTAAGATGGAAGAAAATGCTATCAAGACTTTGTGTCGTTATCGGCCAGAGTTACTCAGTAAGCCAAGTTGATCTGTAGTATTTTAGGCCAATGT
>NC_092261.1:17402145-17499645 GCF_036320965.1 Panulirus ornatus | reverse complement strand
GGGGCCTGGATGTGGAAAGGGAGCTGTGGTTTCGGGCATTATTGCATGACAGCTAGAGACTGAGTGTGAACGAATGAGGCCTTTGTTGTCTTTTCCTAGCGCTACCCCGCACACATGAGGGGGGAGGGGGATGGTATTCCATGTGTGGCGAGATGGCGATGGGAATGAATAAAGGCAGACAGTGTGAATTGTGTGCATGGGTGTATATGTATGTGTCTGTGTGCGTATATATATGTGTACATTGAGATGTATAGGTATGTATATTTGCGTGTGTGGACGTGTGTGTATATACATGTGTATGGGGGTGGGTTGGGCCATTTCTTTCGTCTGTTTCCTTGCGCTACCTCGCAAACGCGGGAGACAGCGACAAAGCCAAATAAATAAATATAAAATAAAATATATATATATATTACACACACACACACACACACACACACACACACACACACACACACAGACACACACACACACACACACAATGTGTGTATGTGTGTATAAACGAAAAGAACGGTCTCGTGCATTGGAGTCTGCCTTTACCTTGCTCCCACGCGGAGAGCAGTCATGAAGCTGCAGGAGACGTAGTGCAGGGTGCGGCTCCCTTATGAACTCCTAAAGAAATGCTGGGTGGGGCATCCTGAGGTCGACGATCCCGTGTAGCTACAACCCCTTCGTCTTCTCACTCTCCTTCTTTCACCAAGCTTCTAATTGCTCGACCATCTGAAGGCTTCCATTACCTCGATTATTCTGATGGATTAGTCCAACAACTTGTGCAGGTTGTTGGCACTTCATCAAGGCAATTACTTGCAAGAAACAAACCTACAAATCAGGGTGGGCGAGCAATCAGACCTTAATCGAGCAATCAGCAGAGCAAATTTACGTGCCAAAATGGTGTTCCCGCAGACCGGTGGATTACTTGGCCCAAACGCGCTCCCGAGGGAGACAAGTGCCTCTGATTGGCGGATTGGGAGCCAGAGCACTGATAAACCGCTCTGTTGATTGGTTGCTCAAGAGCCATGAGCGTGCCTCGGGCATCCTGGGGGCTAGTTTAGTAGCTTCTCTTTCTTTAAGATAGTATATATCACCTTGACTTGCAGCCTGCAGTATGAAATTGGCACTGGGATTTATTTCTCGGGCGTGTGAATTACGGTAATTCCTCCCAGCGCCAGTTATTGATAAAGCAGACTGCTTCAAGAGCCTGGAAAGTGACTCCGCTTCCGCAAGTGGGAAGGAAAACGGGAATTTATGGCTCGAGATTTTAAAGTGAGACGTCAAATAAATTCTAAGTCATATATTCAGATTTCATTAAAAACGTCGTGAAAGATACATATTTCTCTTTCTTTGGCAGAGTCTTATTTTATGCATTAAACACGTTCCATTGAGTATAACAATGCTTTTCATTCTCTTTCAAGGTATTCAGGGTGTATTTTCAATATTCAGTTCTAAGGAGTAGAATGCTATCTACTTTCAAGATTATCCAGTGGAATTAACTTTTCCATTAATGTAAACACCTTTACGGAGTTACTCATTCCTTAACTTTCTTTCCTAACACAAACACTTTAACCCGAGTTATTCAGTCCTTAAAACCACTTTATCTTCTGTTGGTTTTACCGAGCCCTCGTCGTCTTCAGCCACCCCTCGCGTCGTTCCGGTGGCTGGGCGTCCATGCTTGACTGGTTGGTCACTCCTGGAAAAACATGTTTTGACAACAAGGCATGTGATCTCGTGTTATTGCCAGCCAGGAGTTCATTAAATGTCCAACGAGAGGTAGAGGGAGCGAGAGGTAAGGGGAGGGAGGCAGAGGGTGGTGAGGAGAGGAATTGAGAAGAATGATTATGGTGTGGGAGGAGGAGGAGGAGCGGCGGTAGAGAGAGAGAGAGAGAGAGAGAGAGAGAGAGAGAGAGAGAGAGAGAGAGAGAGAGAGAGAGAGAGAGAGAGAGAGAGACCTACTTGCATACGACGCGGGTTTGCCAATAAGCATGGGCACATCGCTGATGATAAGAGAGGGAGGGTTAAGATCAAGTGAAGATGACGATAGAAGAGGCAAATCGAAACAGATAATACAAGGACTGTCTTTTCCTCATTTTCTTTCATTCTACTAAAGTAGAATGTCATCATAGAGAACACAGCGGTCAACCATCATAAGACTACCAATCACAAGGGCGAGCACCAACTGGAATTATCAATTATGATTATAGATGTTTCTGTAGTAGCTTATATATATATATATATATATATATATATATCATCCTTGGGTATAGAAAGGAAAGAATACTCTCCACGTCTCTCTCTACGTGTCGTAGAAAGCGACTACGAGAGGCGTGAGTTGGGAACAGGACATCTTACCCTCCCGTAATACTTTCTAGAAGAAGGAACACGGGAAGGAACCAAGCGAGGATTTTTTTTTTTTTTTCCTCTAAGGCTGGATCATCAATTTTGACACTAACTTTTTCGTGCGAGAAATTATAGACGTTTTCTGAAGACCAGTAAGAGATCGGGAGGTAAAGAAACAATTCTGTGAAGTCCATAAAAGATGTATTCGCGCCATTATGTTTGTAAGACATTGGTTCTGGTAACAGTTAAGAGCATACAGTATTGTGTATTGAAGGCAAGTAAACACAGTGTTATGGCTCCTGCGCAGAGATGATTTGAAAGCATAATTTTCTTTTTGATACTCTTTTCTGTATCATTGTCCCTCTTCATCACCATCTTTGTCTTTTAGTTGAAACATCACGAGGAACCGTATGCCCTAAGAAAGGCCACCTTATTAACGTTATATACCGTAGCCCAGTTCAGGTAGCCGTCTTATCGACCAGCTCTTAGAGGAGGATGAACGACTGGGTTAACTGTGGACAGGTTGCGGCGGCCAGGATTCGATCATATATTGAATCGACCCCCTGGGCGGCCCGTGAGTACGCCACGGTCAATAACTCGAACCACTACACCACGGCCTGTCTATTTCTGTCTCTGGTGCTGTTAGCTTCGGTGCTGTTTGTGCATAACGCTGTCTCCTACCAGAAAGTCTGCTTTCTGTTCTCAGGTCTGTCTGTACCAAGATCTTTCTGTACTTACTATTCCGGTCTGTAGTGTTGGCTGGCTAAGGTGTTCTGTCCAGTACAGCTGTGTTGATTCGACATATTTCTAGTACTGTGTCTGTGCTACAGTCTCTTTCGATTTGGGGTATCCAGTTACACCTGTGTCTAGAGCTGTCTTGTGATCCTACCTAACACGAATACTGGTAATGTCTGGTACTGCCTTCCCCTCTAGTGTTTCTCTTTACTCTTTCTCTGGCAGTGCCTCGAGAACCGCCTTATTCTGCACTGCTATCTCCAGTAGCGCCAGCATCTAGAATTCTCTCTCTCTCTCTCTCTCTCTCTCTCTCTCTCTCTCTCTCTCTCTCTCTCTCTCTCTCATTGGCATGCCAACTACATATTTCTAGTATTGTCACTGGTCCATGTGTTAATAATGCCTCTGTAAAACCCAGTGTGCAATTAATACTAGTTTCATATCACTGTGATGTGTGTGTGTCTGTTTCCTATGTATCAATTAGCAGAAATAATTAACCCGAAAAAAAGAGAATCACTGGATTTTATATTTAACCAAACCAGCTGATCACCGCTGTTGCCGGAATCTCATTTGCATTTGGCCTAGATACGGGCCAGTCAGTGTCTTCATTGACCAAGAGTATCATCAGACCAGTACCAAAACATAACCAAACTGATGATTGTCGTCATGCCATCTCTCTGACGAGTTCCATTCATAAAGCTCTTAACAATATGATGCTTGATGGACTATCACTCAAAGTCAAAGACCACAAGTCGCTTGGTATTCTTGATTTTACATATGATAAAAGTGAAAATGTTTTTTCGTTTTTCTCAGCTATGTGTACTTGGGGACAGAGGTAACAAATGCAATGGAAGTCTTAGCAGCTGATATTGCCAATTGGTAAATTATTTTGAGGGAACGAGCTAATATGGACTTGCTTGGTCAAATCTTGCACTGGGTACTTGATTACCTCACCAGAGAGAGAGTTGAATTATTCCAAGACTGAGGAAGTGAAGTTAAAGATACGCAACTTGTCAGTCCTCAAGGTGGTACACTGGGACCCACATTGTTCAGTGTACTGATCAGCGCCTTAACTAGAATCTCTCCCAGAAAGTACAAGGATATCACTGTGAGTAATGTTGATGATATCGTTGTATACACCAACACTTATCGTGCATTGCAAACCATTCTTAACTAAAGACACATCGTATGTGACAGACTTGGTTTTTCTGCCGAAAAACTCGTGTTCAGATGTCAAATTGGTACTTGAAAACGGCAGACAGTTCAGAATTGAATACTAATAACAAACCTATTGACTTTGGTATATTTCAAATGTCTTTGTATCCCTTTTACATGTAATACAGCCGCTGTATTTATCATATCGAAAATGTACAAGTAGATCAAACAGTTATAGCTGGGCAGTACGCTTATCTCGATGCTAGTTTTAACTTTGTTAAAATGATGTAATGAAAAGCCGTTATGTGGTCTCCAATACATTACCATGAATCAGCTTATGATGAAATGTATCAGATAAAGTCTGTAGGCTACATGTTATCATTGCCAGATTAAAACTGGGCTATTGGGCGTACTGTGATTTCAGCCTCTGTGGGAAATGTTAATCCCGTGACTTGTGTGTGGGCAAGGATATGGAACCACACACGAGTGCCGTGTCTTAAACCATGAGAGAAATAAGCCTCTGAAGAATTAAATCTGAAGAAACGCAGCAAGAAATGGCACGGCATCTGACCCTTAACACGTTTAAAGTTGAAACTATATCCACTGTTCGTGACAAGTAGACGAGTCTGCTCGATATCAAACTGCGATAAAGAACGAGCTTTGTAGCATCAAATGTGATGATCATCCACCCGGTTACTGGGGTATGACAAAGACCCTCTTTGACTTCCGTAACTCGATCCTTCCACGCAGGATGGACACGGCCCTGCACTATGAACTAGGCGCTATCAGAAGCAAAACAAACCACTTACGCCTAAGCTTTTACCCGCTCCATTATGAATGATCCAAGTCTTGTTCCCGAGTAGGTCCGTGCTGGAGACCAAACAGACCTCACGACACTGCCAGACAGACACA
The DNA here is from genome assembly GCF_036320965.1 of Panulirus ornatus. Taxonomy (NCBI): domain Eukaryota; kingdom Metazoa; phylum Arthropoda; class Malacostraca; order Decapoda; family Palinuridae; genus Panulirus; species Panulirus ornatus. Next base: position 17,494,515 of record NC_092261.1, on the reverse strand, counting down.
CACTTCCCTTGCACTGGTCTCGCTGCATCTCCCTCATGAAATCTTAAGTATAGACATTTCCCACTTGCTTCTACCCACTTCACGGGGTAGTGTTGTCGTTGCTGTAAAGTATACACACTCATGGTTGTATGTAATATGAATATGAAACAATGTAATGCATGTGATGAAGCTTATATGATAAATCAACTATGTAACAACGTATGGAACATCAACCCACTGGAGTCCTTTTACGTTACTGAAGACAGGATGAGCATGGGGTGCTCAATTTACGAATCAAAAACCATTATATATCCATTCATCTCTTTTCTCTCTCTCTCTCTCTCTCTCTCTCTCTCTCTCTCTCTCTCTCTCTCTCTCTCTCGTTTTAGTCTTCCATTCACGCTTATTTTGACCCGCTTATTCATCTTTAAGTAGAACATTTTGTGAGACGTTGTCTGGTATATCTTTTATCGATACAGGGTGTGAATTGGTCGGTCATGTTTTCTGTTACGGATGCACAATCCAGCTCATGTGATGTGACTCTTATCAAAGTTTTCTGTACTCACATTTCCCTTCACATCCTTTATTTTTCTGCTATATCACTCACAAACACACTTCACTTCGTCTTGATTTGTGGTACCTCCTGTGCTTCCAATTCCTCCAGTTTTAAAACATATTACCTGACTGGTTTCACTCATAGGGTGTGAGGCGGCCTTACCTTCCTTGGGAGCTGGGATCTTGTAGTAGCAATGTGTGGGACCAAGCTTGGGAGGGCGGGATGCTCGTTCGCCATGAGGTGTGTAAGGCGCCCCTGCCTTACTCGGGAGCCCAGATCTTGCAGTAGCAATATGCGAGACCAAGTGAGGGAGGTAGGGAAGGCGGGACGGTTGTTCGTGTAGCTAGGCAGCTACTGATTATTGCCATCAGATGTGGACTCTCTCTGTTAAGGGATGGACGCTGAGGAGCAAGTCAGAGGCAGCTCGGTGCAGCGCCTTTCCAGGAGCCGTTCCTCTATGACTGAAAAACTGAGGTGTTCGCGTCACTGTGTCTGGTTTGGTGGGTGGGGGCTAGACTTCAGCCGCAGCCGCAACACACCACGCCTTCCAATTACGCCGGGAGTTTTTGCGATGGAGTTGCCTCACCTTTGACCTTCAGGAGGATCTGCCAGCATCCCATAAGAACGCTAAGCTTTTGGGAATGCTTGGAGATGAGTCACCAGCAGCATCTGGTGGGTCAAGTCTCTAACGGTGTAATTTTGGTGATAAATATTCATGAATCTGACTTTTACCTCTTGGTCCGTTTGGATAACAAGGAAACTCGACTTGGGTTGTTATTTGGGAGGATATGCCTTTAACTACGTGACCTTAGGATTGCTTATCTAAAAATAACCCAAGAATGTAATAAACCACGAAATTCATGTTTGGTTTACCTTCATTTCATGGTCCCTGAAACGCTCAAAGGAGGAAAAACCAATGAGATTTTTACAAAAGACCTTTCCGCATTTGATTGGTTTCTAGGTTCATTCAAAATGAATCTCTTATGGTGTCGATGTTCCAGTAAGAAGCTGTTGGAACAGTGAGCTGGGAGGGTGGAACCTCAGCGGAATAGCATGCGCGTTATTTGAATATTACATATGGACTGTGTGTGTGTGTGTGTGTCTTTGTGTGTGTGTGTGTGTGTGTGTGTGTGTGTCAGTACAAGGGACGCATGCATGTTCATGTACACACAGACTGAGCATAACCTCGGAATGAGGATGAGCGTGAATCAATATAACATATACAGAAGTACACGTAAGGTATTCACTAAAAGACAGGACCATGTTGGACATGAAAAGCGTATGCGCGCTGCATGCGTAGAACCATATATGTATATGCGTATGGTGTGCTGGAGACCTAGAGCTGGGCGTGAGGAATACCGTGTATGCGGGCGGTAGCCACTGTCGCATGCCAAGGGAGCCATTAGCCTTCTTCAGGAATATCAATTAACCGAAGTCGACCGATGCAAATTAATAAAGATATCCTCTCGGAACCTGTTTGTGGGTGACGGAAATTGCTCTTAATCGATAGAATGTTCAAGATAATTGTCTCTGATTACTTGGCCGTTGGAGAAAATTGTCGTCATAAGTTCACCACGAAGTGAAAATTAAATTTCCTCTGTTTGATGTAGAGAATTGCCTATCAGGTGTTGGAGATATAGGAGAGCTGCATCCAGACTCATTTTCATGTGCACTTTTTGTTCTTAATATTCATCTCTTAAAGGAATTTGTAGAGTTGGTCGGGTTGGGAATACTCGTCCTGTCTTAAAGGAATATATAAAGTTGGTCGAGTTGGGTAGAAAACAGACTTTTGTGTGCAAGTAACTATGGAAATCTTGGGGCAAATAAGATGAATCTGAGATTAAGTCATGTGAAATACTTGCTTTAAAGGTGGAGGTCGTCACTTAGGATAGGAGAAATATATCTTTCATAAGGTTCATGTTTGTTCTTCCATTTTGTGTTATTATCTAAAGAGGGCTAAACTTTCCTCTTTGGCAAAACGGTGAACCACTCAACTTTTCAAGTACGAAAATTAACTAATTTCATTCATTATGAAGCAGCAGCAACACACTGGCTGGATAACAGAGATGTACTTTCAAAATTTTGAAAATTGTGACTCTTTTTGTAGACTCGGTATTTACTCTTTTCCCGAAGGCATCGGAAGTCGAAAGCAGTAATTATGGGAGGTAAGTTTCCAGCAGGAGCGATGCGTCATGTGATTTTATTTCTTTTCTTTATGTACTTGTATTTTCTGAAATGGTGGCAACAGGTAACCTGCTTAATCTTATTGCCTGTACTTATGATCATAAAATTCCTCTATCTGAAAAAAAAAAATTGTGAAAGTAGATTACGTCTGTTCAATGGCATGTATGCAAAGCCCACGACGGTTCAGTTCAAATAAGACTCTTCATAAACTTCGAGAGGAAATTCAGATCAGCGGTGGAAAGGGTCGCCCTTCACTCTGCGGTATAACAGGGGATTAGATACGTGAAATGAGTTTTCACATTTGTCGCCAGAATATAATTTGGCCGATGATTTACCATAGGTTGTTCCTCTTTATTGTATTCTTCATCATATCTACGAGGGAGACGTCAAGACTATGTCAGCGAAGACGTCACTAGGGTAATTTTTCCCTTTCCGTTGACCTGGTCAGTATTGTATCGTTCGTATAGTGTTGCAAACTTGTCAGTATCATATCCAGTTTGATACGCACGATCAGATTTCAGGTTCATACCTCTGAAACTTCTATGAAAGACAGACAGACAGACACAGACAGTACGCTACAGGCCCGGCAGGTTTGTACCATATACCTTTCGATGAAAACTTCTCTCGGTAGGATCCTGTTTGAGGAACTTCTGAAGGGCCAGCTATCCGGTAGCTTCTGGTATTACATCATAATAACTTCTGCTCCAAGAAGTCTCATGGTTATATCCGAAGCGTATCGATGATCGAAGAACCGTTAGGTAGACGAAAAGATTGAGGAAAACGTTATAGAGAAGGACACGTGTGGGAAGCACATTGTTAATTGTTACTCGAAGTATGGTCACAGTTGAGGACACTTTGTCTCCAGTGGGATGAGACGGCGGAGAAATGTGGAAAGCACTGAGACTGCTAGTATGTGTGGTCTCAAAAGGCGCACGGCCTTACTGGAATCTTGCTCTGGGTACTATGAAGATTGCAGCAATACCTGAGGGGCCACTTGAGGCGCTCGAAACCTCGCAAAAAAAAAAAAAAAAAAAAAAAAAAATGGGTGGGTGGGTTCAGTACCATGGGAGTGGAAGGGAACAGATCTAGACCTGCCTTCCTTTAAGAAGAGTTTTAACGAAATCGCGCTTAACTAAAAGCCAGCATCGCTAACAACTACGTTCCATAAAAAAGAATTGGAAATGGTCTTCACAGAGCAACACGATGATTCCTTGCGAAGGAGAAACTCCTTCGAGAAATAGTGAGTCGTTGAAATGTGTGGACTGTCAGAAACCCTGTTTCGTTTGGTCGTCTTTCTCTCTCATGAATACATAAACTATAATATAAAAGCACATTAAACCTTCCATTTACGAATTGAAATCGATGAGTAATGAACAAGTTGATCGTATAACATTTCCCGTAATATAAAGAATTACCTGAAATATCACAATGCAGCTGTTATTCCTTACGTCTGTATGCCAGTATACGAGCGATACCTTAAAAAGAATTAGGACATAATGAGAGTAAGATGTCGTGGAAGGAAGATACAGCAAGTCAAATTTGTGTTCCCAGCAATGCGTTCTGACAAGTTAGCAAGCGCTACGGCCGTTCAATCTTCTTAGTGTATAGTTATGCACTTTGGAAACAAGAATATACGTTACCACTACAAACTGTTCGGAAACTCTCTAACTAAAGAGAATGATGAAAAGGACCTTGGAGCTGTTATTAGCAATAATCTGAGGTACATTAAGCAGTGTCAAACAGCAAGTAAAAATGGTAACCAAATGTTAGGTTTCATAGCCAGGAACATAAAGTATAAGACAACAGAAACAATTCTCACTCTTTATAATTCTCTAGTGACACCTCACCTTGAATATGCAATCCGGTTTTGGTCCCCAAACTATAAAAAAGACGAGGAAAAATTAGAGCAAGTACACAATTAATCCCATCCCTTACAAATCTGGCATACAGAGAGGCTACTATGATTGGATCTCTTCTCCTTTAAAAAAACGAAGTATTCGCGGCGACTTAATCCAAGTGATCAAAACTCTGAAAAAATTCGAAAAAGTAAATCACGAACATCTTTTCAAAATACAAGAAAATACGGTTACCAGGACAAATGAAACAAAACTCAAATATAAAATATGTGGTGCGAACGTGGAGAAAAGCTTCTTTTCCTGTAGGTGTGTTGAGCACTGGAATAATTTACCGTCAGGCGTAGTAAATGCAAAGACTATAAATACCTTCAAAAGTCGTTTAAACAAATATTTCATAAGTTTTGGTATACCCTGAGGAAAACACCAGAAATAAACTGTATAAACGACAGCGGTCACGGGGACTGTAGAAGGCTAATGTGCGGCAGCAGGGAGTCGGTGATACCTTAAAAAGCTGCTGAGCGGAATTACATTTTCTTGTCAAGTTAAACATTTTTTTTTTTTTTTTACAAGACAGTCCAGTCGTGGGCCAATCAGGCCTCCTGCTGTCTGTCTTTCCCATGTATGCTGTCTGTCTTCCCCATGTAAACTCATGTAGTTAGCTGGTGCTACCATGTGGTATTGTAGTATAGAACGGCGATAGAAGTCAAGGGCAGATAGAAAATTGGCTCAGGTGGAGCATGCTCGAGTACGTGATTGCCTGAAGAGAGAAAGCGAGGTAATATGACGGAGGTGGATGATGACAGATTGCACTAGAAGCTCAGAGCAGCAGGTCATCGCAGGCTCCAGGCATCAGGGTGTGGATGATCCCTCGTACCATCTCCTTGCTGCATTTACGTGGAACATGAGCAGGCATCACGTGGGGATGGACAAGCCGAAAGTCTTTTGAAATTGCTTATCCGCTGAAGAACCTTTCCCTTAGAAAGTGTGAGTTTCAGTAGAGTTTGCACTGTTACCGTTGTACTGTTGTGTGAAAGTAACGTCTGTTAGTGAGAGGGTTATGGTTAATCTACTCGTAAGTACATATTATAAATCGTAAGTGTTAGCATGGGTTGTAGGCAACTTATAATCCGCGTGAGATTATAAGTGTTGTGGGTTATGATCATTTTGTCTGGTCACCAAGAAAATCTTGAATTGTATTAGAGTTCTAAGTGTATATATTGACGTGACAGAGTTGGGACAGACTTGTATACCAGGAGGCACCTGTGGGACGATCTTTGCGTCTTCAGAAGGATGAGCGGAATCGTGACCTCCCGTCTGTGGAGATATATGGAGAATTTATGTTCTCCAGAGGACTACTATCTGTGAGGAGACAGAGTGTGGAGGACTCCTGTTGCCTATCAGCGACGTATTTACACGATGTGAAGTCTCCAGTGGCGAGCAAGGAGTTTGATATGAATCCCAGGACAGACTGCATTGTGTTGAAGTCCGTATCGCGCCTGGTGGGTGGATCATCCCCCAGGGATAGTATGGAGTAATTGAGACGATGAAGATTCGAGGTGGCCTGAAGTATCGGCCAGCCCACGTTTCTGTCATGCTGTGAAACCTTTGAATTTCTTTGCAGATTGTTATTGTAATTAGGCCTAAGATCGTGGAAGGAAATAAATTTTTTAGAGTATGGTTGCATTACCTCTCCGCGGTGAGCAAAACAGGGCACTGGTTGATCATCCTTGGAGATTCAGTCTTCGGTGTTGACACCAGTTAATACTGCTACGTACTAACTGGTTCCTTGCATTAAGGTTCCTTTCGTTCTTTGAAAGGTATTTAAATGGAAAGGAAGAGACAGCACGTACTGAAGAAACCAGTCGCGTCTTACAGGAGGTTTACTTTCTTTGGGTGGTTGTTTAAGCCTTAGGCCTTCCGAATGCCACGGTCATTAAGACCGTGAAGATAAGGCTACATCCGACAACCGAAAAATATTTTAACACCTTCATTAGGTGTTCAGAAGAACTCAGAAGACCACATGTACTCTGTTATATGTATGGCCCGTGGCTAGCTGTTCTTCCAGACTAATATATACAAGTTTCAAGAATAAAGTAGTTTTCCCCAGAACATAATTTAGATGGTGAATTTACGTGGGAAAATGATGAGGGTTCCAGGATGAGCAAACGGAGCAAGGTGAACTACGACTGCGGACAGATCCACTGAAAGTGATACTCGAGCCAACTAGGTGCAAAATGTTGGAGATGAGGCCGGGCTGTGACTTCCATCTCGCAGGAACAAATAGTCGGAATCTACGTTGTCAGAGGGATTTAGTGGTTGACACACTGCCCAGTTTGTCACCAGAAACCTGCATTCGCAGGGCTTTAAATGGGTCAAAGTTTATTCTCGTTAGAGTCAAAATTGCGTTCAGGTTCGAGGACAGGGAGATGTACGTGGAGAATATTTTCAATAATTTGTGGACGAAAAATGGAGTGTGCTTTCGTCAGTTTTGTCGCCCTATTGAGAAGGCTAATACGTCAGCAAGAGGGATCAGCGACAGACAGAAATTTGTACTGTACAGGAAGGAAAGAGGTTGAGGAAGGCAGTCGTAGAACCAACTACATTACAAGAGAAAAAGAAAAGCAGGAATATAAGTAAATCTTAGGTACTCATTACACGATGATTTCGATGATGAGCTCTCTCTCTTTTTTTTAAACTGTGGGAACGGATCAGCTGTAAGACTCGAAAGCAAAGCGAGAGAAGCGTAAAAAAGAAAAAGAGATGTGAAGGAATTGCTTGATGACTGTAGGATAACAGGTGAAGGAGAAAAGTCGATGCAATGACGAGTAGTAGAGAGAAGAGGCTGAGAGACGGAGCTCTCACGAGGTCAGAGTCCCATCCCTCGAGGCACAAACTTGTTATTGATGATATTACACACACGCCCCACAACTAAAAACAGAGTCACGCAAACACATGAACATCTAGAATGAATCCATTTATGAAGCCTATGCAAGCTTGCTGTCTATTAATTTGCTCTATATGATGTATTAATTCTGGTTACAATTTTACTAGTGTAAATATAAGCTGTTGGAACTGACGATGCTCATGCATACCAAACTTGTTTAATGAGACCTTGAAGAATACGTTCATTTGTCACGGTATTATACGTGGAATAACCACCTTCACGGAATCGTGCATTTGCATGCCAAAATACACACGTTAGAATATGCATGAGGATGTAAACAGAGCGGTTGAGGAAATGAGAGACGCATGCCCGATGAAAATTCAGCGTAGAAAGAGATAGTAAGGAGATACGATGGAGCTAGAGGGGTACAAAGGAGCTGAAGAAGAAAGTTAACTGGGGATAACGAATGGCGGGGAACAGGCGAGAGAAGATTCTGGAATGAGTCTGGATCTGCATCATAATATAAGAATGATGTGCCAGGAGGAGTTATAGAGGTCGGAGAAGAAATATTGCAGTGAAACAGAAGACTGTGAATGTGTCACACCGCAAGACGGAATTTCTCTAAGCAGTGACCTGCTTTGCTTAGTGCGCTGGGAAGATATACATGAAAATAATACGAAACATACAATATTCTTCTTAATTGCAAGTTATTTATATCCTGTAATAAAGCCCTTCAACATTTCAATTATGAAACAACCCTGCTTTAACATTTATCCATATACGAGAGGAATTATCTGCTCAACAGTTCAGAGGTTTCACAGATTGATTATTAGGGATGGTCGGTGTTCCAGGCGGACTTGAGGCTTCACTGTCTCATGTGCACGGGGGAAGGACACTGCGTCCCTCAAGGATAACAAATCTACATGTATGACTTGACATACGGCGCACTGCAGTCCGCCCTGGGTTCCACACGCAACTCCAAGTCATCCACTGGAGAACTGGCACAGTCTTCACACACACCAGGTCTCCACACACTGAGCTGTCCGCGGGATAACACCAGGTCTTCACACATGAAGCATACCGCGGGAGAACAACAGCTCTCCACACACTTTGCTGTCCTCGATCAGGTCTCCACACACTTTGCTGTCCTCGACCAGGTCTCCACACACTTTGCTGTCCTCGACCAGGTCTCCACACACTTTGCTGTCCACGAGAGAACCCCAGGTCTCCATACGCTTAGCTCTCCACAAGAGCACAGCAGATATACACACAATGTTGATGGGATAACCACAACAGCTGTCCCCGGGAGAACACCAGGTCTCCGCACATCCATCCCAGCTGCTGCAGAAAAAAATGATGGTCCCACAGGTACTTTATGGCATGCGACAAATTTCCCTTACCCATTGGCATTGGTTTACAGCTTTTATGTTTTTCTACGATAACCAGATAACATAAGTGCAACCCACATAACACTTGTGATCTATCGCCGTTGCAGTTTTGAAGTTGAATCACAACCCATACTGACACATGATACTTGTGCATGACTACGACCAACACAAACAATTAATCACTAATACAGAAAATATGAGAAATGCACAAACCTGCAATTGTTGAAGGGTAATGTCCAGCAGATAGAAGCAAATCTCAAGATTGTGGTTAGTACTGTAAGGGCTCTCACCTCTCACCCACGTCAAAGTATTGTCGGTTCTGTTGTACGACTCAAAGCAGCAAGGGAAATAGGAGGAACACGAACACCCTGCTGCATGGCTTGTGGGATGACCTGCTGCTCCGCGGTTCTTGTCTGTGCTCTACCTCAGTCCATCTTGTGTACACTATATCACCTGCCCTTCATTCATCACCCAGCCACGTTCCTGTGTTATGTCCCACCTCAAACGATCACTTGTTTACTCTCGATCCGCATCCGCAGTTGTGTTAGGGATCAGCGAAACTGGTAACTAGGTAGTTTGAGCCATCTAACCACCAAGGTAGTTCGCTGTGACATGTCTCAGGAAACTTTGTTACGCTGTGACTAAAGGGGTGATTAAAGTTCAAGAAGTAGATGCTTGATATACTGATTTTAGCAGAGAAGTATTCGTTCACTGGCATATTGACGTATAAGAGAGAGAAGGAACATTTGCATCGTGACAGAAGGTAAGGTGAAGGATGATAGGCTGACAGCTTGTTGATAGTAGAATATAAAGGCAATACCCTAGTGTTTATCGATGCCCCAGATACTGTCGAACAGACATTCATATCTTTTGATGTGCCATAAGGAACACACTCAGGAGCTCATATCTACTAGGCTTAGCAGAAGTAAAGATGGAGTACAACCAAGGACAGCGAGATTCCTTGAGCCCAGTGTCAACATGACACCATACATGGTTCTTCGGACCGCGCATCAACACGCAGATCACCACGGAGCTCTCAAGTATCAGACCAACATTATCACGACTTGCGGTGGTAACACCGGTGAACCTCACATAGGTGGCTGTGTTGACGCCGAAGACGCGAGGTCTCGGGAACATAAGCTGGCAGTAGATCTGGAGAGAAGCCTTTGTCAACACGTCTCCTCCAGTGCGCCTCCCTCCATCTCTCGGGAACTCTTGACTCTTTCTTTCCCTTCGTGGCTTCGTTCACCGCCCAAACAGAGAGCAGTTTTTTGTTTGTTATACTACGGCCAAAATGTAGAAGCGAGAATAACGTTTTGGGTTTTGTGACGGCGCAAACGAATTATATGGCTTAGCATGACAACGGTAGTCCCCCATATATATATATATACATATATATATATATATATATATATATATATATATATATATATATATATGATAATCAAAGTATGAAATCACACATATTCTACAATGCCTAGGCATTGTGTAGAATGTCCGGCTATGTAAGTGAAGTTAGGTTGACTAGAATTATGTAGGGCCGACTATACGTGTCTAAACTAACTTTGAAGGTCCGCACACCACCTAAGCCTATAAACTGTGGAATCCACGAGTTAACGTGTGAGGCCTCGGTGTGATGAGGCATCACTTGAAACCTCTTAACTTGGATAAGAATTTGAGGGGAAGAAAATGGTATGAACGACTTTCTGGTTGTAGCTACAGTGAGATTTGTGTGGCGACAGCATAGAGCGATACAGTGCAGTGTGGTTTACGATAGCTAATTGATTCATTCTGTCATGGTAACAGTATATCATGTCGTGCTGGGATCTAAGCATGGCTTAATGTGGTGATGGGTCTACCATAGTTAGGCTGGTTAGGTGTAGTGTAGGGCTATCGTGTGGGTCTTGGCTTGGTGTGGCGTGTGGGGATGTCATGGTGGGCCTTGGCTTGGTGTGGCGTGTGGGGATGTCATGGTGGGCCTTGGCTTGGTGTGGCGTGTGGGGATGTCATGGTGGGCCTTAGCTTGGTGTGGCGTGTGGGACTATCGTGTGGGTCTTGGCTTGGTGTGGCGTGTGGGGATGTCATGGTGGGCCTTGGCTTGGTGTGGCGTGTGGGGATGTCATGGTAGGCCTTGGCTTGGTGTGGCGTGTGGGGATGTCATGGTGGGCCTTAGCTTGGTGTGGCGTGTGGGACTATCGTGTGGGCCTTGGCTTGGTGTGGCGTGTGGGGATGTCATGGTAGGCCTTGGCTTGGTGTGGCGTGTGGGGATGTCATGGTGGGCCTTGGCTTGGTGTGGCGTGTGGGGATGTCATGGTGGGCCTTGGCTTGGTGTGGCGTGTGGGGATGTCATGGTGGGTCTTGGCTTGGTGTGGCGTGTGGGGATGTCATGGTGGGCCTTAGCTTGGTGTGGCGTGTGGGACTATCGTGTGGGCCTTGGCTTGGTGTGGCGTGTGGGGATGTCATGGTGGGCCTTGGCTTGGTGTGGCGTGTGGGGATGTCATGGTAGGTCTTGGCTTGGTGTGGCGTGTGGGGATGTCATGGTGGGCCTTGGTGTGGCGTGTGGGGAAGTCATGGTGGGTCTTGGCTTGGAATTATTCTGTACTACAGCAAGATGAAGCCCATCTGAGCAGTTGTTTATTGTGTGCAGCAGGTAGAGAACGATGAATTCTACGCACTATTAGATGTAATCAAACTTTGTGGTAATTGATCATTTTTCACCTGATACACATATATTTTTTAATATCTCGAAGGTTTCGATCACGGGATAAAATTCTGTAGAAGACTACTAAGGCTTAAATGTGGTACAAAAAGGTCGAAAAGGATCGGTGTGTAGGAGAGGAGGGGAGAGGAGTGTAAGAGAGGAGAGGAGAGGAGAGGGGGAAATGTTACAAGAGTGTAGGAGAAAGTGTAAATCCTGAATCAGAAATTATTATATTCATTGTCGATCCTTTTCCGCTTGCCGTTCATTCCAGTATTAGGATCATTTGATATGTCATTACAAAGTCGTTTGTGAATTAGATTTTGATTTGATTAGATCCTCGTCTCTTACATATGTCAGTGTATCGTACCCTCTAGAGTACATGTATTTTTCAGAATGTGTTGCTCGTGTCGGTCGTAAGATATTCCGTACCCAAGCAGCAGCAGGAGGCGAGTGCTTGAGTGATTTGGTCCCAGTGACCACAAAAACGTATCTATACATTTGTTCGTTGGATGTCAGAAATGATATTCACATTGACGAAATAACGTGGATGTTTCCTTTATTGTTTTTTACCGAAGTTTAATTGTTTCATACTTCCATCTGTATGCTTTCTCAGATGTGGTCGTTAAATACACGAGGAAGTAGCTTTGTACCATTAACATTTTGTTCCTATTTCTATTACGTTTTTGTGTCTGAAAATGTTAACTAAGGTGTGCTGACGGCTAGACCTGGCTGGGAGACTTTTCATGAGTCTGGCTGGATATTAATAACTTAAGACCGTAATCGATTTTTTCTCCAAGTTCTTTACCACGTAGAGCTCGAGGGCTGAAGGAAGAGAGAAAACCTAGCTCCTTCCAGTACCCCAAGACAGCCTGAGGATTAGTGATGAACTGTGTACACGTTGTATGTAATATATTACCAAGGGAATTATCTCAGCCAACACTCCGTAAAATATCGTCTCTGTATCACCTCTTGGTTGCAAGATAGTTGCATACCTCTGCTGGCGGGTCCAAGAGGGATATGTCCTCAGTATGTTGGCTTGCTGGGGCTTACGATTTTTACTACTCTTGGAAACTTACGTCAGAATAAGCCCCTGGGCCATAACTTCCATGAACACGATGTTATATAACCCTTGAGGACTACAGTACGACCCTAAGGTGTGATGATGTGACCTTTCATCTGATCCTTAAGGGTCAGATTAAAGGTGACGCTGTCATACCCAAAGGTTCGTACTATCGTGCTTAAAGGTCGTATCTTTAAGTTCAAGGGATGTGCCGCCGTGCCAACGGGGTTAAAGGTGTCATTACACCATCCCTCGTAAACTCCTTTTGGCATCGCCGACTAGGGCGTCTCCGCCTGCCTTCATCAACCTCAAGCCTTTTTTTTTTTTTATCCGTCATGTCGTCTTGACAGATCCCGGCTCAGTCACCTTACAGTAGTCATTAGGCCATAAACCCAACCTACGTACATACATACCAACACGACTGACACTGTAAGACTTCATGTTCTCCAGGGTTGGGAACCAGATAGTCATCCCTTGGGGAGGTAAAACGTCAAGTGCAATTATCAGGTTCACGGAGAATTGATCCCCACTTACGTTAGGCATCGGTCATTCCATGCCCCAAGGATGTCCAATTAGTTGTTCATTACCAACTTTTATTGCTCTGTGTACCTGCGTGATTATTTTCCGAGTTTATATATCTGATGTGTGTTTTCTTATACACTTTTTACGTATAATTACCCCAGGGTCAGTTTGTACGAGTGAAGCCCAACGCTTGGCCACTTGCAGGAGCAGGGAAATGTAGATTCCGTTGGAGTGAGAAGTTCCTTGACGAGACTGTGCTCCCAGATGACACAACCTTGCTAAAGGTGATTTTTCACTCGCGGTGTAAACTCGAGCAGGCTGAGTTCGGTAACACCTATATGTATATATATATATATATATATATATATATATATATATATATATATATATATATATATATATATAATCGTATCCATTCATTTCTTAATATAAAGGTGATGGATGTATGACTCTATATATGCCGACATATTTCTGTACGTAATTTAATTGTATTTTTCAAGCTGCTGGGTTTGTCATTCATGTATTAAGAACTAAGTTCATTTCAACCTGGAAAGCTCTGAAGGAATCCTCATCACGTAAATGTGGTTGTCTGGTGCTAAAATTTCTTTTTAACTCAATTAACTTGATGAAGGTGTATATAAAAGTCTTGGATGTTCTAAGTCTTAAATATTTGCATGGGCTTCGCGCAGGACTCCACTTAAGATAATTTTTCACCTTGGAAATTAAATGTCAAGCGTAACTTTACGTGGTTCAGTTGTTAGACAAGTCGGAGAATATCATTTCAAGGAATAGTAGGTAAAAAGTATGAGGTTCAGTTTCTTATATGAGGCTGATGAACAGTGATGGACGAGTCGTATACTGTATTACAGTAATCAGGAATGAAGTTTCTAAAGATTTTAAAATCTTTATGAAGAATATGATATGGTAAGCCTGAGCAATACTTTTGCTTGGGAATTTAAATTCCTGGAAAACTCTTATCGACTTCTATCCTTTACCTTAGAGGTAATATAGCGCTTCTAGATGCGGTCTACCCGTCTTTGTTTCATGGGCTGCATGCCTACGAAGTCCAAGAGCGCGCAGGCTTTAACAGGAGGTGGTCATGAGTGGCTGGAGGGTGTGTTCTGGGTAGCTGGTGAGGACTGAAGGTAAGGCGGGTGGCCAGGCCAAGCTGAACTCTCTTGGGAGCGGCTGGGGATGATCGATTGCATTCGTACCGCCGTCAGCGGCTACTTTATTGTGCACCCTATGCTCATCTCGTAAGCGGTAGCGTAAAAGGATTACAGAGGTAACAAAGGGTCTTCGTCAGATCCCAGTGGACAAGTATTCGTCACACGAATTGTTAAAAAGTTGATTCATTTTATAGACAGTCTTTCGTGTAGTAAATTTACCGACTAGATGCACAATGTGAATACAGTCTCAAAATTTCAGGCGTCCTTAGACAAATATGGCGTACCATTTCTTACAGTTTGTTTGGATTTATCCCTAAAAGGCTCTAAATTTTCACAGTCTTGGACATGTTGTTCTAATTTGTGTCAAAATTTTACAATTAACGCGATAGACCAAAATGCTAGTAGTAACTAGAGCTTAACCTTGATCTCGCAACATCTTGTGGTCATCTGATCTTATTACTTTCTCCATATATATTATTAATTGTGATGGAAAATGTTTCAGCTACAGCCTATTTGTTTTCTTCTATTTGCTTCAAATAGTTCCTTCCTGATTACAGTTGTGAGGTTTCCAATTGACAACACAATGCCGTTTTCAACCACTTCTTTACCAAGAGCAAGTCTGGCTAAAGCGTCAACTTTATCAAAGTAAATCCATTTATGAGTAATGTTTAGTACGCCTCTGACTCAGGAGACCAAAATAACTCATTCTGATGTCAGGCTGTTAGTGAAGATGTTGAATCAGGTATATTTAAACAGTCTGTCGTAGTGATCTCTAAACACTCAATAGAAATGAGGATGGCGGACAATACAGTTTGTAGGATAGATGCCCAATTGTTATTCTGACGTCTCTATGTACTACCTCTGGGCTGGATCACAATGGCAGCACTTCTAACCCTCCTAGTGGCAGAGTTAAGAGAGTCATCGCTGTAGATGCGCTGGTCTTTCTTATTTTCAGTCTGGATTTCTGTTATGTTCTAGAGCATTGATTTTGGCCAAGGGTGGAAGGTGAAAAATGTGAGTGATTAGCTCCTCAGGTGTACAAGTAGGTATAGTGATGTAAGGGGAGTTATCTGCATTTTGATCCAATTTTAGATTCGCTTGTGCTATGTCACATATGATTTAACATTTTGTGGAGACGTTCTCTGGTTCATTGAGCACAAGTTTGTCTTATCATAAGGGTGGCTTCTAGTATTCTGTCTTCATTGCTCAGTACACAAAGGTCTTTCCTTTCGTTGAGTACTTTTGTGGCCCCAGGGCAACCAACTATGATTCTTTTACACATTTCATGTCTCAAAATAACTTTACGAAGGACTAAAGCTGGTGCGTGGTAATCCATTTAGGACTTCATATAAGCCAAATGCATCATTTTCACTTCTGATGTTTAGACCATAATTAGTCATGTACCTTGCAACAACTCTGATCGCTTTGAGCGTGTCTGTACATAGTCGATATAGATTTTGTCCAACAGCTCCAGTACATAACTGAGATAACAAGATATTTAGATATATCCATAGTCTACTTTTCTCCTCACCAGTTTCTTTGCTGAACGCTTTGTTTTTCTCTGCAGAAACAATATGGCTAAGACTATTACAGGCTTCTCTCGATATTGATAACTGGAAGTGAAAAGGAATCTTTTTAGCATGTTACCCATAGGGTAGCGTTAGGGAGTTCATCAGGGAGGGGTTAGGGACGAGTGAGGGTGGTTTAGATCTGTTGAAGATGGGTTGGTGGCTGACGAAGAGCTGTTGGTTATGGCTGGGAGTATATTAGGATAACTGAGAGTCGTACGAGCTGGGCTTACAGGTGCTAAGAATGACTGGTGGCTGGTTGGAAGTCGCTATAGACGGCTAAGAGTTTCAGCGGATGTCTCTGGTTGGCTGGATGTCAGGAGTATCTGAAGGGTGTGCTGGAGCCACAAGGTTTGACCCTGGAAAGCCTGCCAGGTTGTTAGTTTACGTCTGATTACCATCAGTTGGCACACAGGAACTTCCTGCGCGAGTTTTTTCGTCCCGATATAAACGATAAATTGTGTTTCCTGACCCCGTGCCACAGCCTTCCTGCTGACGTTGCTACCATTAGGTTCGTGTGGGCTGGTAGGAAGGTTTGTTGTAGGCAGCGATGAATAGCTAATGAGCCTTTATTCTCTTCCTCCTCCTCCTCCTCCTCTTTATGATGGTGCTCCTTTGTCCGCCTGCCTGTGTCTTCCACCTTTTCTCCCTTTTTCTCTTGTCCTTATATCCCTGTCAGTCCTTCTCCTCGGCTAACACTATATATGCCATGCCTTCTACCAGTCATCCCTCTTTAGTCTTTGATATATGTTTCCTATTCTCTCACGTGTTTCTTTTTTTTCTCCTTGTCTTCTCCCTCCACCCTCACCACCAGTGCGTGCGCATCCCTCTCGACCTTCTTCACACTCAACCTCAGCCACCGCTTCCCTCTTCAGAGCTCTTCCTACCAGATCATCAGCTGTAGACCTGTCTTCCCGTTCACCCTGTCTCTCTCTCTCCTCTCATAATGCTCCTCCTCTTTTTCCTCTCGTCTCCTCTTGCCCCCGCCCTCTCTCCACCGCCTCTCCAAGATGCGCGGCGGCACATTTGATAAAGACCGCCCCACAAAACCTCTCTCTTGACATTAAGTCAGTTTAGGAGCGTGACTTGGGCTCAGCTAAACCGACAGAGTTGGTATTGTCCGTGGAAGCTCTCGCTTTATGATGTTGCCAGTATAACTTGGGACACCTGACTATTTTGTAATCCAGTATGCTCTACGGGTCTGTATTGTACTTTTGTAATTTTTTCGTTGCGCAGGTTGCTGCGTTGCTCTAGTTTCGTTCTTCGTTATGTTACGTTTCGTTTGGGAGTTTCGTTGTTGAAGTTCCTGGATTTGTCAGTGTATCGTGTTGATATGCATTGTTTTGAGTCGAGGATTTTGAGCCTGTTTTGAGCATATTCGTAGGCACGTTGAGCGTTGTTTCAGTTGTGGATGTGGAGTGATACGCTGCTGCATGACGTTGGCGGTACTTTGATGTTTAGCAGCATAATGCTGGCGGTATTCATGATCGAGGTTCTTTGACAATTTGCAACATAATGTTGGCTTTATTTAATGATAGAGTTAATAGAAAGGTTTTCAAGAACTATACCCTTTGTCCTTAATTTTCTCACACATCATTATGTAAGCCACCTCTCTCTCTCTCTCTCTCTCTCTCTCTCTCTCTCTCTCTCTCTCACTCACTCTCATACATATTCGCTATTTTCCGCGTTAGTGAGGTAGCGTTAAGAAGAGAGGACTGAGCTTTAGAGGAAATATCCTCACTTGGCCCCCATCTCTGTTCCTTCTTTTGAAAATTAGAAACGGGAGGGGAGGATTTCTAGCCTCCGCTCCCTCTCCTTTTAACCGCAAGGAAGACGTAGGAAGTATTCTTTCTCCCGTATCCCCAGGGATGTATATATATATATATATATATATATATATATATATATATATATATATATATATATATATACGTATATATATATATATATATATATATATATATATATATATATATATATATATATATATATATATATATATATATTGTTTTACTAAACCAGATGGGTCTTGGCTTTTCAAGACGTGTGCATCTTGGATCTTTCTGTTTTCACTGCCCCGTTATATCCTCTCTCTACGATGTACGATTTTTCTATTCCGTTGAAAAAGTTTCTCCATTTCGAGTGTGTTTATACACTTCATCACTTTCGAGCACGTCGAGACACTCGAGGGTTGGCTGGTGAGTGTTTGGCTATTTTTTTTTTTTCTTTTTAAGTCTCTTGAGGCAAAATTTTACGCTCGTGAGTGTTATTGGTGATTTTCATCGTTGGCCTTGATTGGTAGGGTACTGAAAGCTGGATTACTCTTTCATAATTCTGCTAATACTTGCACATTCTGTTTGCACTGCTCCTCTCCGTGGGGTGCTTCTATTGTGTTTGTTTCCATTGTTGTTGTTGTTTGTTGTTGTTGTTGTTGTTGCTAAAGGAATAAGTTCTTTTTCGTTGACCTCTGGTATTTTTCAGCTTCTTTTTTATTCTAATATTAGCTGAGACGGCACGGGCAACTGAGGCCTTAATCGAGGCCATCTCATTAATCTCTCTCTCTCTCTCTCTCTCTCTCTCTCTCTCTCTCTCTCTCTCTCTCTCTCTCTCTCTCTCTCTCTCTCTCACACACACACACACACACACACACACACACACACACACCCTAGGGGTAGATGAAGAGCCAGGTTAACTGTGGATGGACTTCCGCAACCAGGATTCGAACCTATGCGCTCGACCATGGGCACCCCATGAATGCGTCACGGTCAGGAACGCTGACTGCAACACCATGGAAGTCGTGTGTGTGTGTGTGTGTGTGTGTTTGCACGACTCTTGTGCATAACGGTACAGTCATTGGGTATGATGGCCGTCGTGCTCAAGGGTCGGACCGTCATGCTTAATGGGTCATAACACCATCCTCAGTGGTCGCACCGTCATGCGCAAGGGTCGTACCTCCATGCTCAAGGCTCGTATCTCCATGCTCAAAGATCGCACCGTCATGCTCAAGGGTCGTACCTCCATGCTCAAGGGTCGTATCTCCATGCTCAAAGATCGCACCGCCATGCTCAAGGGTCGTACCTCCATGCTCAAGGGTCGTACCTCCATGCTCAAAGATCGCACCACCATGCTCAAGGGTCGGACCGTCATGCTTAATGGGTCATAACACCATCCTCAGTGGTCGCACCGTCATGCGCAAGGTTCGTACCTCCATGCTCAAGGGTCGTATCTCCATGCTCAAAGATCGCACCACCATGCTCAAGGGTCGTACCGTCATGCTCAAGGTGTCGCACCGTCGCTGTGAATGTAATCTTTTTTTTTTTTTTATTAAATGTTGGAATTACTGACCGTCACATTCTAGAAGGTCGACACACTTGAGCGGAGGGAAGTTGACTCTGTTACAAGACATGGGGGGGGGAAAACACACGCGTCAGTGGACGTAGAAAAAAGAAAAAAAAGGAAAAGGTATTTCACAGAAAGATTTTGGATCCGATTTTCTTTTGTCGCCTTCGTCGACCTTATTGGATTAATGGCATCAATCAACTGGTTGGTCCAGGTGATCCAGGAGGTTGCCCGTCTGATCGTTTTCGTACACGAAAGATTAATGATTATTGCCGTGAAAGACTGCTCTTCGAGTACCTGGGTTCGACTCGCCTGTTCTGCTGTCGTAATAACCTCCTCTTCCTTCACCTTTCCCTCTCCCTCTCCGTCTCTTTCTTTTCCTTCGTCATAGTTATCCATAGACCCTTTGTTCCCTGTGTCCGGCTTTGTCTCCTTATATTTTCTTCCCTTTCTCGTCTTGTCTTCAGCTTCTACGTAAGATTGTCTTCCCCTTATTTACGTTATATCACAGCAGCGTTCTTATTCCGCTTGCAAGTTTTATTCTCAGGACTCGGCTTTAAGAGCGGGCGGCCAGCAGTAATCGCGCGTGTCACTGTGCAAGTCACACTTGCTCATCTTACGAACCAGTGAGGGCATTGTTCGCTCCGTATCTTGTGAACTAGTGAGGGGATTGGCAGGATAACTCGCACAAGTGCTTCTCGCCGTCATCTGGCGTGTCATGCTTTTGCCCTTGGGTCATAAATTGAAGGTCATGGTCACAGACTAAAGTCACGATATCTTTCATGCCCATCTCCACAACTTTAGAAACTCTGGAGGGATTAGAATGATCTTTGCATAGTTATTACTCAACAAGAAACATTGTCATGATCCACTTTCAGGGTCGTGCTTCTTGTTCAGGGTCTAGGGAGGGTCGTGGTGTTTTTCGTGTCCGCTCCACACCTGCCAGATCCAGTGGAATGATTAGCAGATATTTCTTGCATATGTGTGTTGCTGAGCCACCCACACGGCTGCACGTTAGATTCCTGTGTTTTTGCAAAAAAGTTTACCTACCACCTGGGTATCTATTGTGTTGTACAGATCCCAACTGTGACGTTTCGGACACAATTAGGATCATATGTCAGTCATCATTGGATAGTGTACCGCGTTTTGTATGTCACATATATAGTGGGTGTCTATTTTCTGAGTATTATCTATTCGGAAAGTTGGTTTCTTGGCTTCTCCAGTTGTTATGCCTTTCTTACAGCCCATTTTTCAAAAGCTTTGCCGTTCGGATATCTTCAGCTCGCATTTCACTGAATAAAGTTCGGGTTTTAGTGTGTGTCAGTGGAGCATCGTACAGTGATCAGGTATTTCGTGCAACTTTTAAAGTAAGGTGCAAGTTATGGCAGGGCGCTCAATGATGGCACCACGCTATGGGCAGCCCTCAGTGACTTGCACCAAGTTATGGATGGGCCCTCATTGATAGCACCAAGTTATTAAGGAACCCTCAGTAATTTACATCAGGTTATGGCAGGGCCCCTCCGTGACAGCACTAAGTTATGGCGGGGCCCTCAGTGATTGACACGTAAAGTTATAGGCGAGGTCCTCGGTCATTCATACCGAAGCTTTGGCACGGCCCTTAGTGATGGTCCCCATCAGTAATATTCCATCTTGCATTCCCTTTATCTTTTATTCGCCTTTACCTGCTTTACCTCCTCTTCGTCTGTGCTGGTTATGTCCCCCTCTTCTCTTACACCTTATCTGGCTGAATCACAACCAAATGATACCCCACTTCCGTCTTTCTCAGGAATCTTTCCTCTACTGCATTTCTTCCCCATTACAGTCTGTCTTCAACTCCATCTTCTTAACATCTGTTCTTTCCTTATGTCACGTACCATTGTCTCTATCTCCCCTTACCTCTTTCCGTTCATTCTACATCTGTTTACTGTATCTGTGAGAAGTATATCTGCTTCCTATTTTTCATTTTTTCTACCATGGTTTACACTCGACTTATTCCAGTCTTACCATTGCATATCTTTGTGGTTCTGGATCCTTCTGCTGATCCTACATAGTCAGCTTCCATTTTTCTTCACTGTCCATTCCATCCCTCACTACTTGTGTTCTCGTCTCCTGTAATTCGATCTTATCTTTTCCCATTCTATCCTTTCTCAATTGTCCTCATTCCCTGTAACTCATCTCTTTATCTATTCCATACTTTCCTATTTGCCTTCCCGTGTCTGTAACACCATCTTCCTTTATCAGTCACCTTCCTTCCTTTTCTTCTTATCCTCTCCTTCCTTATTTTTCTCCACTTTCCTTGCAGCTCCATCTTTCTTACCCATTCCACCCTTCTATGATTGTCTCTTAAACTCCACCGTTCCCTACCCCCTTTCCCTTCCCATTTCCCGTTCTCGCTACCTTCCTCCCCTCCTCATTATCGCATATGCACCACATTCCTCGATCTCAGTTACCGCCACATCTCTCCGTCTCCAGTCCTTTCTCTTCGTCTCTACCACCCGTTACCGTCCTTGACCGCGCCTCTCCTCCAGAGGACGTAACTTGCTATGTGAAGCATCCTTACAGAAGACAAAGTTCCTCCCGCTCTCAATATAACATGAGCGCTAGCAGCACACTCACCCCTCCCCCCTTCTCCCCCCTCTCACCCACCCCAAGGCTGTTCTCCAAGGTTCTTACGTACCTACAAGAAAATTTCGTCTCATCAGACAACTTCCAGTTTTGCAGAGGAGGAAAAAGAGAAATTGGAGACGAAGAAAAGGGAAGAACCAACTCTCCGCGGGAGGGCCAACACACACCCTTATATCTTGTGTTATCTTGTGTTATTTCCCGTTCTCCCTTCACTCCCCCGCCAGAACTTCCCTTCCTCCTTACACGGTCGTCCGGGTATACCACACACGTAAACGGATAAAACACGCGCCAAGACCGGAAGACAGACAGACAGACGGACAGACAGAGAGATAGACACACACGCACTCTCAGTGACAAACCTCCACACAACCAAACGAAAGATTAAGCACGGAAACAAGTAAACAGATGAACAAAGACGAACAAGTGAACACACACACACACACACACACACACATCTTACGTACTCAGAAAATGAAACCACTAAAAAAGACCAAAAGGAAGAAGAGGAAGAGGAGGAGGAGAGAGAGAAAAAAAAATCACCCCTCCAGTGTTTTCCGCCTAAGAGATCCTGTCAGAGGATATCCCAAGCCAGTTCCTTTCTGGGCCACTTTATCCCTTATTGATTAGCGAGCCAGACAATCCCTCAAGGCGCTGCCTTCTCTCGCTCCATCAGCCATTGGAAGAAATCCAAATATTAACTACAGTATATGTTCCACGTTATTTATCTTGTCGGCCGAAAGGCGACTGGGAATTTTTCCGAAAGGGAAGACTTTGTCACATACCTCGACTTCACAAAACTCGGAATTTGAATTTTCTTACCACACTGGAATATTTTTGCCTCTTGTGAAAAATCTGTCGACGGCGCAGTGTGTTGGAGGGCGTGTCTGCTGCCCCTGCCTCACTCCCAGATATACATTATGGATGGAGACTATTTCCTGGCTTTTTGGTCCTTGCGTACCTCTTGTGGGATGTTCTTTAGTCTCGCAGCCCACCATATGCCATGGGGGTATCAGGCGCGTCATCACGAATTCAGACACGGGTGAGGTCGGGGTATAGGGGGAGGGACGTGGCAGGGGGTGAGGACCACCGCTTCATTGGAAGTGAGGGTGTTTTTTGTTTTCTCTGTCTCTCCACTCGACCAGTCCTCCTCCCTGTTCCTCCTTTCTCTTCCAGGAAATATCATTCTCGTCCGAGACTTCCTACGTTCCAGTACTGCCAGCTCAAGTTCAGCGGCGTCCCATACCCCTTCTCCGCTGGATCGCCAGTACTGTTCTCACACACCATACAAAAAAAAAAAACACTCCTTTTAACACACTTCCGGCATTTTCCATCACCGTTCCAGATTCTTTTGAAATAACTTCACAACGGTTCCCTTGTCACTGACTAGCTCCAGTCCGAGATCCCTTTTCTCATAGTTGCAGTGCCATTTGAATATCCTTTCACCACGGCTCCAGTATTTCTTCAGCGTCGCCCCAGCAGTTGCAGAACAATTCCTCATACAACAAAAGTTTCATGGAAGGAAAGGGGCATGGGTGGAGGGGCAGAGGATGGAGGGGTGGGGGCGGAGGATGGAGGGGTGGGGGCAGAGGATGGAGGGGTGGGGGCAGCGGATGGAGGGGTGGGGGCGGAGGATGGAGGGGAGGGGGCAGAGGATGGAGGGGTGGGGGCGGAGGATGGAGGGGAGGGGGCAGAGGATGGAGGGGAGGGTGGAGGATGGAGGGGTGGGGGCAGCGGATGGAGGGGTGGGTGCGGAGGATGGAGGGGAGGGTGGAGGATGGAGGGGAGTGTGGAGGGCTTAGCGTAGCTTTTTCCGCCGTAACTCTCGTACAGAACTCCTCTGCGGGAAGTTGCTTTAAGATGCCAGCTTTGTGAATTTAATGGAGAGTTCTCTGTCTTTTCTCTCTCTAATTTCAGTGTTTATATATATATATATATATATATATATATATATATATATATATATATATATATATATATATATATATATATAATTTTTTTTTTTTTTTTTTTTTTGCTTTGTCGCTGTCTCCCGCGTTTGCGAGGTAGCGCAAGGAAACAGACGAAAGAAATGGCCCAACCCACCCCCATACACGTGTATATACATACGTCCACACACGCAAATATACATACCTACACAGCTTTCCATGGTTTACCCCAGACGCTTCACATGCCTTGATTCAATCCACTGACAGCACGTCAATCACACAAAATCTTTTTCACTCCATCTTTCCACCTCCAATTTGGTCTCCCTCTTCTCCTCGTTCCCTCCACCTCCGACACATATATCCTCTTGGTCAATCTTTCCTCACTCATTCTCTCCATGTGCCCAAACCATTTCAAAACACCCTCTTCTGCTCTCTCAACCACGCTCTTTTTATTTCCACACATCTCTCTTACCCTTACGTTACTTACTCGATCAGACCACCTCACACCACACATTGTCCTCAAACATCTCATTTCCAGCACATCCATCCTCCTGCGCACAACTCTATCCATAGCCCACGCCTCGCAACCATACAACATTGTTGGAACCACTATTCCTTCAAACATACCCATTTTTGCTTTCCGAGATAATGTTCTCGACTTCCACACATTCTTCAAGGTTCCCAGAATTTTCGCCCCCTCCCCCACCCTATGATCCACTTCCGCTTCTCAGTGAATGTAGGTTTGCGGCAGGGGTGTGTGATGTCTCCATGGTTGCTTAATTTGTTTATGGATGGGGTTGTTAGGGAGGTGAATGCAAGAGTTTTGGAAAGAGGGGCAAGTATGAAGTCTGTTGGGGATGATAGAGCTTGGGAAGTGAGTCAGTTTTTGTTCGCTGATGATACAGCGCTGGTGGCTGATTCATGTGAGAAACTGCAGAAGTTGGTGACTGAGTTTGGTAAAGTGTGTGAAAGAAGAAAGTTAAGAGTAAATGTGAATAAGAGCAAGGTTATTAGGTACATTAGGGTTGAGGGTCAAGTCAATTGGGAGGTGAGTTTGAATGGAGAAAAACTGGAGGAAGTAAAGTGTTTTAGATATCTGGGAGTGGATCTGGCAGCGGATGGAACCATGGATATATATATATATATATATATATATATATATATATATATATATATATATATATATATATATATATATATATATATATGTGTGTGTGTGTGTGTGTGTGTATTTATTAGGTTTCATTAGAAATCTAGTTAGCTAGATTCCTGATAAACTTTGTGCAAGTATTCATTGATAATGGATTCTGTAAAACCTAAAACGTTTGATAAGAGCTGCCTTTGGAGCTGGATTAGCGAAAGACGTTTGTGGCTGGATGAATTATATATATATATATATATATATATATATATATATATATATATATATATATATATATATATATATATATATATTTTTTTTTTTTTTTTTTTTTTATACTTTGTCGCTGTCTCCCGCGTTTGCGAGGTAGCGCAAGGAAACAGACGAAAGAAATGGCCCAACCCCCCCCATACACATGTACATACACACGTCCACACACGCAAATATACACACCTACACAGCTTTCCATGGTTCACCCCAGACGCTTCACGTGCCTTGCTTCAATCCACTGACAGCACGTCAACCCCTGTATACCACATCGACTCCAATTCACTCTATTCCTTGCCCTCCTTTCACCCTCCTGCATGTTCAGGCCCCGATCACACAAAATCTTTTTCACTCCATCTTTCCACCTCCAATTTGGTCTCCCTCTTCTCCTCGTTCCCTCCACCTCCGACACATATATCCTCTTGGTCAATCTCTCCTCACTCATTCTCTCCATGTGCCCAAACCATTTCAAAACACCCTCTTCTGCTCTCTCAACCACGCTCTTTTTATTTCCACACATCTCTCTTACCCCTACGTTACTTACTCGATCAAACCACCTCACACCACACATTGTCCTCAAACATCTCATTTCCAGCACATCCATCCTCCTGCGCACATCTCTATCCATAGCCCACGCCTCGCAACCATACAACATTGTTGGAACTACTATTCCCTCAAACATACCCATTTTTGCTTTCCGAGATAATGTTCTCGACTTCCACACATTTTTCAAGGCTCCCAAAATTTTCGCCCCCTCCCCCACCCTATGATCCACTTCCGCTTCCATGGTTCCATCCGCTGACAGATCCACTCCCAGATATCTAAAACACTTCACTTCCTCCAGTTTTTCTCCATTCAAACTCACCTCCCAATTGACTTGACCCTCACCCCCACTGTACCTAATAACCTTGCTCTTATTCACATTTACTCTCAACTTTCTTCTTCCACACACTTTACCAAACTCAGTCACCAGCTTATATATAGTTTGAGTACATTGTTTTTATTCTCATGTTTGTGTAACACACACACACACACTCCAGTCCGATCCAGGTATCCATTCATCAGCACTCCCCGAGGAGCGGATGAACAGCCACGTTGGCTGTGGACCGACTACCAGGATCGAACCCTGGCGGGCTTGTGCGTAGATGATGGTCAGCGACGCTAAGCGCGACACTACGGGAAGCTGTATTTGTGTGTGTGGGAAACTGTTTTAAAGTTACATATATATATATATATATATATATATATATATATATATATATATATATATATATATATATATATATATATATATATATGCCACAAATATTCCTACACATTGTAGGCGCCTTATCGATACGCTGCACCACATAGCCACAATGATCACCAAGGGTGTTGTGTGTGTGTGTGTGTGTGTGTGTGTGTGTGTGTGTGTGTGTGTGTGTGTTGTGAACATTTGTGTTACAGAGAGTTATACGGTTGGTTTGCCACGTCTCTTAACCTTGTGTATATGTACCACGTACGTACTCCTGTGTATATATGCGTACCCACCCCAGCCTAAGCCAGGTACCCATTTACAGACCAGCCCCAAAGGAAGGATGAGCACCTGGTTGGGTGTAGGCCGACTTCCACACCCAAGGTTCCAACCCATGCAAGTACGACCCCGGGTTTAAAACATTGTTGACTCATCGTCCGTAACGCTAACCGCTACACCACGGAGGCACCTTTGTATGTGTGTGTGTGTGTGTGTGTGTTGGAGGGGTTCAGCTCATGACTCATGCCTTCTGACAACGGTCTCATGAATAAGGAAGTCGTCTTTGGCTCACACTGTAAACAGTGTTTTGTGAAGGAAAATAGGAAAAGTTTTCGGTACAGATGGAATCTGTGAGATGAAACTTATCAAAGAACTGCAGGTCAAAGCGACTTTTAATCTCGCCGAGTTATTGTTGGAATCTGAATGTTTCGCTAGAATTGATCTGAATCATGGCGGAGATTGAATTTCTACGGTTCATTGCAATATTCATATTGCCTTAAGTAAAAACAAACCTTTGGATTTTCCGAGAAATTAATTTGCTGACTGATTCCCTGAGAAAAGAAGTTGACCCTGGATAAGGAAAAGGTTACTTCTTAACATCACAGAATCTTCCAAAGATGGAAAATATTCTCAAATATTCCCTGATAAGATACTCGAGTAGCTTTATTTCTATACTTGATGCATTGTTACTGCCTTATTCATTATTCAGTTAAGCACTGTTGAACTTTCTTTAATACATGGAAAGTCTTTTATCTCCAGGAGTCTGTAATGTGCTCTTTCCCATGACACAACCACTGAATGAATAGTGAAGGCCAATTGTAATGCTAACTTTGATGTAGAAAACGAGAATAATAGAAACGCCCGAGTTTGTCACCTAAGCTTATCTTCGCTTCTTAATGTGTCACTGGAAGTCATGTACTTCCAGACGTAGCTAACACAACCGCCACAGGAGAGCTAGTCCATGTGACTGTGGTCACACCCACGTCTGTGTTGAGAGACTTCAGGTTTCCAGCTGGTATATACAAATATAGTTCCATTTCTAAGAATGATATACACATAGTGAATATCATTATATTGTAACATCACTAAGCTTGTTGCATGATCTGAGTTCTTTTTACATCATATGAGTGGAAATTCCATCACTTAAGAGCATTAAAAACGATGTACGGTACTCGGCTGTAGAAGCAAAAAAATCTAAGACAAATATTTTACCGTAAATTTGTGTAGATGTACTGGAAAATTAAATACTGTTCACACAGATGTACCGTAGAGGTCCGGTCATCATGATAACAGATGGTGTTTGTTGATTGCTTTATCATCCTTGTAGTGCACACCATAACATTACCAGAACCACCTGAATATCACCATCTTTACACAATAATATCCTGGCTATTCAGAGTAGTCGTCTGTGCCCATTCTCGTTCCTCAAGAACATCAGTGATTTTTTTTCCAAAATGTTCTAATACTTCAAGTTCTGTGCGCTTTACAGATCATACGGTATTCTCTGTTTGTCGCGGGGATAAATCTTGACGATGTAAACCAGGGAGGGATTGTCCCTTAATGTCAGCCAGCTTTTGAAGTTGTATGGAACCGGAACCACGACAACAGACCAAGTCAAGTTGTAAGGGGAGTTGAATGCCATGGACTTCATCTGGATCGCTCCAAGATCTAAAACGCATGCGAAACACATGCAAAAGATGTCAGAATTAGTGAGAGTCCAGTAAACACTTCTGTTCTAATCTTCCCACACACAGAACACTCTTCTTCTACGTCACGCTTACTCATTTGTTCAGAATCTTGTCATGAACAAGAAGGTTCGTAAGTTAGCTGTCAGACGCCACCAGAATTAGTCGCAAGTCGCAGAATGTCAGCCTTCTAGAATCGTTACAGCTTACAGTTCCAGCTAGCACACAAATAGTGTATTGACTGCCAGCCTTGCTTCTCTGGTGTCATTCAGGCCCGCATGTTCATCAAAAACCATGAAAAGTCGGCCGTTAGAAGATGTTTTAAAGACTTCAGCCTTTGAGATCAAGTATTATCTAGCAATAAATTTTTTGTTTCCCGCTTACTCCGATCAAACAAAGCAGTTGTTGAAACTAGTCTTGACTGAGATGTTTAGATAAAACTTAGGTATAAAAACACCCCAGTCCTGCATTTCGCGTTTAACCCACCCTCCTTTAGTGCAACGGGTTCTGATTAGTTGAAACTAATTCTGATTGATTTTGGGTTTAAATGATATATATATATATATATATATATATATATATATATATATATATATATATATATATATATATATATATATATATATTCAAACACTTGCCTAAGCCAGGTACCCATTGCTTCAACTAGCCCCATAAGGGAGGATGAACAGCTGGTTGGACTGTGGACCGACTGCCTCGACCAGAATATTACTGTGTGTCGATGCTCTAAATGAAACAATTGGATCCATTGTTCTTTTAAAACGCTACACCATAGTACCACAATGGTGTTCCCCAACTACACGTAGGTCAGTGACATTTCTAAATCAACTTAGGGAAGTGAACTCCTCAGCAGTCATTCCACCAGCAGTAAAGGCTCGTTTCGTAAATGAATGTGAAGGAGAAACTGAAAGAACATGTCATAAACAGTTATTGCTGTCTCAACCAGTTACTGTCGTGTATGACCTCGTTTGACCTTCTTGAGTTACGTCTTTGGAATCTGATGCTCTTGCGTGGTTATCGAGCAAAACCAGACTATGTAGCGAGGGTTCATTCTGGAAGCGTTTCTGGTATTATGAATTAGCAAAAGCTTTGCGTTAAAGTTCATTTTCCTGAGGAAAGTTTATTAGTCATAAATCTGAGTGAGAGGTACAGTGTGTGTGTGTGTGTGTGTGTGAGCACAGAAGCGAGCACACACCCTCTCGCTGAGCGTAAAGTGAATTTAATGTTTTGTTTAACCCTTTTTTTTTTCAGAATGGTTTCCCAGGTGTGTTTGTGTGCGTGTGTGGGTGTGTGTACTTACCTTTTTCAACTGCACGGGGAGGAAGTATTATATTCTTGGAGCCCTATCTTTTGAACAGTCTTTACTATCATACAACTGCTAAGATTTCTGTATGTTGTCTGTATTTACCATTTCTTTATTCATTTTATTACATTCGTCCATCACTATACTAAAAAAGAACTTCACATCTTTTTCGAGTTTCGTTGCTAATTTCATGTTTTGGCTTCCGTTTTTTGTCACTACATCTCTCTGAGACCTGTTCAGTGTTGAAGTTATCAGTCTGTTTAAAAAAAACTTTAAGTTTGTGATCAGGTCAACCTTCACTCTTCCTCCCTCCAAAGTAGGCACACTGAAGGCCTGTTACTCAGTTATCTTGCTTCTGGTACCGTCTTTCTTGTTTTCAACTGAACCATCTCGCTTAGGTCTTTGTGCCTTTCTTAGTGTAATGACCAAACTTGAGAAGCATTTTCTATGTTTGGCCTCGTGTATGATATAAATTATTCCCTAGGTGTTTCCCTATCCATGCAGTTGAATGCAGTTCTAACATTTGCTTGCAGGCAATTGGTCTCCTTGGCTATTCTACTAAGGTGGGATTCCAGCGATATGTTTGGGAAGTTATAGACTACCAAGTCTTTCTCACACATACAGTTCTGCAGCTTATTTCATACATGATGGTATTCATATCGAGACTCGCTTCCCCTGTATCTTATCATCAATCATTTATATTTACATCAATTTAGATTTTCATCACCCATTTATCAGACCAATCTTGGAGTTTGTCAAGGTCTCATTGTAAGTTGATGCAATCCACCACGCATTTCGCTTCCTCATAACCCGTGCATCATCATCGTTATTCATGTGGGAGTCCGAACCTTCTGGCAAGTCATTCACAGAGACCAAGAAGAGTATTGATCCCGAAAGCGAAATCTTGCAGCACCCTATGGTTACCTCAACCCATTTTGAGTTTTTTTCTTCTTTTTTTTTTTTTTACCTGCTGCTACTACTATTGCTACAGTAATCTCCACCGATGAGGTTTCCTCCCTTATCCCTGCATGGTGATCCAATTTCTTATTGAGCCTCCCATGTAGTTCAGTGTCAAATGCTTTCTGGCACTCCAGGTACAAGCAGTCCATCCAGTCTTTTCTTTCGTCCAATACAGAGCGAACTCACTCTTTCGCGGAAATTTGCGAGATTTTTGTGTATAATTTTCTTTCCCTAAGCCCGTGTTGTCTTTCATTAAGGTCATTTCTCCTCGACAGAAAGTCATCCATTTGCTCTCTGATTTTTATTTTTTTCAATGTCATTTAGACAACACTCGTCAGTGAGATCAGTTTACATTTCAGCGCCTTTTCTGAGACTCCTTCCTCGACTACTGAACTCTATTTTCCAATTTATGTACGTCCCTTTATATTCCCTTGGCACTTTGTCTTTCTCCAGCGACTTCTTGAAGAGTATTTCAAGAGGTTTGTCGAGTATATCCCTTCAGTATATACGGTGCTAATTTATCAGGATCATGAGCCTCGTAAATTTCAAGAAACGTTTAGTATTGTCTCTTTTAGATATCTGAAAGTTGTTTAAGACCTCCTTCCCACTCTGTTTCATTAATGTTGGGCTATAGTGTCTTCAGCTGTGGAAACACCTTTGAACATGTCATTAAGCTCTTCACATATCCCTCTATCATCCTCTACATCTCCTCCCTCTGAATTCCTTAGCCTGATGAGCTGCACTTCAACAGAATTTCCTCTTGATGAATCTATGGGAAAGTCTCGGAGTTTCTCCTGGCTTGTCTACTACATTCTTTTTAGAGTTTTGCTTTCCTCCTTCCTTATTCGGCTATGCTCATTCATTGCGCTCTTATACCTAACAACCTAACTGGTGTACCAACCATATCATCGTCACACTATATAGCTCGAATCTCCTTTGCTTTTGGACATCTGTTATGAAGTATTCCCCCCCCCCCTCCCACGTCTTTTTTAACCTTCCTTTTAGATGAAGCTAAAGGCACCCATGTTCCTACTCCTTGATTGTAAATTTAACAGGACTTTTCACCATAATACCCAGATTCTTGGCTGTTGAAATACATTTCCCAATTTATGTTTCCAAATAATATCGTTAAGTTCTGTGCAGACTTTTCACAATTATGTCTCCTCTTTTAGTACCGTTTCATCTCTGCTCTTTCAAACTTAATCATTCAACGCATGATTAAATTTTAGCATTACATGAGCACTTTCTCTGATCGATGAATTATATAAGATATTCTCAATACTCATACTAGTATGTATGAAGATTAGATCTTGTAATTATGGCATATTAGTCCCTCTCATCCTAATGTTTTCACTGATAAGCTGGTATTAGAAATTTTCCTGTATACAGAGATTTTTTCTCCATGGTTCCCGGATACCATAAGAATCAAAAATCCCCCAGTCTCTCTTTATGATATCCCTATCATTAGTATTTTAACTTCTCTGAAAAAGGTACGTTTTAATGCTTCATATACCATCCTGATTGTTCCTTCACTTATTTCGATGTATATTTGTGTTTGATCTTTCTTACGGTTACCTTTCCCATCACGTAGTGTGTGAATAGGCTATCTACTACTGTTATCTATAACATATACAGTTATCTCTCATTAGCAGGGCCAGTTTCCCTCTTCCTTTGTCATCTCTTTTCCTTACTGTCATTAACCTCTGTGGGCAGAAAAGGCGAGATCATATGTCTTTAGTAAGCTTTCATCAGTTCTAACAGTATCAGAAGCTTTTTATCTTGTATGATTCTTTGCTAACAATATTTTAACATGTACAACTAATCCATCGGTGTTTGTATACAATATTTTCACCTCTGCATGACCTTCACCACTGAACTGCCGTGCTGGCGGGTGTATTCCATCCTCTTGCATCGTATGTTATCCTCCACTTTTTGCTGACTGTATTCTTTACTTCTCTCCCTCTCTCTTCCCTCGGTCTATCATGTTTGATGAATACCCCACTGAATTCCACCTTGTGTTTATGTTTCTTAGCTTGCCAAAGTACCTCCTGGCTAGATAACTCCAAAGCAAACGTAAATATAATTGATCGTCCCCTTATGTCTTGATTATTACCCCCAGTGTCCTCTTTTCTTTGATCATAGAAAATATATCTGGTAGTTCTTTAGCCTCTGATGATATTTTGATGAGCGTTTCTCCTTCCTTCCTCTTCTTTATCTGGTGTTTGATCTTCTAGTCCAAAAGTCAAGATATACATCTCAGCCTCATGGTTGATAGATGCCATCCTCTTTATGGCTAAGTCCTTTGGCGTTGATCGTCAGTCTCTGTGTCTCGGTTTTCTCTGTAATCTCCCCATTTGCCCGCAAGCACTGATGAGCCTGTATACTCTGCAGTCGTATAAGTTTTTCCTCTGCTGGACCATAAATTTTCCTGATTGTTACACTACTTCTAACAGCGTTCATTATTCTATCCATAGCTTCACCCAATCTCCTGGATACCTTTGTTACAATGCCCCCAGGTTCCTGCCCCGGTACATCAGCCTTCATGCTTTGAATCATTAACCAGCCATAGAAACCGCTCCTCCTCCCCCTCCCTGCACACTGTTTTCCGTAGTTATTGTACATTATGTGATGGGCATTTCCTCATGTTCAACAGCTTCCAAGACATGTAGAGTGGTCCCTTCTGACCTTTCGTAATCTTTACTCATTCTGTCTTCTTTTCTGTGTGTTGGGTGTGTGTGTGTGTGTGTGTGTGTGTGTGTTGGGTGCGTGTGTGTGTGTGTTGGGTGCGTGTGTGTGTGTGTGTCAACAAAATATAGAGCTGCTCTACACTAGACGGGTGAGCACAATTAACCACTTAAGCAAAATAGTATGACACTTGGGTAAGAGTCTGGCCTTTGAACAAACTTAAGGATCGCGGTCAAACAAAGGTCGTGCTCCTCATACCCCAAGACTCGTAACCTTCCTGCTCGACATGGTCGTTGGTGTTTACGGTTCAGTTAGTCTCTGTGGCACTGTACATGGGAGGGTCACGTGATCACGTGGAGGAATCACACAAACGCGTGCCGTCTGGACAGCGCTACCATCAGTGGTGCTCTTCATTATGATGCTGCACGTCACAAATGCTGATACTGCTCTGCCACGAGTACTTCCACAGCACGGCGGTACGACAAGAGCACGACGGTACGACAAGAGCACGACGGTGCGACAAGAGCACGACGGTACGACAAGACCACGACGGTGCGACAAGAGCACGAAGGTACGACAAGAGCACGACGGTACGATAAGAGCACGGCGGTACAGGAGCGCGATGGTACAACAAGAGCACGACGGTACGACAAGAGTACGACTATACGACAAGAGCACGACGGTACGACAAGAGCACGACGGTACGACAAGAACACGACGGTACGACAAGAACACGACGGTACGACAAGAACACGACGGTACGACAAGAACACGACGGTACGACAAGAACACGACGGTACGACAAGAACACGGCGGTGCTACCTTTCAGCATGATGGCCCTGGGCTTTGACCTTAAACCCTAAGGGTCAGGTGAAAGATCAGACCTCCATGCTCAAGCGTTACATATCGTGACCAGGAGGTTTACGTAATTCGACATTCTAGAGATGTTACCCCTTGAAGACCAGAGCCATATCGAACTAACAGAATGGCATTAAACCTACATAGACATCTATCTGTCCCTTGAAGACCAACGCCATATAGAATTATCAGTATGGAGTTATACCTACTTAGATAATTGTCCCTTGAACACCACAGACCTACTGAATTATCAAAACGGTATTGTACATAAGATATTTTGGCAATGGATTCCATTGTTATTTGATTTCCTACATTGCTCCTCCGGCAGTTTGTAATCCCGCAGGAGTCCTGCCAGAGGCCACCGGCTAGACTCCTGTACCGAGGATTCATATGTATTAATCAACTGTACAGTTTATAGAATATTCACCATTATGGAATATACTGGCTATTAATCTTCCACTGCCCCGCACGTCATGCTCTCTCACTCTGTTTCTCTTTTGCCCTTTCCTTTGTATCCGCTCGTGCGCCTCGAGTTCGCCCAGCAACCAGGTTCCCTGGTTACCAGTCCACGTCTCCACTTGCCCGCGCCACACCCTGATCACAAGAATCTTCCACTAACCTAAGCTGGCCACTACCGCCCGCGCCCTCCCAACCTCACGTTTGCCTCACCCTCGTCCTCTCGTTACATCTCCCAAACTCGCGACCACACGAACATCTCTCCCTCCCCCCACCTAACTCTTCAATTAAGCCCACCTCCCCTCCACCCAACGCTCTCCACCCCTCCTCGCCCCACATCATCATGCTTCCCCTACCCACGCCTTCCCCCCTCCCAGCCACCATCACCTGTACATGCCCGACCCATGCAAATATGGGGTGAAGTAAAAATCATTAAACTCCCATATGTTCTTGCCAATGGTTGCAGCTTTTACAAGCTGGGAATAATTTCGTTTTCTGTGTCTCATCTTGGTGTATGATGAGTGCGTTTATAATTTGCTTTTACCATTGTGTTCTTATTCTGTTTTATTGTTATGTCTATCATAATGGTTATCTTGTTCTCTTGTGTCGTTATATCATGCGGACGTTTATTATTATTATTGTTTTTATTATTATCATTATTATTATTATTATTATTATTATATAATCTTGGTTGCAGCATGCTCTTGTCAGCGTCCAGTAATATGGGATCTGGAACACCTTCATTCCACAGATATTTAAAAGGAGTTTCAGTATTTCATGTCATGGACATTCCGTAAAGGGATATCAAGCTGGTGAATGAAGAATATCTTTTCCTAGGTATCTGTACGGTTGGAAATAACTCGCTAAAGACAATATTCGAAGATTGCGAAGGTGGGGAGGGAGTAAGGGATGTGCTGAGGGAGGGGAGGAAGGGATATTTAAGGAGAATTGGCTGGGGAGGTGGGGATATGTCAACAAAAGGAGGGAGGAGGGAGGTTTAAGAAAGATGTGTCATGGAGGAAGGTGCATGATGGAGTGGTGAGGAGGTGCTGGGAAGTGGGGATGGGAAGGAGTGGTAGGGATGAGCTGCGGTGGATGGTTTAAGAGGGAGTATTGTGGCGGTGCTGCGGAGGGAGGTGTAGAAAGGAGTGGTAGGGAGGGGTGAGAAGGAATGGTGGGGGAGGTGCTGCGAAGGGAGTTGGAAAGAAGGAATGGGTAAGGATGAGCTACGGAGGAGGTAGTTTCAGGAGGGAGTGGTGGAGATGAGTTGTGGGAGGAGGAAGGGAGGAAGAGGATGGAAGTAACGATAGATGGGTGAGGACGAGACAGATTTATGAAGTGAAGAAACCCGTCCGAAGAAGAAGAAGAAAAAAAAAAAGAAAGCTTGAAAATTTGCAATGGTGAATAGGAGTTGGCCAGATCCTGTTTATGAGCTGTTGGCCTTCTTCCTTCAGCCGATGGAGTTTATCGCCATTGTTAGCGGTACAATACACCCCAAATTAGCGACCCCAACCGACTCTTCTTTATGGTACCTGCGATGACCTAATCTTAGGGATGGTATTTAGGAGAGAGAGAGAGAGAGAGAGAGAGAGAGAGAGAGAGAGAGAGAGAGAGAGAGGTGGGGGGGTGAGATAAGAAAAAGGGGGGCGAGTAATTATAACAGGTGGGCATAATGAGGTGATGCACCAACGCGATTAAGGCAAAACTGGACATTAGCATACAAATGTTCTGTTTATGGGTCTTGGTCACCACTTTTCCCTCTCCTGACTTTCCATCTGACTTGCAAACTAGATCCTGCCCCCATTATGTTTCCCCTCTGCAGATGGACGGGAGGATGTGTGCCGCGGAGAGAGAGAGAGAGAGAGAGAGAGAGAGAGAGAGAGAGAGAGAGAGAGAGAGAGAGAGAGAGAGAGAGAGAGAGAAATACAGTGTGTGTGTGTGTACTTTGAGTACCTATGATGAGATTTTGCCAGAAAGGCGGAACTATCGCGTAGTGCTCACCCCCGCAGGAGAACCTCGAGTCACTGAGGACGAGTCGTGTGAGTTACGCTTGTGAAGTGGAGGCCAGCAGCCCACGTATGGGGGGAGGCAGAGAGAAAATACAGCAAAGTGGGAGAAATGAGTAGAACTCAAGAGCCGCAGAAGTGCTCGCTCCGTGCAGCCGTCACTAACCCTCCAGTTACCCAGGTGGGTAACACTGGTGATATACCTGCCTCCCACCTGAGAGAGAGAGAGAGAGAGAGAGAGAGAGAGAGAGAGAGAGAGAGAGAGAGAGAGAGAAAATACAACACAAGCTTATCATACACAGCTTATTTGACACGCATCATTTTCCCTTTTCTTGGCTTTCAATAGACACATAAAAATGTGTAAAAAAAAAAAAATACATAAACCTTAGATCTCTTTCCAATTCATGTAAAATTTGACGCAAAATTGGATACTGTCAGAAAAGGTATGACACGACCACTCACGTTTGCTGCTTTTCAAGAAAAGTAAAAGAGGTAAATGACTGACTCACTGATTCAGTTTAAAAGATACACCGATCCTCCTCTCAGTGTCGCTCCGTTTTTGTTTTGATACTAAGCTGATTCGACATCCATGAACCTGCAACGTTTTCCAGTCCAGCTGATCCTACGTTCATAACGACGAGAACGTTACAGCGAAGTTGACTCTCCTCATACAGCGGCTTTATGAACAGTTGATCCTCAGTTCCTATTGTTGCCATATAATGAAACCAAGCTGATTTCTGTTTTCCCTAGATGTCTCCCAACCTCTTCTCATCTCGCTACAACATATTTCAGATAGAACCTGGTCACGTGAAGGTTTTAGAAAGAGGTTGATTCTTCTTTCATGTCCAGTAAACGTGTTAGAAAGAAGATTGGTTTTTCTTTCAGTTTAGTAGACTTTTCTACAGATGTTATCTTTCCTTTCACGTCAAACAGGTTTTTGAAAGAAACTGACCTTTATTTCATGTCCGGTGAACGTTTTTGAAAGAAGTTAGCCCTTCTTTCATGTCAGATATACGTTTTTGAAAGATCACGACTCTTCTCTCTTGTCATGTAAACGTTTATGAAAAAACTTCTTTATATCATACTTCAAAGACATTCCTGAAGGAAGCAAACCTTATTTTCATGTCACTGAAACGTTTTTCTTGCAAGCTGATACGTTTAAGTCGCTAAGACGTTTGAAGAAGGAACAGTCCTTCGTGCCTAATCACCAAAACGGTTTTTTTTGCCTTGGGATGGACATAGAAACTTTTCTGCGAAGCGATTAGCAAATATGTCATTCACTTGACTTTTTCTTTAAGCAATTCTTGCATTTATTTCTTATAGAGTTTCACCAAATTTTTTTTTTTAATATATGAAGTATTCACATTACCAAACTGAGCGAGAACGTTTCCGAGATAACCTTATCAAGAAACATATCAAGTTACACCGCAGGACTGAAGGCTTCCCTTCAAGGGAGTCTCATGGCTGGGCGGTATACGAAGACATCAGACTGAGAGACAGACGTTGATTTTTCACAGTATTGACCTTTATGTTTGAGTAATAACTGGAAGATCTCTCAGTATGATGAATGTGATATCCACACCGTATGCTTTACCATATGGACAGGTCGTCTGTTTATTGCTGTTTAAGGTATAGGGAAAAAAAGATGACTCATCAGATACGTCATTTCCTTGTGAATTGGCTGACAATGGGCTCCATGGCCAAGGAGTAAGGATTAATTTTCATTAAGTTGCTGACTGTAATGCAAGTATTCATTATTCCAGAGATGTATGGAAGACTTTATAAGAATCGAATCTTGGCTAGAATCTAAGATTTTAAGAGAAGTAACCAATAATTTATCAAAGGAAGACTTTCGAGATACAAGACGAAATTCCTGGAACCTTAAGATCCTTTCTTTTTCTTTGCGACACCTGGAAAATGAAATATAAACCTAAAACCCTTGGTTCCAGAGGACGAGAGGGGTCAGCTTCCCTCTCCCCTACATTCGTAATGGAGACTAGACCTGAGCCAGGCCTCCCCTTACATCCCTATCTTCACCACTACCGTCACTCGTCCTTCTAGTCTCCCACACCACCACTCCCATATATCCATCCATTTGTCGCTTAGGATCCCGTGGGTTCATACCTTGCATCATCACCTCACTCACCCCCAGCGTCCCCAGCTTACCTTCTCAGCAGTTCCCTCAGTAGCCCTAACCCATAGCACTCTCTCACCTTCACCATCGCAGCTGTATCTGGTGGGGATCGAGGAGGCATCACCCAAGACTCTTCTCTTCAAACATACATAATTTAGCTAACAGGGGACCTGCTGCCTCTGGCTGACAGAGGAGGCGACCTACCATTCACTCCAGGGCTACCCCCATCAGGAGTGGCGCTGTAGGCAACGCTTGTAGCTAATGGCTTCAGTTTATACTAGCTTCCAAGGGCATCACTTGGGACCCGTGAGAGTGACGCGCACGATGCTAATGCCTGATGTTTATGCTGGCTTCTACGGCTCCGCTGGGAGATATGTCAGGGGATGATGGGTTCTTTGACGTTCTTTGAGTCTTCAGCTCTCTCTCTCTCTCTCTCTCTCTCTCTCTCTCTCTCTCTCTCTCTCTCTCTCTCTCTCTCTCTCTCTCTCTCTCTCTCTCTCTCTCATCGCTAAACTGGTGTACAAAGGATTAATGAGGTACCAGGGGACAACATTACTGGCCCAGTTACTTAGGCGGGAATTATTAAGCTAGTGAGTTACCAGGTTTTGAATTATCGAGGGTGAGGCAAAGTAAAATCATCCGGGGTGTTCTCGTATTCTGATCCCTCCCTCTCCTCCCACGGAGGGGATGGCGCTTGTGGTGAGGCGAGAAGGTCGTGAAGGAGGAGTGAGGGAGGGAGGGAGGGGAATCACTGAAGGACGTTTGATAAAAAGGGGAAGATGGAAGAGTGGAGTGGAGTTTGTGTGGAAAAAAGGTGAGTGAGGGGACGAGAGAGATCATAGGAGGGATGAATAACAGGCCAGGGGTGAGGTGAGGGGGTGTGCTGCTGGTGTGAGACCACGACTAAGAAAGAGACGGAGTGCAGCCCGTGCCGAGGTGAGCCGTGGGTTATGGTAGCAAAGTGTGAGCTCTGAACATGAGTTTCCCAAGATTTGGATGAGGAGTAAGATGAGGGGATAGAACGAGATATTAAGGATGTTGAAGAGGATAGAAGAGAAGAATGAGTGGCTGTGAAAGGACTGGTATTCAAGATGAACGTAGAGCAGATGTCGGAGAGAGAGAGAGAGACGAACGTAGAAAGGTAGATGGACTTGTGTAGGGATATAGGGATGATAAAACCCAGGCCTTTTTGCTAGCTTCCGACAGACGTGTCTTTACAAAGACATCGTAAGATCAAAATGTACGGTACATCAGACCATGCAATGTATTACAAAATGTACGGTACATCAGACCATACAATATATTACAAAATGTACGGTACATCAGACCATGCAATGTATTACAAAATGTACGTTACATCAGACCATGCAATGTATTACAAAATGTACGGTACATCAGACCATACAATATATTACAAAATATACGGTACATCAGACCATGCAATGTATTACAAAATGTACGTTACATCAGGCCATGCAATGTATTACAAAATGTACGGTACATCAGACCAATGCAGTATATTACAAAATGTACGTTCCATCAGACCATGCAATATATTGCAAAATGTACGGTACATCAGACCATGCAATATATTGCAAAATGTACGGTACATATAATCATGCAATATATTAAAAAATGTACAGTACATCAAGCTATGTAATACATTAAAAGCTTAGGTACATCTGAAAATGGAATATGGATAGTAACACATGCGAACACTGATGAAATATACGAAATGTTTATGAACAAACATGATATAGCATGCATTACATTCATCATGCATTGCGTTCGACATTAAAAAGTCTCATTACACATAAAATGCATTACATTTAACATTCAAAGTCTCTCGGAATAACTTTCGAGTTAGAAAAATGTTCATTACGAGAAAGAGTAAAGTTATTTTAAAGATATTTTTGTAGTGTGTGACGTGGGATGTGTGGCAGAGAAGGATTAACGAATACAAGAAATATACGACATTTTCTTGTTATCTGTGATGACTGTTTGTGATGACTGTTTGTGATGACTGTTATCTGTGATGACTGTTTGTGATGACTGTTTGTGATGACTGTTATCTGTAATGACTGTTTGTGATGACTGTTATCTGTAATGACTGTTTGTGATGACTGTTATCTGTAATGACTGTTTGTGATGACTGTTTGTGGTGACTGTTATCTGTAATGACTGTTTGTGATGACTGTTTGTGATGACTGTTATCTGTGATGACTGTTTGTGATGACTGTTTGTGATGACTGTTATCTGTAATGACTGTTTGTGATGACTGTTGTCTGTAATGACTGTTGGTGATGACTGTGATGACTACATGTGTGTGTTAGGGGAGAGAGATTTACTCTCGTGTTGTCCCGTCTGTTTGACCTTGTATGTATGTAGTATGCGTACTCTTGTGTATCTGTGCGCGCGCGCGCACATATACGCGCGCACACACACACACACACACACACACACACACATACACACACACTAGCACATGTGTGTGTGTGTGTGTGTGTGTGTGTGTGTGTGTGTGTGTGTGTATAGTGATTATTTGAAATTTCGTAATACGAAATAGGTCTGGAGATTAACCATTTTAGTTTTGTGATATCCAAGAGAGTTTATTAAATCCATGGTTTTATTATTTTTAATTAGTTAAAGTATCTTTCTCCATAACGTGACCTCAGAGTACTCATTCAGAGTGAAGTTCCTGTAATTGCCAATCGTAATGAAAGGTAATTCCATCGTGTTGCATGCGAATGCCCAATAACTGAAAAGTCATTAAGGGAAGTGCTTACTTTCTGTAAACATTACAAAAATAATACGGCAAAATGATAGTAAATGTTTAACATTTGAATGTTTGAAGACCACCTGGATGGATTACGAGAATGTTTTTCTTTTTTCTCTTTTTTTTTTTTTTAAGGTTTAACGGTAACGTAAAATTACCATATGCTCTTCCACGTGGGTAACTTATTGAATTACCCCTGTCACTCGTGTCAGTTAAGATGTTCACTTTTCCCCAATTGCTGAAGTCTTTGTTTTAATTGTTCTCATTTCTGTCGTTCGTGTCCCATTCTCAAGTCATTCCGACAAATAAGTTTTCTTCTACTCAATGCGATGTTTATGCTAAAGATGGTCAGTAGGTATCAAAGTATTCCACGAAAAATGCTTATAAGTTTCATTTTAACATATGTAGCAGTATATTATAACAGCGAATGATACTAGTAGCTACAGGAGGATATATATATATATATATATATATATATATATATATATATATATATATATATATATATATATATATATATATATATATATTATCCCTGGGGGTAGGGGATTAAGAATACTTCCCACGTATTCCCTGCGTGTCGTAGAAGGCGACTAAAAGGGGAGGGAGCGGGGGGCTGGAAATCCTCCCCTCTCGGTTTTTTTTTTCAATTTTCCAAAAGAAGGAACAGAGAATTGGGCCAGGTGAGGGTATTCCCTCAAAGGCCCAGTCCTCTGTTCTTAACGCTACCTCGCTAATGCGGGAAATGGCGAATAGTTTGAAAGAAAGAATATATATATATATATATATATATATATATATATATATATATATATATATATATATATATATATATATAAAGTAGGAACTTATAACAAATCTGACTTAAAAACATTGCCCTGTGCGTGGAGAGGGGAACCTTATCCTTACTTGTGATGATGGACGATTGTTGTTGCTATAAATGCTGTTCTCTGCACCTCAGTCTGTGAAAACTGGGACAAGGGAGAGTGCGGGGAGCAGAGAGAAACGAAAAGAGAATGGAGGACGGGTGAAAAGAATGCCCGTAATCAAATCTCAAAAGCTGTGATGTATTGTCAATACATTGGAAGAATAGGATGAAGAATTTAAGATGATACCTAAAAGAGAAGAGAAAGAAAACGAGACACGGTGGAATGGCCGAAAAGTAAAAATGGGAAAACTTATATTGGTAGAATGTGTGTCTCCCGCTGGTGATGAAAAGAGCTTTCCGGTAGTGATTGGAGGACCCTCGTGTTGTTGATATGTGCCAATGGTTTCAGAGCTTCACAGATAAACTCGCAACCACTGACCGGCGGGGGAAAGGGAAAAAGTTGCGACCTGAAAATTATTTGTAGTGCAATACTTTGGTTACTTTGGTTGGAGCATTGTCGCTATGGTGGATGTGTGTAGGGGTGGTGTGGAGTACGGTGGTTGTGGTGTACAGCGACTGTGGTGGATGTGGTGTGGAGTTAGGTGGTTGTGGTTGTTCTAGGTGTGGTGTACAGTGGTTTTAATGAGTATGGAGTGTGGAGTATGGTGATTGTGGTCTTAGCAGGTATGGTGTACAGAGGGTGTGGTGTGAACCACGGTAATTGTGGCTATGGTAGTTGTGGTTTACGGTGGTTGTGATGTGTGCGCAGTGAGGTTTGGTTGCTGTGATGGGTGTGGTGCAGAGTATAGTGGTAGTGGTTATGGCAGGTGTGAGGAATGATGGTTCTGTAGATATTGTGTTATTCTTCGCGCTGTATTCTTGTCAGATATCTCACTTTAGCTTCCTTACTTTCGTTACCTTTGAAGTTAGGGAAGATATTGCAAAACTCGTATGCCAGGAGTGTTGCAAGTTTATTGTCGTATTAAAGGGGTCATGAACGTCCTTGAAGATTACAGTGCTATTGCACTGTAGCGAGACTGAGCTGTAGGGAATAGTTTTGCTGCAGTGAATGTAACTGTATTGTTATCATTTTGTGAACGATTTCATGTTTTATGCTATGATCAACTATTTTCTTGTTGCACAGAAATCATGTTTATGACAGCTATGAGCATCAGCCGTTTGTTTAGCATTAAAACAACATTCTATTCAGTATTTTGGAAAGACAGATAAATACACAACTGATGGTCCGTGACGAAGGTATCTGCTAGAGGAAAAATAATGATAGAATAAATGGGTAGTCTGTGCAGATGGAGTCAGGATAGTAAAGCAAAGTTTCTACCACATCCAACACTATGGATGGAGGTAGTATAAGAAAGTAGACGGTTCCTCCCTCTCTTCACTATAGTTAGGGACAGGATGGTAAAGTAGAACGCTCTTCCCCCCTCTACTATAAAGGATACAGGGTAGTTAAAGAGATGGTTCCTTCTCTTAAACCATTATAGATGGGGATTGGATATTAAAGAAGACTCCTCCTCGCCAACCGGTATAGATAGTGACAGGATAGTAAAGCAGAATGCTCCTCGTCACTATTATAGCCAGGGACAGGATTTTAAAGCAGAAGTTTCCTCCCCACCCACCATTATAGATGGGGACAATCAGAAAACTCCTTCCCCACCAACCACTACAGACAGGGACAGGATGGTATAGCAGAAGGCTCCTTCCCAACCACCCTATTCCTCCAGCATATCAGCTAGCAGTAAAACTCAAATACCTTTTCATGTATTCTCGCATGTTAGCTGTTATCGCCAAAGAGGGGAAATTACAGTCATGATTGCTCTAACTTGTTATACATGCAGTGAGTTTCTGTTGTACTTGCCTCATACTCCACTCACGGTTCCATGTAGGTTCCGTGGCCTTTTTACAATATATTTAGGGTATTGCTTTGCATTTTCATTAGACTTGCATTGCCATTTCATTGCGGTAGCATTGCATTTTCAAGAGCAGTCGTGTTGCAGCCAAAGCGAAATTGCTTCTCCAATTCTCTTTTGGAAACAAAAGCTGTTTCCAGCAGTGTAAGTTAAGAGATGCACTGAGATGCATCAAGAGGATTTACTGAAATGATTGCTTTAATAGAATACTAGCAAAGCAGGTATTTCGAAACTTTACGAATCTTAAAACTATTTGGGATCTTAAACTTACAGAAACAGACTAAAGAACGTTTATAACACCAGCAAATCAGGTTTTTCAACACCTCAAGAATTTTGGAACTATTTTTCGGAATCC
This sequence comes from Panulirus ornatus, assembly GCF_036320965.1. Taxonomy (NCBI): domain Eukaryota; kingdom Metazoa; phylum Arthropoda; class Malacostraca; order Decapoda; family Palinuridae; genus Panulirus; species Panulirus ornatus. Next base: position 17,449,806 of record NC_092261.1, on the reverse strand, counting down.
TTATTTTTGAGTATCTTAAACTTAAAGAATCGGACTAAAAAGGGTGTTTTAGCCTTTGTGGATGTCTAGTTAAAAAGATTCTAAACTTTGGTGAAATAAAGTAGTCGAAAATCCAACCATAAACCTGTTCATCAAAACATTGAAGGTTATACACTGTGAATCAAGTCATGAGGGTTCTACACCTCGAGGATTCTGAGAATTAAATATTCAGTTCATAAAATCAATGTTCAAAAATTTTTGATCCCTGAAAACTTTTAAGAAACAGAGAAACTAAATCCAGGTATTTTAGATTCTTTCAATACGACGAAACTTTAACTCGAAAGTTCTAAACTGTATGGGAATTCTTTTCAACGTTGGGAATCTAACTTGTACGTATTCTGAAGCAGAAGGATTTCGAAAGTAGAAGTAGTGGAACACATAGGATTTCTAGTTCGAAGGATTTCAGACCCCAGAGGATCCAGAGTCCTTTGTCAGGAAATTCGAGTATCAGAGGACTCAGGCCTTGAGGATTCCATTCCATTATCAGGTAATTCCAGGCTCTGAGGATTTCAGACTCAACTAAATTCCAGCCTCAGACTAAAGTCAGAGGATTTGAGGTCCTGAAGGGCACAGACATAGAATCCAGCAGACGCTCCTAAAGTGTGGTAGACTTGCACGTGAAACTCTTATCATTATCTTGTATCAGTCTTATCTGATCTTGTCTTATCTTGAATTATCTTATTTGATCTGGTCTCATCTCATCGTATCTGATCTTATTTTACTGACCTTATCTTACCCTATCTTATCTGATCTTGTCACCTTTCCCTATCTTATCTTACCTCATCTTATATCACCTTATCTTATCTTCTCCCTTGCTTGGATTCCCCCCTGACTGATCTTATCTTACTGACCTTATCTTATCTGATCTTGTCACCTTTCCCTATCTTATCTTACCTCATCTTATATTACCTTATCTTATTCTCCCTTGCTTGGATTCCATGATTTTCATGCAGGTTTAAGTGTGACGAAGATTAGACACATAAGTTACCTTCTGTCTTCAGTTACACTGTATTTACACGAACGTAGTGATACCTCTTGTGCGCTGCTGTGTTGTAAACAGCACCTGCAAAATGTTCTGTCTTTTGTAGTGAACGTGACCCTGGGAAATCGCTCTGTTGTTTCAGGTGCTCCTCTGGCCTCCTTCCAGCCCCTGATGTTACAGAACAGACACACTCTTTTGTGAAATGGGTCTTCCATTAGTTACTGATTTCTTCACCCTGTAAACCAGATATCTCCAGTAGATATGAGGACAGCATTACCATTTACGTAAGCCTGATCTCCTGGATTGACAGCAGAGTTTACCATTTTATGTGGCAGACGACACATTACTAATCTGGATTCATTTAAGATTAAAATTGGTAGTCATTTAGGGAATAATAAGTGTTGAACTTAGATGTGACGATTGTAATAGTACGATCAGTGCTGTGTATAGTGTGTGTGTGTGTGTGTGTGTGTGTGTGTGTGTGTGTGTCCTTCCATGTCCCTGTTTGTAAATCTTATCCATATGCATTTGCTTTCCCCTTCCCTTTCCGTCTGTCTTTCGCTCCTTAGGTTTTTCCCTCTCACTATTTACCCTCTCTCACGCATCTACCAGTCAATTAGCACCGCCACTACACTCCAGCCATCAGAAGGAAATCAGAATCACATCCTCCTCCGTATCATTTTTCTTCTCCCTGCCTGGAGGATCGCACCCTCCACCCACCCTTGCAGACCCTGGACGTCACTGCCCACCTCTGCTCTGATGGTCGCCTTTCTCCCAACCCTCCCTCTCGCCCACCCTCCCATCAGTCGATACAACCATTCTTTTTCCATCACTCTTCCTTTTGTAGTGTAGAGGTGATAGTGCTGCTGCTGCTGCTGCTGAAGCCGGCGAGGAGGTTTCGGTGATGTCGATGTTCTTGCTGGCGATGTTGTGTTGATGATGCTGCTACCGGTGGTGTTGTCACTGATGTTGATGGCCTTGATGTGGGTGTTCGTGGCTCTGGTGATTGTGTTGTGATGTTGGTGAGTTATTGTTGCTCCTGTTAGTGTCGTCGATGGTGATGTTTACTGGCGCGTTGCGTGGTGGTGATGTTGCTGCTCTTGGTATTGTTTCTTCTGCTCCTGAAGGTGAGATGTTTCGGGTGGATGTTTTGTTCATGGTGGTATTTCCTGGATGGGAAGTTGTTGGTAATGGTGTTGCCAGTGCTAATGCTATTGATGTTGATGTTGAAAATATCACCGGTCGTATTCACATGGTGATGTTACTGACTTTTGTGATGTTACTTGTGGTGTTGCTGTTGGTGAGGATGTTTTGGGGATAGCATTGATGTTGCTTATGGTGTTCCAGGTGATGATGTTAGTGACAATGTTGCTTTTAGTGTTACTACTGGTGATGTTACTGATCGTAGTAGCATTGCTGCTGACGGTGTTTTTAATGGTGATGTTACTGTCAGTTGTGATGTTGGTAAGTTATTGTTGCTCCTCTTAGTGTCGTCGATGGTGATGTTTACTGGCGCGTTGCGTGGTGGTGATGTTGCTGCTCCTGGTATTGTTTCTTCTGCTCCTGGTGGTGATGTTACTGATAGTGGCGATGCTGCTTATGTGTCCCTTGTGGTGATGTTACTGATAGTGGCGATGCTGCTTTATGTGTCCCTGGTGGTGATGTTACTGATAGTGGCGATGCTGCTTATGTGTTCCTGGTGGTGATGTTACTGATAGTGGCGATGTTGCTTATGTGTCCCTTGTGGTGATGTTACTGATAGTGGCGATGCTGCTTGTGTGTTCCTGGTGGTGATGTTACTGATAGTGGCGATGCTGCTTATGTGTTCCTGGTGGTGATGTTACTGATAGTGGCGATGTTGCTTATGTGTCCCTTGTGGTGATGTTACTGATAGTGGCGATGCTGCTTTATGTGTTCCTGGTGGTGATGTTACTGATAGTGGCGATGCTGCTTTATGTGTTCCTGGTGGTGATGTTACTGATAGTGGCGATGCTGCTTTATGTGTTCCTGGTGGTGATGTTACTGATAGTGGCGATGCTGCTTATGTGTTCCTGGTGGTGATGTTACTGATAGTGGCGATGCTGCTTATGTGTCCCTTGTGGTGATGTTACTGATAGTGGCGATGCTGCTTATGTGTTCCTGGTGGTGATGTTACTGATAGTGGCGATGCTGCTTATGTGTTCCTGGTGGTGATGTTACTGATAGTGGCGATGCTGCTTATGTGTTCCTGGTGGTGATGTTACTGATAGTGGCGATGCTGCTTATGTGTTCCTGGTGGTGATGTTACCGGTAGTGGCGATGCTGCTTATGTGTTCCTGGTGGTGATGTTACTGGTAGTGGCGATGCTGCTTTATGTGTTCCTGATGGTGATGTTACTGGTAGTGGCGATGCTTCTTATGTGTTCCTGGTGGTGATGTTACTGATAGTGGCGATGCTGCTTATAGTGTTCCTTTCTGTGAGGTTACTGATACTAGTGACGCTACTTATGATGTTCTTTCTGGTGATGTTACTGACAACTGTGACGCTACTTATGATGTTCTTACGTGGTGATGTTACTGACAACTGTGACGCTACTTATGATGTTCTTACGTGGTGATGTTACTGACAACTGTGACGCTACTTATGATGTTCTTACGTGGTGATGTTACTGACAACTGTGACGCTACTTATGATGTTCTTATGTGGTGATGTTACTGACAACTGTGACGCTACTTATGATGTTCTTACGTGGTGATGTTACTGACAACTGTGACGCTACTTATGATGTTCTTACGTGGTGATGTTACTGACAACTGTGACGCTACTTATGATGTTCTTACGTGGTGATGTTACTGACAAAAGTGATGCTACTAGCGATGTTCTTACGTGGTGATGCTACTGACAACTGTGACGCTACTTATGATGTTCTTACGTGGTGATGTTACTGACAACTGTGACGCTACTTATGATGTTCTTACGTGGTGATGTTACTGACAAAAGTGATGCTACTAGCGATGTTCTTACGTGGTGATGCTACTGACAACTGTGACGCTACTTATGATGTTCTTACGTGGTGATGTTACAGAATAGGTGATACCGAATATCATGTAATTGATGGTGATGTTGTAGGCATTGTTGCCTCGGCTGGTGATGTTGGTTTTGCTCATGGTGATGTTGCTAGTGATGTGTCTGGTGGTGATGGTGTTGGAATGGGCAGTGCTTGTGATGGTGATGCTGGGACGCGTGTTACGAGTGGCAAGATTGGAAGTGATGGTGAGGATGTTGTTTAAGGTTAATCGATCGTAGATGATGTTACTGCCTTCGATGTTGTTTTAGGTGAAGCAACCGTTGGTGATGTTGCCGCTTCTGATGTGGAGAACGTTGCCGTTTTCTATGATGCTGATGATCTTGCATGTAGATTCACAAAGAGAGAAAGAGAGGTAGATGGTGATGTATGAAAATATCCAAATGAAAATATGTTTTTGAATGTTATCCCTGGGGATAAGGGGAAAGAATACTGCCCACGTATTTCCTGTGTGTCGTCCTTGATGATGACTTATAGTGGCAGGAGCATGGCTGGTTGGAAATTCTTCGCCTACTCTATTATCACTTTTCAGTTACAGGAGCAAGGGGAGGAGCCAAGCGAGGATTTTCCTCAAAGGCTTACTCGTTTGTTTCTTACTGTATTTCATTAATATATATCCCTGGGGTTAGGGAAGAAAGGATACTTCCCACGCATTCCCCATGTGTCGTAGAAGGCGACTAAAGGGGGGCGGGTGCGGGGTGCTGGAACTCTCCCCCCCTCCCCCATCCATGTGATTAACTTTCTAAAAAGGGAAACAGAAGGAGTCATGCAGGGAGTGCTCATCCTCCTCGAAGGCTCAGAATAAGGTGTCTAAATGTGTGTGGATGTAACCAAGATGAGAAAAAAGGAGAGATAGGATGTATGTTTGAAGAAAGGAAGCTGGATGTTTTGGCTCTGATTAAAACGAAGCTCAAGAAGAATGGTTTTGGAATGTCTTGGTGTAAAGTCAGGGGTTGGTGAGAGGACAAGAGCAAAGGAAGGAGTAGCACTATTCCTCAAGCAGGAGTTGTGGAAGTATGTGCTAGAGAGTAAGAAAGTAAATTCTACATTGATATGGTTAAAACTGAAAGTGGATGGAGAGAGATGGGTAAAAATTGGTGCCTGTGCCATGAGAAGAAAGATCATGAGAGGCAAGTGTTTTGGGAACAGCTGAGTGAGTGTGTTAGCAACGAGACCGGGTTATAGTGATGGGTGATTTTAATGCAAAGTTGAATAATGTGGCAGTTGAGGGTACAATTGGTGTACATGTTGTGTTCAGTGTTGTAAATAGAAATGGTGAAGAGCTATTGGACTTGTGTGCTGAAAAAGGACTGGTGATTGGGAATACCTGGTTTAAAAAGAGAGTTATACATAAGTATACGTATGTGAGTTGGAGAGATGGCCAGAGAGCGTTATTGGATTACGTGTTAATTGATAAGCGTGTAAAAGAGAGAGTTTTGAATGTTAATGAGCTGAGAGGTGCAGCTTGAGGAATGTCTGATCACTATCTTGTGGAGGCGAAGGCGAAGATATGTTGAGGTTTTCAGAAGAGAAGAGAGAATGTTGGGGAGAAGAGAGTGGTGGGAGTAAGTGCGCTTGGAAGGGAGACTCGTGTGAGGAAGCACCAGGAGAGATTGAGTGCAGAATGGCTAAAGGTCAGAGCAAATGACGTAAGTGGAGTGGGGGAGGAAGCAAAAGATTCATGTGGCATGAGAAAGGTGGGAGGTGGGCAGATTAGAAAGGGTAGTGAATGGTGGGATGGAGAAGTAAGATTGTTAGTGAAAGAGAAGGGAGAGCCGTTTGGACGATTTTTGCAGGGAATTAGTGCAAATGATTGGGAGATGTATTAAAGAAAGAGGCAGGAGGTCAAGAGAAAGGTGCAAGAGGTAAAAAAGAGGGCAAATGAGAGTTGGGGTGAGAGAGTATCATTAAATTTTAGGGAGAATAAAATGATGTTTTAGAAGGTAAATAAAGTGCATAAGACAAGAGAACAAATAGAAACGTCGGTGAAGGGGGCTAATAGGGAGATGATAACAGTTAGTGGTGAAGTGAGAAGGAGATGGAGTATCTTGAAGGATTGTTGAATGTGTTTGATGATAGAGTGGGAAATGTAGGGTGTTTTGGTTTGGGTGGTGTGCGAAGGGAGAATGGTTTGGTAAACAGGGAAGAGGTAGTGAAAGCTTTGCGGAAGATGAAAGCCGGCAAGGCGGCGGGGTTGGATGGTATTGCAGTGGAATTTATTAAAAAAGGAGTTGACTGTGTTGTTGATTGGTTGGTAAGGATATTCACGGTATGTATGGATCATGGTGAAGTGCCTGAGGATTGGCGGAATGCATGCATAGTGCCATTGTACAAAGGCAAAAGGGATAAAGGTGAGTGTTCAAATTACAGGGGTAAAAGTTTGTTGAGTATTCCTGGGAAATTATATGGGAAGGTATTGAATGAGAGGGTGAAGGCATGCATAGAGTATCAGATTGGGGAAGAGCAGTATGGTTTCAAAAGTGGTGGAGGATGTGTGGATCAGGTGTTTGCTTTGAAGAATGTATGTGAGCGTTGAAGAATGTGTTGAAGGCGAGAACGTTATTTCGGTGAGCAAAAATAGGTATGTTTGAAGGAATAGTGGTTTCAACAATGTTTTATGGTTGCGAGGCATGAGTTACATTGGGTTGGGTTGTGCGGAGGAGGGTGGATGTGTTGGAACTGAAATGTTTGAGGACAATATGTGGTGTGAGGTGGTTTGATCGAGTAAGTAATGAAAGAGTAAGAGAGGTATGTGGTAATAAAAAGAGTGTGGTTGAGAGAGCAGAAGAGGGTGTGTTGAAATGGTTTGGACACAAGGAGAGAATATGAAAAGATTGACAAAGAGGATATATTTGTCAGAGGTGGAGGAAAGAAGGAGAAGCGGGAGACCAAATTGAAGGTTGAAGGATGGAGTGAAAAAAGATTTCGAGCGATCGGGGCCTGAACACACAGGAGGGTGAAACGCGTGCAAGGATTAGAGTGAATTGGAACGATTTGGTATACCAGGGTCGACGTGCTGTCAGTGGATTAAACCAGGGCATGTGAAGCGTTTGGGGTAAACCATGTAAAGTTTTGTGGGACCTGGATGTGGAAAGGGAGCTGTTGTTTCGTTGCATTACACATGACTGCTAGAGACTGAGTGTAAAGGAATGTGGCCTTTGTTTTCTTTTCCTAGCGCTACCTTGCGTGTGCGTGGGGTGAGCGGGGGGTGCTATTTCATATGTGGCGGGGTGGCGACGAGAATAGATGAAGGCAGCAAGTATGAATATGTGCATGTGTATATATGCATATATCTGTGTATGTTTATGTTGAAATGTATAGGTATAATGTTCGTGTGTAGGCGTTTATGTATATACATGTGTATTTGGTTGGGTTGGGCCATTCTTTTGTCTGTTACCTTGCGCTACTTCGCTAACGCGGGAGACAGTATAATAATGAAAAAATTAATATATATATATATATATATATATATATATATATATATATATATATATATATATATATATATATATATATATATGAGAAAGAGAGAAAGCAGATTACGTGCGCGCTAACATACGTAAGCTTTACCAACCATGCTTGTTTGTAGTTACCAGTTGGTAACTACCTAACTACCAAGATCTAGCGATATAGGCACCAGTATATGGATAGGTTCCAACCTCACCCGCAACTCGGGCTCCCACCATACACTAGAATACATAAATGGTTCATCCCCTGATGAAATTTTTTCCCGTAAGGTTGAGAAGTCCACATGAATGTCTCGTTTATTGAGCCCAAGGGGTAATATAGCGCACCAAACTGCTTTTTCCTGGAGTTTAATTGCGCCATCCGTCAAGAGGTAAGTATGCACGGCGTAATAATTTATGCCAACAGAGGGAGAGAAACAAAAGCGCAGCAGCGCGCGTAAAATACAACACCCTCCAAGCAACATGTGTCTTCCTGCCTGTCATTTACCGAGGGGAAAAAAAAGCTAAATAGATAAAAGAAAAGATAAATAGATAAGTAAATTAGGAGTGTTTTTCTGTCTCCCGAATCCGGGTGTGAATAAAGTATAATTATCTCGTTCTTTTCTCCAAACTCGACGACAACAATGCACATTAAAAGGCAGAGGGAAGTGACGCTCGCGGATATAAACAAAGCCTCCGGCGCGCAGGAAAGACAGAAGAGCATCGCGCCTTCCGCTCGGCACCGCGAGGCGGCGTCACACGATTGTTCCCTGACGGCCTGAGCAGGTGAAGTGATGCCACCGTATCCTTTTTCTCTACCTCCCAGTAGCAGCACCAGCTGCATACAGGAGTTGCTGTCGTCAGAGGTTTCATGGTAGCGGTTGTGACAGCGTCTGCATTCTTTCAGTACTGGTTGTTCGTGACACGTCTTGTGGTTGTACTGGTCATGGTTGTGGAGGTAATTTGTGGTGTGGTTGTGGAGGTGATGATCTGTGGTGTGGTTACGGAGATGGTTTATGGTGTGGTGGCTGTGATTTATGGTGAGGTTGTTGTGTCATTGTGTAGGCGGTTTCTGGTGTGGTTGTGTAGGTGGTTTGACGTGTGGTTGTGGAAGTGATTTAGGGTGTGGTTAAGGGGAGAATTGTGGTTCACCAACATTCCTTAATTTGAGTGCTTTTAAGATTCAATATACAATTGTCTATCTTGCATTACGACTATCGAATAACCATTTTCGCCATTCGCACAACTGCTATCACCACGATCATTATTCTTGCCACAACCATTGCCATCATCATCATCAAAATCCTCACTGCCCGTACCACATGTATCGATATCATCATCATCATCACTATCGTCATTGCCACCACTAGAGCCAGCTTCAGTATCACCTTCATCCACTCTTATCATTATCATCGTCACTTATCAATCACCATCACTGCCAAGTGTACTATCCAGATCCTTCCAGAGACTCTAATGTATAATTCAAGGTTTTTTTTAAACGCTTGCCATTTATCTCTACCCCCAAACAGATTCCCTCATCCCATTAAAAAGTGAAATGTATATTATCTCATGTAGCCAGTGCCTTAAAGCACGCTCATTCATCATCCACCCGCAGCCCTATAAGCGCCGTCATCCTTCTTACTTCAAAAACCTACAAGCACGATCTCCCATTTTCTAATCTCAGCTCCCATGAAATTATGTACTCTCAGTCACGACCTTAAAAATATTTTAACTCATCTCTAAGTCAAGCTTTAGAAGCACATTTTACTGTCTCTTATGTAATATCCTAAAAGATCATTCTGACATCACCCAGCCCGCTGTTCGAACCAAGTCAGCCCATCTTATCATCAGAAATCATAGAGCACTTGTTTATGAACGACCATTCACATAGCCTTAAAAGCACGATCTTTCACCTTCATCCCTGAATACCGAGTGAATAAGTACGTCTCCCGCCGACCCCAGAGAAACAAACCCGATCACAGGCTACCCGAACCCATAAAATCCATCGATAGCACAGAGAAACAAACCCGATCACAGGCTACCCGAACCCATAAAATCCATCGATAGCACAGAGAAACAAACCCGATCACAGGCTACCCGAACCCATAAAATCCATCGACTATAACCAGCATTAGTTAGTCCCAAGCTGATCTGGCGTCCGCCGAAGCTGGATGTTAATATACAGCCCATTATCCTTCATGAATGTTAGGGGGCCCTGTGCCTGCCATGTTAATTGCCCGTAAAATGTCCGAGTATAAGGACACGAGGAGCGAGATGCCGGAGGCACGGGCCGTTGTTCTCCACCCACGTCACGGATAGCAAAAAAAAAAAATAGGTGTTCAGATGTTTGAAAAAGTTATAGTAGTAGTGGGAGGTTGTACTATCGTAGTTTTTTTTTCTATTCTTTTTTTTTTTTGGCCATCCTCCTATCTGTCTGTAATGTGTCTATGATTCTTCATGCATATAGGGAAGGAGTTTTACACTTGGTATCCCCAAGTCTTCAGCCTTTTTTCCTTTTATCCTCAATCATGTAATTGGGGATGGAAGGATGGAATGAATGGAGATTTTAGGTGATTGGGGGCTGAGAATGCGGGAAGGGAGGTGTTTTTACGGGATACGGTGAATTGGAACGATGTGGTATACGGGGGTCGACTTGCAGTCATTGGACAGAACCAGGATGTGTGATGCGACCGGGGGAAACCATGGAAAGGTCTGTGCTAGTTGTAGACAGGAGGCTGCGGTTTCGGTGCAATGCACATGAAAGCAAATGAATGGATGTAAGCGTCTGTTCCTGGCAATAGATCGCTAACCCGGGAAACGACGATCAAATATAGCAAAAACAAAATCTCTTAAAAAACTTTTGAGTTCACTCCGTTCATTAATGTCTTTATACTTAATCATTTTCCATTGGTCCGCTACGCTATTGCTATACCAACATTCTTTCAAATCTTGGCCGACTTCTCTCGTTTGATTTCGTCCATATGTTGTCCTGTGTATCGCCTCCGTTTAGGGCTGTGCTAGTTATCGTCTTGTGAGGAACGTGTAAGTAGTTCCTCTGTCCTTCCTGTGCTTTGCTCTTTTAGCATATCCACGCCTCTGGTTGTAATAATCCCCCTGTAGCTTAGCTGACCCGGTAGCTTAGCTCTCCCTGTAACTTAGCTCTTCCTGTAACTTCCCTCTGCCTGTAGCATAACTCTCCCTGTAGCTTAGCTCTTCCTGTAACTTGCCTCTGCCTGTAGCATAGCTCTCCCTGTAGCTTAGCTCCCCCGTAATTTGGCTCTGCCTGTAGCATAGCTCTCCCTGTAGCTTATCTCTCCCTGTAACATAGCTCTCCCTGTAGCTTAGCTCTGCCTGTAACTTGGTTCTGCCTGTGGCATAGCTCTCCCTGTAGCATAGGTCTCCCTGTAGCATAGCTCTCCCAGTAGCATAGCTCTCTCTGTAGCTTAGCTCTCCCTGTAACTTAGCTCTCCGTGTAACTTGGCTCTGTCTGTAGCCTAGCTTTCCCTGTAGCTTAACTCTCCCTGTAGCTTAACTCTCCCTTAAACATAGCTATTCCTGTAGCTTAACTCTCCCTGTAATTTACCTCTCCCTGCAACGTAGCTCTTCCTGTAGCTTAGCTTCCCCTGTCGTTTAGCTCTCTTACTTTAGCTGCAGTTCTTGTTACCCACCGCTGGATTTGAGCCAACTAATGATACATAATCTACTTTGGGTCTCATATATTTTCAAATATTTATTGAACATCTTTTCGTCCATGTTCTCAAGACAGCTTTCTCACTGACCAGTATATATATAATGTTAACCGAGACGGCCCGGACAGCTGAACGCCCTGATTAAGGCCATCTCATTAACGCTATATATATATATATATATATATATATATATATATATATTTTCTTTCTTTCAAACTATTCGCCATTTCCCGCATTAGCGAGGTAGCGTTAAGAACAGAGGACAGGGCCTTTGAGGGAATACCCTCACCTGGCCCAATTCTCTGTTCCTTCTTTTGGAAAATTAAAAAAAAAAAAGAGAGGGGAGGATTTCCAGCCCCCCGCTCCCTCCCCTTTTAGTCGCCTTCTACGACACGCAGGGAATACGTGGGAAGTATTCTTTCTCCCCTATCCCCAGGGAATATTTATACATATATATATATATATATATATATATATATATATATATATATATATATATATATATATATATATATATATATATATATATATATACTTTTTTATGCTGGATCGCTGTTTCCCGCGTTAGCGAGGTAGCGAAAGGAACTGACGAAGAAAGGCCACATCTGCTCACATCCATGCTCTAGCTGTCGTGTGTAATGCACAGAAACCACAGCATCCAGTCTGCAACCACGACCCACAGACCTTTTACTTGTTAACCACACACACACACAACACACACACACACACACACACACACACACACACACACACACACACACACACACATGTATATATATATATATATATATATATATATATATATATATATATATATATATATATATATATATATATATCCTGGTCTGTGAACCGGCTGCCGCGACCATAATTCGAACTTACGCAGACTCGAACCTGGGACGCCCATGTATGCGTCACAGGTCGGCAACACTAACCACACTACCACGAAGGTCCCTAGTGTTAAGCCTTTACAGCCGTGCTCAAGTGGCTCTCTGATGATGGGCTTTGTATTAGACCCTGAGTTCCTTTTACAGTTTACGCTCGAGTTATGGTATCCTTACCAGACGATAACTCATAGCCAGGCCCTAGTTTCAGTGTAGCACCTCCTTCGCTTGTTACCGGACACCACCGCCTGCAAGAGGTTAGTTACACAGCGAGTGAAAAGTCACTCTTTGGTGAGGCTGTATCACTGGGAGTACATTCTTGTCAGAGAACGTCTCACTCCAAAGGAGCTTTACATTTCCTTGCTTCTAGAAGTAGCGCTGGAGCCTCTTCATCGACATTTGTCCTAGGGTAATTACTGATAGATCTTCATCGCTTTCAGTTTGGTCGGGTTGAATTTCTTCAGTCTCACACCTGGCCGCCCCTGGAGACTCGTTAAGGTCTATTTGTAAGCTGTCGCATTGCTGAATCTTCCCTTTATTTCTTTCCTTCGAACACTTTAGCTTCATTCAGATCTGGTGTAAGCTTTGTTTGTTGGCCCGTCTGTCTTTCTGTCTGTCAGAGTGTTTCTGTCTAAGAGGGATATGTTTCAACGCCTCTCTCTCTCTCTCTCTCTCTCTCTCTCTCTCTCTCTCTCTCTCTCTCTCTCTCCCAGGAGTCTTCAGTCTTCCTATCGAGAGAGACCTCTTATTGCCAGTTTACTGACATTGGTCCCCGTGGTAGGGCCCTGTAGAGGTAAGGAAGCGGAAGACAGATAGATCTCATTAACTGCAGTAAAAAGGAGAAAGTGCGGAGGGTGACGGAGATGGTGGCCTAAGGGAGAGAGTCTCTACCTACCTACCTACCTATCTACGATGACCGACGAGAAGATTTTGCCGTGACGGGAGCGCTGGCAAAAGTGCTCCCCACACGTCTTGCTTGACGAGTAAGACCGTTCATCTGGGCTGCCCATATGCGTTACTCACCAACTCTTGGTTCATCTGGGCTGCCCACTAGCATTACTCACCTACTCTTGGTTCATCTGGGCTGCCCTCCTGCGTTACTCACCTACTCTTGGTTCATCTGGGCTGCCCACCTGCGTTACTCACCTACTTTTGGTTCATCTGGGCTGCCCTCCTGCGTTACTCACCTACTCTTGGTTCATCTGGGCTGCCCAACTGCATTACTCACCTACTCCTGCTTCATCTGGACTGCCTACCTGCCTTATTCACCTACTCTTGGTTCATCTGGGAATGATTTTGACCACATTTCAAATATTCTTTTAAATGTTTCTGCAGTTGCTCCATGCATGTTTCTGATTACTCTTGGTAGTATATTTACAGTCGCTTTAACTCCTCGATTGAGCTGTCATGTATTTTTGTCTAATATCTTTTCGGTACGTTCCACGACATTGTTGAAGATTTAATAACTCTGTATCTAGCTCGCTGAGAGGATTCCGGGTTTAATATATTTTTCCTGTATATTTCCAATTTGTTGCCATGCGTAGTCTGTCATAAATCTTTATCTTATTCTTTCTTGGCTCAGTAGTTGCAGTTATTTCAGCTTTTGAAAGAGAGAGAAAGAGTACGAGATTGCAACAAGATTTTTCTAAAAGGCGGGTCGAGCGCGTAGCGATCACCACATGTAAATCTGGAGTTACGAAGATTGAGTCGTGTGAGTTCCATGCTGTCAAGTCTTCTGTGTAAGATGAGGAGATGTATGTTTGTGATCTGAACGCCCACGTATGGGTGACTCAGAAAGAAATAGACAGCAACCTAGAACCAAAGGAGTGAATCTTGACAGCCACTGCAGTGTTGTCTTCGCTACACAGCCGTCACTAAACCTCCCCCTATACCCAAGTGGGTAGCACCGGTAATATATACCACCTGGTCAGTGGCTCCTACCACCTATACTACCTGAAAGAGAGAGAATGAGGGAAGACAGAAGGAGAGAAGGAACGGAGAGACGATCAAGAAGACTAGTGTGTTTGAGGTGACGGTGACGTCACTGGGGCCGAGATGGTGACCTCACTAGAGCCAAGATGGTGACGTCACTGGAGCCAAGATGGTGACGTCACTGGAGCCGAGATGGTGACGTCACTGGAGCCTTACTTTCAACTTCGAAAATTTAATTTCTCTATCAGAGGTTTTGCTCCCTCTCCGTACCCAGCGCCGGCGCAAGACATACGAGACTGACGGTGAAACTTAATGATTACTTAAGCTGCAATTGAGCTTGTTTCTGGGTTCTAATTAGAGGTGTCAACAACTGCAAGGTGGTGGTTCGGATTGTTGGTGTAGATAGCTGACAGACACGAGAAAAAAATAAAGGTCATAACCTTCATTTCTGGTCTGTTTATGGGGTCTAATGGAATGTATGAGATCCATTATACACGGGAAATGATCATCCTTTAGTTGACTTTATTCCTCATTCAGATTATTGCCGATTTGTCTGGGGCTCGGTTTATAAGAGAGTTTAGTGTACCCAATGTAGATATTTGGTGCGTAGTTTATTTAAGCATTGAGTAGATATATTTTCATGTAAACGCGCCCCGGAGAAGCACGCACGCCCACACACTCGCGTCTGAGGAACACAAGTAATATCGGCACAAAGGCGGCCTCACTATCACAAAAAAGAGGTAGACATACACTTATATAAGCTCTGATAGACCTATAGATAGATTTAGACTTCAGGAGTCCACACACAAACAAATGATTACGATTATCACACACACACACACACACACACACACACACACACACACACACACAATGGTTACTCAGTAGATAAATACGTACACGTAAAAACTCACTGGTGTTACCGTGCTCCGCCTGCAAGAGTGGTAAGGCATCATTGTATCACGTAGATCACAGCCTCTCGTCAGAGAAATTCTCAACTCCAAAGGAGGCTGCATTTCCGTGCTACTAGAAGTAGCGTATCCTTGGACTGCAGGAGCCTTTAGAAAGTGATCCTGGGTAACACCGGGATTCTATCATAGAAATTGGTCCTGGGGTAATCATAGATACAACTAAAATAGGTTTAAACTCAGTGGCCACCTTTACCCTGACATGAAACTAGACAGTCGCGCCTTCACCCACAAGAAGCCAACTTAGTGACGTACAAACATTGATCCTCAGACCTTATGCAGTTTCCGTCTTGGCTGTGATGCTCGTTGAAACAGACAGGGGAGCACACAGGATCACCCCTCACGGACAAGCTATCCACAGCAGCACCTTTCCACAATGTCCCTCGACACACACACACACACTGCTCAAGCCAGGACCATAAGGAATTCCCTCAGACTGCTTAACTAGACACGAAGCGATCAGTAGTTACACCACTGATGCTGATGCTGTGTGATGCAGCGGAAGCACACACACACTGACCCAAGTCTCACTGATACATGTGGAAGGAAGGTGAAAAAGACTATGAAAGTTTAAATCGTTTACACTCACTTTAATGTTTCTCTTTTCCTTTCTGGCAGAAACACACACAATAACCAATCCTTCCTCCCACTCCAGCACAACCACGGAATTAGTCCAGTTCAAACAGAGGTATTTGCTTTTTTCCTTCTCAAAGCGAACACACTTTTCACTCTTTCCAGCCACCTTAACACAAACACACACTTTAATTTGTTTCCTTCAATGCCGGACACAAACACACACAAAACTATCTTCTATCCCACCTTACCCCATTACAAGCGAGAGACTTTTTTTTCTCTCTCTCTCCCCTTCCTTGTACTCCAGCACAAACCCGCACGAGCCTCTCCTTCCCTTGATCCCCAACAGAAACACAATAGCCACTCCTTTCCCACCACCCACCACAAACTAATTTCAACTCTCCCTTTTTCTCCCTCTCGCCCCGGCACAAACACAGACGGACTCCTCCCGTCCTCCGCACCAACACAATCACTCAATCAAAGCCCCCAGGCCACCCAAACCTGATCCCAGCCCAAGTTCCTCATCTCTAGCAGGAACCCCGCAACCTCCTCTCACAGCCGAAGCCACTGCATACAGAAATAACTTAAACAGGAATAATTCAACGGTAAATCCATCGAGACCGTCAGCCAATCGTCACTTGGTGTTCAACACGGACCGTAAACTGCCCGACTAAATGCCGGGCCCTTGTCGTCTGCGTATACCCGGGTCTAGGATATATAGCCGCCCCGGTTATATTTTACGCCCTGCGTCCGAGCCCCGACACGGCAGAGCATACTTGCCTCCTTGTTTATTTTCTACCGTGCGTCCCACAGCCGCCAGGGGGAGGACTGGTAGGGGAATGGAAAGAAAGGAAAGCGAGGGAAGAGGGAGGTAAATGGAATGGGTAAGGTGTTGGTAGGGAGAGAGAGAGAGTGTGAGGTGATAGGAATATTATTGCGAAGGCGGTGCTGGGATAAGTTGCGTGTGGAGACGATTACAGGGAATGAGGATACCGAGGAGTGCGGTGCCATGAGATACTACCGCGAATGGGGGCTAGTGCGGAGTGCTCACCGCATGGAGAGAGAAATAGATAGATAGATAGTTGGAGAGAGAGAGAGAGAGAGAGAGAGAGAGAGAGCGTGGGATGAGGTAAAGATAAAACGTAGAGGGCTCTCTTCGGTAACAACAGGTGGCAGGGAAAAAATGAAATCAAGAAATACTATGTATTTAAGTAAGCCTGCATGGAATTCAAGAAGATAGACCTAAGGCGAGAATCCTGCTATACAATCTTGCTGTAATCTCCCACCCTCTGCTCACTACAGTATAATCCTTGGATATGGAATGAGAATTAATGTATATATATATAATTTTCACTTGTGTCTATTCAGTACATACTTGAACTAATGAAAGATTTGTCTAACCGGTTTATAAAGGAATTTATAATCATTGAATGACGGTAGCTGATTCAAGTGTTCAACGCATCTCTTTAGGTAAGTTTTTTCTCATGTCATTGAAATCTCATAGTTTTAAGTTTTATTTCAATTGGCTTTATTTTTCTTTTAAAGACCGTGATTTGAATTGTATTCCTTATATAAAGTTTTGAAAACTCGTATTAGATCATCGCAAAGACAACGTCTTTAAAGAGAAAACAGATCGGATAGCTACCTCTTCGTACGTCAGATTTCTTAGAACTGGAATGAGTTTTGCCGTCCCTCTTTGTTCTTGTTCTGATTTTTCCTCATCTTTTTTATCATCGTATGGTAACCAGAGCTGGAATGCATCATTCAAGGTGTCGTCTTACTAGTGCGTTAGATAAAGGGTCAGATTTGTTTTTCCGATGTTCAGTAGGTGATGTTCCTAGCTACGAAACTTAGTCCTAGGTTTCCTTATCTTTCTTGCTCTTAGAGACTGTTTAACATACTTCAGATTGTCACAAGTAACACATCTAAGATCGTTCTCTTGATTTGACTTATTTACAGAATTTCTGAATATTTGAGAATCGTATTTACATCTCCAAAGTGCACAACTTTACATCAAATTTGCATCTGCCTTTTTTTCTGACCATTCTGCTGATTCTTCTTTGTATGATTGCACAACTTTGCCCATTTTCAGCTTTTTCTTTTAGTTTGTATCATTAGCATATTTGGAGATATTAGGTGATAAACCAGGCCAGATCATTAATGTATATTGTGAAATTAATGGGACCAAGAACCGACCCCTGTGGCACACCACTTGTCACGTTCCGCCAGTCAAAGGCTTTACCCATTTAAAATGTTGCTTTCCGTCGGAAATCCAGTCACTGACCCATGCACATAGTTCATTGCCAGTGACTTTGATTTCCATAGCAGTCTCTTTGTCTGGTCCTTTACCGAATGCGTTTTGAAAAGATATGTATAATACAACAGAGGGTACCACAATATCACTATGGTTTAAGAACTTCTCGTGAACTTGTTAGACAAGATCTTTGTAAGATTCTGGTAGTTCGATATCATTTCGTGACGCAGAAATGTCACAATTTTTGCGTTATTTTTTCTTCCTTTGGTTTACCTAGAAATGACGTGAGGCTAATTGGGCGGTAATTTCAGGCACATTTCTTATTTTCTTTCTTATATGTAGGAGCGACATTTAATTTCCAGTCTTTATGGTACCTTGCCTTTCCTCAGTACTTGATTAAGTTTGGTTATGGGTAATGTCAATTACCGTCTGACCTCCTTCAAAACTTTTGAGGTTAGGTTATCACAGAGAGAGTTACATAGATACGAAGACCACACAGGCCCAAGGTCCAAACAAGGTAGTCTGGCCTTAACATTACTTAGAGGAAATTGATGTGAGAGAGAGAGAGAGAGAGAGAGAGAGAGAGAGAGAGAGAGAGAGAGAGAGAGAGAGAGAGAGAGAGAGAGAGATTTGAACTATCCTCCATGCCTATGTTGTTACTGTGTAGTTCCCTGTGACTCCTGCCGCCTTGAGGCTGCGCCACAATTAGTAGCAAGATAAACATTGGTGTACAGCCTTTTCGAAGGTGCAGTTTGGCACAGCTTTCATGTCCTTTAGTCTAATATCTATTTATCTATGCATCTATCTATCTATCTATCTATCTAGACATAGGGAGAGAGAGGGGTGAGTATGCAGTCTGTTGGGGATGAGAGGGCCTGGGAAACGAATCAGTTCTTGTTCGCCGATGATACAGCTCCAGTGGCTAATTCCAGTAAGAAACTGCAGAAGTTGGCATCTGAGTTTGGAAAAGTGTGTGTAAGGAGAAAGTTGAGAGTAAACTGTGAATAAGAGCAGGGTTATTAGGTTCAGTATGGTTGAAGGACAAGTTAAGTGGGATGTAAGTTTGAATTGACAGAAATTAGAGGATGTGAAGTGTTTTAGATATCTGGGAGTGGACTTAGCTGTGGATGGAACCATGGAAGTGGAAGTGAGTCACAGAGGTGGGGGGGAGGGGCCGAAGGTTTTGGGAGTGATGAAGAATGTTTGGTGTGTGGAAAGAGAGGACGTTATCTCGGAGAGCAAATATGGGTATGTTTGAAGGGATAGTAGTTCCAACAATGTTAAATGGTTGCGAGGTATGGTCTATAGCTAGGGTTGTGCGAAGGAGTGTGGGTGTGTTGGAAATAAAATGTTTGAGGACAATATGTGGCGGGAGGTGGTTTGACCGAGTAAAGTAATGAAAGGGTAAAAGAGATGCGTGGAAATAAAAAGAGTGTGGTTGAGAGAGCAGAAGAGGGTGTGTTGAAATGGTTTGGATATATGGAAAGAATGAGTGAGGAACGATTAAGAAAGAGGATATATGCGTCAGAGCTGGATGTAACAAGGAGAAGCGGCAGACCAAATTAGGGGTGGAAGGATAGAGTGAAAAAGATTTTGAGCGATCGGGGCCTGAACATACAGGAGGTTGAGAGGCGTGCAAGGAATAGAGTGAAATGAAACAATGTGGTATACTGGGGTCGACGTGCTGTCGATGGACTGAACCAGGGCATGTGAAACGCTGTGGTAAACCATAGAAAGATTTGCGGGGCCTGGATGTGGAGAGGGAGCTGTGGTTTCGGCACATTGCACATGACAGCTAGAGACTGAATGTGAACGAATGTGGCCTTTTTTTGTCCGTTTTTCTGGCGCTACCTCGCTGAAGCATCGGGTAGCATTGCTGCTTCCTGTGTGGCGGGGTTGCGCCAGGAATGGATGAAGGCTAGCAAGTATGAATATGTTCATGTATATATATGTGCGTGTATGGGCGTTTTATATATATATATATATATATATATATATATATATATATATATATATATATATATATATATATATATATATGTATATATATATATATATATATATATATATATATATATATATATATATATATATATGTATATATATATATATATATATATATATATATATATATATATATATATATATATATATATATATATATATCCCTGGGGATAGGGGATTAAGAATACTTCCCACGTATTCCCTGCGTGTCGTAGAAGGCGACTAAAAGGGGAGGGAGCGGGGGGCTGGAAATCCTCCCCTCTCGGTTTTTTTTTTTTTTTTTTTTTCCCCAAAAGAAGGAACAGAGAATTGGGCCAGGTGAGGGTATTCCCTCAAAGGCCCAGTCCTCTGTTCTTAACGCTACCTCGCTAATGCGGGAAATGGCGAATAGTTTGAAAGAAAAAAGAAAAAGATATATATATATATATATGTGTGTGTGTGTGTGTATGGATGGACCATTGTTCATGTGTTTCTTGGCGCTACCTCGCTCACGTGGGAAACAGCGATTAAGCATAATAAATAAAAAAAGAAAGAAGAAAAAAAAAAAGAATATATATATATATATATATATATATATATATATATATATATATATATATATATATATATATATATATATATTCCTATGAGTCAACGGGGAAAATGAAACACGATAAGTTCCCCTGTGCACTTTCGTGTAATAATCACATCATCAGGTGAGATAAGAGAAAGAAATATTACGATCAATTGATATATAACGAAGAGACGTAGCTAGGACGCCATTTGGTATACAAGTGATTTGTCCAAGACAGACGACGAGCGTATCATAAATCTATTATGTGGACGAGAACGTGAATTGTTTACAAATTTTATCAACAATAAAGTTATCCAGTTTCTATAGACCCTCTGATATTAAGGATATAATTCTTTGTGTATTTAATACTGGAAGATTCAATAATATTTCTCATGGTATTGGAGTTAGAGTTAATAGCTGAGATTGCATTACTCCAGTCAATACAATTATCATAGTTTTTAACATGATTAATCAAGGCATTTGATTCTTGTCCTGTTCTTATACAATATTGATGTTGCTTAAGTCTAACAGAAAGATCCTTACCAGTCTGCCCAACATAAAACTTATCACAGTTTCTACATGGCACTTTATAGATGCATCCAGGAGAATTTTCTGGTAAGTTCCTGATCAAGATATTTTTTATAATATCATTGTTGCTGAAGGCAACTTTTACATTAAAGGACTTAAGCAACATGGGAAGTAAAGTAGAATTATTAAAAGGGATAACTAAAAGATTCTTGTTGTCAACTTAAGGGATTTATCAGTGAAAGATCTAGGGTACTTTAACTTAGATCCAATAGAATACATGTTCTCAAACTCATCTTCAATAAAATCTGGACTGCAAATACGTAATGCCCTAAGGAACATAGATTGAAATGATAATTTTACTCTGTCATGTTGAGATAGTAGTAATGGATATATGAGTATACATTGGTAGGCTTTCTGTATATGCTAAACTTAAACTTGTTTCCTTGCCTATGGATCATGCAATATAAAAATGGAAACATACCATTATTTTCATTTTCTACTGTAGATTTGATGGAAGCTACTGAATTATTAAGTAACGGGAGAAATGTTTGTGAATATTAATTTGTTGGCCAAACACAAAAAACATCATATACATCCTTAAACCTAATTGCATTAGAAAGGTAAGATATCCTTTAGCAATTTTGTTTCAAAGAATTCCATATAAAGATTACTTATTACAGGTGAAAGAGGGTTACCCTTTGCCATACCAAATTTTTAAGCATAATATTCTCCATTGAATTGAAATAGAGTCTTTTATACACAATTTTATCAGTTCAATGAAAACAGACTTTGAAACAGGTAAATGAATTTCATCCAAAACATCAAATAGATGTTCTAAAAGGTCAACTGGAACTTTTGTGAACAGTGAGGAAACATCAAAGCTAACAAGTTTGAAATCAAAATTATCATTGATATTGTTAAGCTTGTTAATTAAATCTACATTGTTCATGATACTAGAATTTGATATCTCACCCACAAAAGGGCTTAATAAAGAAACTAACTATTTTGACATTACGTCCAGAGTTTATTGATGATGAGTTTGAGAAGATATATTCTATAGGACCTAAGTCAAAGTGCTCTATATCTTTCATTTATAAATCCCTTAAGTTAGCAAAGAAATCATTTTATAGAGTTGAGCCCAAACCTCCCATTGACACCAAGAATCTTAGTTCTCCGTTAGTTTTAATGATAATTTTACTTTACTTCTCATGTTGCTTAAATCCTTTAATGTAAATGTTGCCTTCAGTAACAATAATACTATAAAGAATATCGTAATCAGGAACCCATCAGAAAGTTCTGGATTCACCTATAAAGTGCCATGCAGAAATTGTGGTAAGTTTCATATTGGGCAGACTGGTAAGGATCTTTCTCTTAGACTTAAGGAACATAAGTATAGTATAAGAACAGAACAAAAATCAAATGTCGTGTTTAATTACGTCAAAAACAACGATCATTGTATTGGCTGGAGTAATGCTATCTCAGTTATTAACTCTTAACTCCAGTACCACGAGAAATATCACTGAATCTTCTGTTATGAGATGCACAAAGTATTATATAACCTTGATATTAGTGAAGGTCTATACAAATTGGACAGCTTTATTGTTGATAAAATTTGTAAACAATTACCCTTCTTGTCCACATAATAAGTTTATGATACGCTCGTTGTCAGTCTTGGACAATCGCTTGTTTACCAAATGGCGTCTTAGCTACGTCTCTTCGTTGTGTATCACTTGACTTATATTTCTTTCATGTAACTCCCATGATGATGTGATTATTACACGAAAGTGCGCTTGTGAACTTATCGTGTTTCATCTTTCCCGTGGACTCATAGGAATATATATATATATATATATATATATATATATATATATATATATATATATATATATATATATATATATATATATTTATCATTATTATTATTATTATTATCATTATTATTATTATTATTATTATTATTATTATTATTATTGTTTTGCTTTGTCGCTGTCTCCCGCGTCAGCGAGATAGCGCAAGGAAACAGACGAAAGAATAGCCCTTTGTACAGACGAAGTCTCGAGCTGATGAAGTCACTAGTACTCAGGTGGCTGGAAGTCAAGTTTCTTACACAGATGGCATAAGTAGCACTCACCTAGTCGGAAGACAGGTTCTTTGAACAGATGATGTCTGTTTTTGAACAAGTCAACTCAGTCTCAGCTGGTTTGGGTTAAGGCATGTCGTTAACGCTTATTTTTGCTGCAGAGGAATCGCACAACAAATAAACTGTGCACCCGAATGTTTTTAGAATACAGACAGAATGAGACTTTTAAAGAGACATGATGATATTGGAGGAGTGTGAACCCTTGAGAACACACTAGGAGCACGCATCTATGATGAGAGTGAGTCTTGAAGACGAGTGCGACATCAGCTCTTGGATCCAGCAAAGCAACGTCTGCCTCGACCTTCAGCTCCACCCCTTGGATTCCGTGACGAGCCAGTGTAGAGAGAGAGAGAGAGAGAGAGAGAGAGAGAGAGAGAGAGAGAGAGAGAGAGAGAGAGAGAGCAAATGTGTGTGTGTGTGTGTGTGTGTGTGTGTATCAGTCAAAGGAACTGAGGAAAGATGAAGAATGACGGGATAGTGAAAAAGGTAAGGAAACAAAGACCATTAGAAAATGGGAAGAGAAATATAATTTGCAATAGAAAGAAGAGAAGGAAAACATAAGTAATAAAGAATGGGAGATTTTCGGAGTGAACGCCAGACACACCCTAAAATGCCAGAGGAAAGAGTGGAGGAAGATGGAAGAGAAGAAAGGAGACGAAAGAAAAGCGGGGAAAGGAATGGAAGGAAAAGAGCGCTCTGGAGCTATGCTGGAGCTACGTAAAGGAGGAGGAAGAGGAAGAAATGATAGAGAACGAAACGGGGAGACGGAAAAATTCGAGAGGATGAACAAGATAACGAGGGATGAATCGAAAGAGGGAAGATAAGATGACGAAACAGGAGGGAAAAGAAAAGAGGGAGTAAACAGAAGTAGAAGAGAAGGTGAATATTTCGTCAAAATGTTACCAACATGATGTTGTCCAAGTGATCTTTGCACGTCGTTCTTAATCAAGTCGTGTTGCGTAATGTTTAACCCGAGTGTATTGACTCCGTTCGACGCAGATGATCAATACAACATGTGGCCTGAAGGCCTTAGAGAGAGGCAGCATATCCAAGACTCTAGTGGTAAACCCAACATCCAGACTTCCAGGAACAGACGGATTGATGGCAGGCCTCAGACTTGGTGTGTGACGGGTTAAAGAGAAGCTTTATTTTCACTCTTTTCCACGAGAAAAACTCAGGTACTTGTCTCAGCGTTTTTATTTTCTTGAATGCGTCAGTGATACGTTGGCTCATGAGAGCGATAGGTTAATATGAGGGCTTGTGTAAGAAAATTAGAAGCCGAGAGGACCTCTTGATGCACGAGGTGAAAAGTCTTGTGATGCCCCAGCATTGGAAGACACGAAACTTGAATAGAAATGTATAATTATAGTCATCAAATCCTGCATCACAAAGGACACTACAATAAGTACTAGGTACTCCTCCAGGGCTAATGAGCTGGGCGAATTAATAATGAGAGTGATGGATGATAGGCGACACGCTGATCATAACTACTCGGTGTTGTAATGAAAGACTGATTATTGGTTGAATTACTCAGCTGACTGGAGGAGTGGAGTGTCATTCGTCTTGGAGCTTTGATACGATACCTTTTCCAACCGCGAGTTCATAATGTGCAAAGGATAGCTCTCTACCTACAAGCTGCCTTCCCTCTTCCCTACGAAGAAATCTTGCCATGAGGCGGGGAAAGCGCGCGTGGCGCTTACCGCTTACGGGGACAAATGAACTCCTTCGTTATAACACGTAAGTAGCTCACGTCACCCGCATCACGCCAATTAGATGTCGAAGCCAACGCTGTCGTCTTTTCACTCCGATGATAACATGAGTTTCTCTACATCAGTGAAACACTATCAGTTCTCAAAATCTGAATATCTGTCTGAATCTTCTTACATACATGTTCGCTATTTCCCGTGTGAGCGAGGTAACGCTGAGTACAGATAGATGAGATTTAAGGGAAAACTGTCCTCGCTTGGCACCTTCCTCAGTTCCTTTTTTTTTTTTGAAAAGTAATATAGAAGAAGAGGATTTCTAGCCACTCCTTCCCCCTCCAGCTCCAATTAGTCATCTACGAATCGCAGGGGATGCGTAGGTAGTAGGCTACTCATTCTCCCTTATCCATGCAGATTACACACACACACACACACACACACACACACACACACACACACACATATATATATATATATATATATATATATATATATATATATATATACAGTGAGTTATTATGATGCATAAGTGGGGCGGGGCAGGGGAAAGTAAGTTCATGTGTATTTTTAATAGAAGTGTAAGATAATGGAGGAAGAGAAACAATGACAGAAAATTTGGTGGTAAAGCAGAAAACGCAGAAAAAATGAAACAATAAAAAAGCCTTAACAATCAACAGTCCGTTGTACAGACTTTTACCATCAGATGGTCAGAGGTCAAGCGTCAATTTGCAAGAAACTCACCACAAAGGAGCATCTCATTAAAATGGTAGTCGGTGACATTTGCATCTCAGTTGACATTACACGACACACCTAGACACTCCAAAGAATATTTTCTGAGCGACAGGGAAACATTGGTGGGTTACCCAGTGTCCGAAATTGGCGAGTGACTTTATCGCCATTTTTCGCGTGTGACTGTGGAGTAATGGTAGGAAATGAACGAAAATAAAGGTTCATATGGTCACGTCCAGCCGTGCGATGCATATGAATTACCCCGTAGGATGATTAACTCTATATAGCGGGTGTTTCCTTGAAAATATCTGAATGTATATGGAACTATGGACATTATAGACAGTGTTTCGTCTATGCTTATATAAGTAGAGCAACGCCCAGTGTTAGGTAACCCTCATAATAATGGAACATATCCATTTGAATAATTCATGACATTCTGCCACCAACTTCTTAAGCACTCGCCGACATAATGGACGCCCCTTATAAACTATTGAGAAAGCATCGAGCCAGCAGTTATTATCAGCGCAAATTACTACAGCTATGAGTTAGGGTGGACAGGCAGAGCACGAGGGATCCAGTAATCATCGCCACACACATTATGGTAAGTTATTGACTGCGGGCGAGTTGCTCAGTAGTTGTACAACGTTGGAGTATTACATCTCGTGGCTGAAGTTTGGGATAATACTACTTTTGCTTGGGTGACACATTGCCCACAACGAGGGGATAGGGATCAATTATGTACATACTGTATGGCAGTTTATTCCCTCAATCCCGCACGTGGGAGAGAGACCCAGCAGGACCCATCAAGTTCGAGGGCAACGCTGTTCTGGCCGCCTCTGAAAACTTTCCCAGGAATAATACATTCCCCATCAACACTGTGTTGCAAAGTATATGTAGATGTTGATGGTTTTTATTATATATTTATGGTCAGCAGTTGCCATTAGTGTAAACGTAAAGGAACATGAACGTGTTCATTGTTTTCCGAGTAGATTTGGGCGCGGGTGCGATTTTATGGTCCTTCGCAGCCCGTCGGCTGGAAAGAAATGCCAATAAGAAATAGATTTACCAGACGGACGAACATTCTGTAAAGAAAGTCTCCTTTGCTTCGAGCACTGGCTTCAGAAATTGTGGTGATTTCAGAGGTGTCCTTGAATATTTAATGCATGTGTCGTGGGCTGCCATCACCCAGCGTACCGCCCCTCATCTTGGCATGTGTTTTAGGAGATTTCGGCTGGAAAAAGTACATTGATAGTAGTAATCGTGACAGTGTTGCTACCACTACTACTACTACTAATGATAATTATGATAATGATAATGATAATGATACCATTAATGATAATACTGATATTAGTAATATGACAATAATAGTAGTAGTAGTAGTAGTAATAATAATGATAATAATGATGATAATAATGATAATGGTGATAATAAGATAATGGTAATAATAAGATAATGATTATAATAATGATAATGATAATGATAGACAGCTATGATATTAAAGTACCACTTTAGCCAAGAAACTCCACTTAGAAATGGGACAAAACTCGATTTTTCCGGGTCACAATTGAAGTTCTTAATTATCTCATCAAAGTGCGCGTTATGAGAGACCAGCAGTATAGAGGTTCCTTCCTCTGTATCCCCGAGTAATATCAACCTTACCTAACTGTTCTTCTTCAGTCCCTAACAATTTCTTCTTATCTTATCATTTGTCTTTATCAGGTAGAAGCTGTGCCCGTCACACCCTAGTCTTTCTCATGGCGCTGAAAGACTTTACACATGTTCGAGAGTGGCTCTGTTAATCAGTAAAGAGTAGCGATACTCCAGACGCTCTCGTGTACGTCACTCCGGTCTGTATCACGGAAGGAAACATGTCTGAAGGATTTCTTTTGAGTATTAAACATGTTGTCTATCAGTCTTCTACTAAGGCCGCGACGGAGGCAAAGATTATATTTTTTTTTGCTACATGTCTTTGTGAAAACCAATTCTCTGATACCATTATAGTAATCATTATTGTGGTGTTATTTGTTTCGTTTCATTTCTCATATACTCTGAACGATCCAGCTACACTCACGTAACTTCAATCTTAGAATCTTAGTGTTAATGGTCATCAAAGCCGTCCTTGCACGGAACAGTCATGCTCAATTTCCATTCCAGGAACTCCTTCGTGAGAGATCTACTCTCTGGGTATTAAATATCATGTTCATCACTGGTCTACCAGAGGCCCAGACAGGATCCAAGAAGTGAAATTATTTAGGTTGGAGATCCTTCGTCTTCTTGGCGTGAGGGCAGACGACGCTTCTCTCAGCAGGGCTGTGATTGATGCCCGTGTAATTAGAAGACAGATTGCCCTGCCGTTAGCCTAAGGCAATAACTCTACATTGTACTTTTGAAGTGACTGCTCCTGGGCGTGTCGCCATGAATCTCGTATCATGATTTTGCTGTCAACACGGCTGTTGTCACGGAGGAGCCTCGCACACTGTTTGAGATTCGATTCTTGACTGCAAGAGTCTTGTATTAGACTAGTATTTCGCTTTGCTTATTCTGCCTTTGTTTGGTTTGGAGATTTTCACTAATGATAACGTAATATGTGCGTTTTTGTGTGTATGTTTATGCGCGTGATGAGTTTCTTCTCCCTCTCTCTGATCGTTATCCACCCCTTTACCCATCAGTTTTTCCCATTCCCTTCTTCTCATTTTATCCCCCGGCGGGTGCTCAACCTCTGCCAAGTACGGAGAAATATATATCACGGTTGAGTGTGAGGTACTTAGGAATTACCTGAGGCAGAACCAATATAGTGTAGTGTTCGTCGGGAGCCCCTTCAGAAGCGGGCTTGCTGCCTTCTGGTATTAATGTAGGATGAACCTCTAGTTCCCTGGCTCCTTCACCTGCTGTCGGAAGAGAATTTAATTATACCCACTGCTCTTACGCTTCCGTTAAGAATCCATAAGGAGTTCTTTATGAACGTCGTAATATCTTATGTCTTCCGTAATTTCAGTTTCTGTTTCTCACCAAGATTACACACACTGATGTTTGGTTATTGCACTTGGTAGGGGTTGACGACAGTGATTTAGCTCTGGTGAATCCTCAGTCAGGTTGATTTCTATAGTAATTATGAATTGAACAAATTCAATGTTGTCTTTGCTCCGCCAGCCATTAGGCACAAGAGCACGACGGAACAACCTCTGGGTATAATGGTTTAGTTCGGTTTAACTGGATCCTGAAGGATCAGGTCAAAGGCCAGACCATTGTACCCAAAGGTCGTACGTGGTCGTGCCCGAGAGTCGTACCGTCCTTCGTGCTCAAGAAACATTACCGACACCCTTGCAATGTGTGTCAGTTATAATCGTTGGAGTTGAGAGAATAATAAGTCATTTTCAGCTTTGTAGCTAAGGAGTGAACGAAGGACTTGCAGGTTTACCCTCTCTGCTGAAACCAGTCTGGCTCTCGCATGGAGGTCAGTAATTGCTCTTCGTACAATGTTCACATCAGAGGGTTAATAGAATTTTTTCTTAATATTCAGATACTCGCTTCTCTTGCACAGTTGATTAATTTTCAAGCTTGCTAAATCTTGAAGCACCTACCAGACAGGAGCGTAAAGGTCAGCCTAGAATGCATTAAATTCAGATGTGAAGAATATGCAAATATAACAGGCATTCGGACATGAGAGAGAGAGATTCAGCTCTGGTGCGGCAACATGGATGGTTACAGGGTTCTCTCGGAGAACACGAATATCACTGTTGAACAGACTCTATGATAATTTCACAATGGGTGTTGAAGAGATGGTTCCCACTAGAGAGAAGAGAGAGAAAGGAACCAGCCATCGAATGCAAGTGACTGGATGTTGGTGGTGTCATATGTTAGGACACCACAGCGTTGATGAGGCTCTTGGTACAGTGTTGTTCAAGATTTATTTTCATGCGGCCGCACTTCTAATGGTGTCACCAAAACTGGGTCGGTTTTCAGCACAACGTCTTGAGAAGCAGACGAAAGTAAAAAAAAAAATTCTGATTTGTAGATGGTGAACATTGTATCATTCCTGGAGCATATCTGCCTATATATATATATATATATATATATATATATATATATATATATATATATATATATATATATTGGAAAGGATCACAGTTTTGCGCGTGATCAAGATATTTCTATGAGTCCACGGGGAAAATGAAACACGAAAAGTTCCCAAGTGCACTTTCGTGTAATAATCACATCATCAGGGGAGACACAAGAGGGAAATATAACAGTCAGTTGATATACATCGAAGAGACGTCCTAGCTTCGTCTCTTCGATGTATATCAACTGACTGTTACATTTCTCTCTTGTGTCTCCCCTGATGATGTGATTATTACACGAAAGTGCACTTGGGAACTTTTCGTGTTTCATTTTCCCCGTGGACTCATAGGAATATATATATATATATATATATATATATATATATATATATATATATATATATATATATATATATATATATATATAATTTTTTCTTTCAAATATTGACAAAAGTTATGTTTTATGACGAATGATTATGCTGGTTGAAATGCTGGAAAGGGGAAGCTATATCATTTCTGACCCAGTACTTGCGTCATGATGTATGATTACATAAGTAATGGAAATATCACTGCTTACGCGAGGTACCAAAAGAAAATGTACCCCACACTAAGTACTTGCTCCAGGGAGAAGTTTACTCCACATTACGAACTTATTTGGTATACACAGTAATTGTACCCCACACAAAGATCTTTCTATTGAGGTATTAAGGATTGTACCCCACACAGAATACTTACTTGATGTACGAGAAACGTATCCTGTCATTTAGTACTTACTGTAGGTACAGGAACTGTACCCCACGCTAAGCATTCACTCGAGTTACAAGCTTTGTACATTATATTACGTACCCTCTCGAGGTATAAGCATTGTACAGTACCGTACACTGGGTAATCAGTCGAATTACAAGCGTAGTGCCGTACAATAAGCACTCGCTCTAAATACAGGCTTTGTACCATACATTAGGTCTTCGCTCTAAGTACAAGTATTGTAACATACACTAGCTACTCGCTCTAAGTACAAGCATTGTACTATACACTAAGTACTCTATCTAGGTACAAACATTGTACCATACACTAAG
Organism: Panulirus ornatus; assembly: GCF_036320965.1. Taxonomy (NCBI): domain Eukaryota; kingdom Metazoa; phylum Arthropoda; class Malacostraca; order Decapoda; family Palinuridae; genus Panulirus; species Panulirus ornatus. The sequence goes on along the minus strand of NC_092261.1, from coordinate 17,419,184 downwards.
TACTTACTCGAGGTACAAGTATTGTACTACAATCAGTACTTAAACGTTTAACAGAAGCTCACACTATCATTGACAGATGACGTGATAAAATTCAACGTTTCCAGACCCTGGTGTGTGAGGTCAACTTCTGTTATCTATTTCAAAGTTTTGTACCGGGAAATACAATATACCTTCAGTCTCTCAGTATATTCACGAGGTGATTCCATCCCACATGTGTGTAATCGTTGTGTGTGTGTGTGTGTGTGTGTGTGTGCTTGGACGAGTCTATAAGAGTATTATCCCAATGACCAGTGACCGAGGATAATGATCTCGCTGCCTCGAGATCGAGTCCTCATTACCCATTGATGAAAGCCTCTCTCTTGCCTTCTTTGTCGGGTTATCCTGTTTGCCGTAGCCATTTCTGTAATGTGTTCGTTGCCTTGTCTGAAAAGACAATTTCTCTCTCTCTCTCTCTCTCTCTCTCTCTCTCTCTCTCTCTCTCTCTCTCTCTCTCTCTCTCTCTCTCTCTCTCTCTCTCCCCCCGTGCGCGTGTAATGGCCATATTTGCCGTAGCATCATACGTTTCCGGCAGCAGCGTACATACAAGCCATCATTTTATCCTTTTTTTTCTTTTTTCTTGTCTGAGTTGCTAAACCGAAGGAGTCTGGTACATGGAATCACAACACGCGAAACAGAATTAACGCCGGCTCTTTGTTCCTTTGTCATGGCACGTAAGTACTTCCTTCAGTAAACGGGATCATTTTGCAGTTATAGTTTAACGTTGTAAGTGAAGCGCCCGGGAGCAGCATAAGAGCGCAGTGAAGTCGCGACCTCAGAGACAGGCATCGAAGTGGGTTTCCCATCCTCTCACTCTCTCCTTCCGCCCAGGACCGTAAGTCAATACGCTTTTAATATCACGGACATTACACCAGGGTTGTATTTTTGCCTTCCTGGGGCTTCAAGGCTAGATTTATCCCGACTTGGCAAGGGCCAGAGGATTGACGAGATGGGGGAGGAAGGGGGTGGGATTTTTTGCCTCTTTCACCATTAAAGCATTCTCTTATCTGTGATGTTGGAGGGACATTTGGAAAGAGGCCAATGGATTTTTCCTCCTTAACATGATATTTGTGTGAAAGTGTGTCGTATGAGCAGTGAATAATGGATAACGCAGGGTATATGTTACCTCTTTTTTCCCCCCATATGGGTGTAGAATTCCACGAGAAATGTTTCGACGGTGTGAATACTATTGTTACGTTTTTCGTTTGCCTCAACAGTCACCACGTATAACAGGATGAATAATAGGTGTATTGGCACTATGTTCAGTGTTATGTAGTTGTTGGTACAGAGGAATCTTTCCCATCACTCTGAAATCTAGGGGAAAGTGTGGGAGGAATGGACGACACCGTCTTTCCATATCATTTTCAAGCTGCTCCTGAGCTCCTAACTTGGTAGGGGGAAACACCCTCTCCCCCTGTAATCTGTCTGCCTCCTGCATTAGTGGAACAAAGAGAGATTGCCCTCTGGATTTCGGTTTGTAAGCTATGACCTCTCGTCACGTCTACCTATATTCTTGCTCTCTCATTTTACTCCTCAGGATGGGATGTGACCCTTTCACCACCTCTATCCAACGTTTACTCTCATTCATTAACTCTCTCTCTCTCTCTCTCTCTCTCTCTCTCTCTCTCTCTCTCTCTCTCTCTCTCTCTCTCTCTCTCTCTCCCCGCGGGCTGTGACCAGGTCACCAACTTTATCCAACATTTGCTCTCTCAATTTTGCTTTAAAGTCTGTAACCTTTCATCATCTTCCTCCAGATATGGCTCCCTGTTTTGACCCTCGAGCTGTGACCTTTACCCACCTTTTTTTTCCCTTCATTTGTACTCCCCAGTCTGCGACCTTTTGCTCTGTGTTAAATCCTCAGGTCATGACTTAACCAGGTGTCATGCATGACGTAAGGCGCACCTGATAGCTGTCGGTGGTGCTGACAGGTGGTGTGGGAGGCCGAGGGAGGCGTTGACCGATCGCCTGGGAGTTGAGCCGAGCCGATAGCTAGAGTCCAGCTGCGTGGCTATGGCCACCACCTGGGACCCGCCAGAACCCCGTGGAATATGTACCCTCCCTGTATCGGCTTCCACGTCAGTTTCGAGCAAAAACAATAAATATTTTGTCACAGAATATTGGCAAGAGGGAGACTCCTAGATTTTTGCTTCCCCCATCAAGTATTTTGGATGATGAATGAGAGGGAAGTCCGTCGTTATACTGGGGTACGTTCCTGAGCCAGAGATGGAGTGGGGACGACTTCGATGTGTGATCGTTTCAATGGAATATAGAGTCGAGATATGCCTGGGAGAGTATTATTCAGACTTGCGTTTTGTGCGTCGCCGTTGCTACTTCGCAGACGGTAAGCCAACGGGGTTATGGTGCTTTGAATGGGGAATAGACTTCGAGTATGGGTATAGACTTTCATCAGGGGATTGCATTTAATCTAGAAATAGATGGGGAACGGGAAACGGACAGTAAACCAGCAAGGGACGAGAATCGGACACACGATGAACAGGGAACAGACACCAGAGAACTGACGATGAACTGTGAACAGAGAGCTGGTGAAAGAATACATTGTTCAACATCGTTTCCTCTACACACAGCAGCCTCGGCAGGAGAGAGGGGCCCTGAGGCAGCCTAGAAGGCTGTTCCGCAGAAGCACTACGGCCCGCCACGAACGATTCGTCCTCCCAGATGTACAGGTTCTTCGCCGAGTAACGAAGTAGCAGTATATGTTCTGTGGGATTTGCTGATATTTCTCAAGTATGTGAAACTTTGACAACTACCGCTATTTTCAAGGGCTGTTCCACGATAAGAATTGTACGTCCACCTCGTTGCTGTTCCTCCAAACTCCTCGTTACTTGCTGCTAAAAGAAAGTTCGTTGTCATGTTGGTTTACTCAGGGTCCGTGAGAGAACCTGATCGCACTAACAGGATAATCACTTCCCTTACTACCACCAGCAGGGAACGTAACGTCGTGATGACACCGGAGTAGACGTCCATCTTCTCCGTAAGTCGTATGTGAGAACACCAAAAATCTGTCACATTTTGAAGTACTTGAGGAAGAGTCAGTCCCCAGATAATCTTCTCGAGTGACGAAGCACAGCTGCTGTGTCAGCACTTCCCAGCAATCTTAAGTTTATGATGATGGATCTCGCGTTGATGTTCTCGCAAGAGACTAGATGTTGACCTCGAATACGCTACGGCAGTACGAGTCTGCCTTGCCTTTCTTTGTATACGAAGAATGGAAGTTAAGGCCTTAATTCTTATAACAGCTGCTAGCTGTAATATATATATATATATATATATATATATATATATATATATATATATATATATATATATATATATATATATATATATATATATATATCACATACAAATGTGATATATATATATATGATATACATATGTGATATATATATATATATATATATATATATATATATATATATATATATATATATATATATATATATATATATATATATATCACATACAAACCTCCAACAGCCAGGATCGAACCCGGGACCCTGTGCAACAGGCGGCAGCCAGGATCGAACCCGGACCCTGTGCAACAGGCGGGAACGCTACTGCTAGGCTATGATCGCCCCTAATAGGGAAATGACTATTCGAATACTATGTACTCGAATACCTTCGTCTCACGTTGGTGAGCAACGGGGTCTACACTGGTCATTTCCCATCAGGCTCACCAACGTGAAACGAAGGGTGTTAGTCTCATATGGCGTTCATATGCACTTAGTTCGTATATATATATATATATATATATATATATATATATATATATATATATATATATATATATATATATATATCTTATTTTAGTCTGCTGTTATTTCAGTATTATTCTCTAGTAAGTTGTTCGGTGGATAAGGAAGCTGGGAGGAGCTAAGTTCCTCGGTACCTTAAGGAGCATGTGGAAAGGCAGGTCAGTATCTATAGGGACAACGATGAGTATGTCTGAAGGTTAAGTAGTCTCGACAGTGTTGTATGGGTGTGAGTCATGGGTCTTGGACGCTAAAGAGAGGAAATAGATTGCCTCAGTATATGTGGTGAGATGCGGCTTGATCGTGTAAGGAATTGCAGTTTTTTGGGATAGGATAGTAGTGGTAAGGCAGCTAGCTGGATTGAGAGAGCTGACCAGGGGTTGATGAAATCGCTTGGGCATATGAAGAGGATGATCGAGGAAAGACTAGAAAGAGGATCCGTGCGTCAGGCGTAGAGGGACTAACCGGGAAAGAGATGGAAAGAAAGGGATGAAGGAGGCTTTGTGGCACGTGGACTTGAGCCTTCAGGAGGGTGAGAGACGTGCATGAGATAAAATCAACTAGATTGATATTAACAGGGGGTTTACAGGGGGTTTACGTGCTCAGCTAGAAGATATAAAACAGCCAAAAGTAATCTATGGTGTGGTCTGTGGGGTTTAGCTGTAGATCATTGGCGTTGGTTGCTATGCATTTTACAAGACAGCTAGAGAGTGGATCTTGGCATATTGGACCGTTGCTCGTTTATCTTTGGCGTTACCTGGCTAAGGTGTGAGATATGATGATGATAATAGTTGTAATGATGACAATACGTATGAAAATGGTAAAGGTACTAATAAGTACTATCATCCTTATTATCATGCCGTGGCTGCATGACCTGCAGTGTTATTAGATGTTGTGAGTATCCTCCCCAGCGTTGAGCCATCCCAGCAAACGCACCTGTACATAAGATATTCATTTACGTTGATCTCCAGTTGACCTTTTCTGTCCACTATGCCACAGCATGTCAGCAGGTAGAAGCTGTAACCCTCCCCTTGACCTTTTCTGTTTACTACTCCCGAGCATGAGAGCAGCTAGAGCCGTAACCAGCCAGCAGAGGGCCAACTTTTCCCCCACCCACGTCCTGCCCGCGGCACCCCAGCAGTAAACTCCGCTTAACTCCACAACATCAGGAACCAACTTCTCTCTAACTTGTCGTAATATCAACAGATACCTAACATAAACTGCGCGTCTGACCCACGCCTCGCCAGACAGAGAACAGACAGACGGACAAACAACAGACAGACAGACAGACAGACAGACAGACAGAGAGACAGACAGACAGAGAGACAGACAGACACACACACACACACACACACACACACACACACACACACACACACACACACACACACACGTTGCGTGACCCCGCGTCATATATCCACCCCGCGCCTGATCGCGACGTTCAGATAGCAGTGAGAAGTTCGACTCTCTAATAACTAGTTGGTGACGACTATTCCGGCGCGAGCCATAACGATAAGTCTGCGGCACCATGGCCACGATAGCCTCCTGGGACGATAACAAATGGGCCACGATAGCCTATATGAACGATAGCCACATGTTTGACATACTTAAGGAAAGGGAATTTCATTGGGTAGTTACCTCTTGTGTAGACCGGAAGGGATGTACTGAATGTTCACTTCTGTGGTTCGGTTTTCTTAAAACTGTCGACTCGAGAGCGAGATAAAAGCCACGGAGGAAGCATGAGGTATCTCCTCGTGCACACAGCTCCCCTCACCTTGCTTAGTAGTTGCTTAGACTGTTTGTAAAGGACTGTCATGTGTACACTCTTCCTGAAATGTTACGCTTGAGTTATCTGTAATGAAGTTTCACAACTGATTATTTTCGACAGAACTGGAACGTGTGTTGAATTATGGAAAGGGCAAACTAAAGTTCAGGGAAAGGTTCAGCATCAAATGGAACAGTGAGAGTTTTTAATGGAGTCTCAAAATTTCGTTTTGAAGAAAGCTCCTCACTGATTGTTTTGTATCAATATTTGACGGAGGAGTAACACTGAGAGATCACGTTAATATTTTTTTTCTTTTTGGTTAAGAATAGAGTTCTTTAAGGTACACACGTTAACGTTGTTAACAAACATGAAACTCTCCCATGAACGTCTGAAAGTTGACCAAACATAAAACATACAGTTTCACATACGAGGGGTATTCACCATTAGCAAAATCTTTGTGTACTCAGATAATTTTATATGTAAGATTTGCTGAGCACAGAGAAGGTACAAACAACTTAATGACTGACTAAACAATTGTAACAATCGTTCGATCGTCTGAACTTTCAAAAAAAAAAAAAAGTTACACAAAATATTCACCAGCTAGTCAAAGGTTACACTACGGCCTGCTGAATACTTCACAGGCCTGTAAATAATGAACTCGGGGTACAAGTCCCAACCCTCCTTCCCCTCTTTAACTTTCCTTCCCTCACTCAGCAGTGGCCAGACACCACCTCCCACTCCCTATCGTCTTACCTTCGCCTCTTCCATCGTTGGAGCTAACGCCCTTCTTTCTTCTTGCCTTTCTCTCTCTCCCAAGGTGAGCAGAAGTCGTCCAAGACGACAACACCTCCTTCCCACTGTCAACAGCAGCAGTCAGGCAATATATTTCCCCTCCCGCCGTCAGCAGCAGCAGCTACAGACCACTTTCCCCGTCTCACCGACAGCAGAAGCAGCCAGGCAACACCTTCCCCCACCCACCGTCAGCATCAGTAGCCAGAAAACCTTCCCCCTCCCACCGTCAGCATCAGTGACCAGAACACCTTCCCCCTCCCACCGTCAGCATCAGTAGCCAGAACACCTTCCCCTTCCCACCGTCAGCATCAGCGGCCAGAACACCTTCCCCCACCCACCGTCAGCATCAGTGACCAGAACACCTTCCCCCTCCCACCGTCAGCATCAGTGACCAGAACACCTTCCCCTTCCCACCGTCAGCATCAGCGGCCAGAACACCTTCCCCCACCCACCGTCAGCATCAGTGACCAGAACACCTTCCCCCACCCACCGTCAGCATCAGTGACCAGAACACCTTCCCCCTCCCACCGTCAGCATCAGTGGCCAGAACACCTTCCCCCCTCTCATCGTCAGCAGCAACAGATAGAGACCATTTTCCCCCTCCCACCGTCAGCAGAAGCAGCCTGGCACCCCCCCCCCCCCCACACACACACACACACACACACCGTTAGCAGCATCCGGTCAGGACACAGTCAAGCAAGCTCCATCCCCTGGAGAAGCAATCCATTTCCCGACATAAGATTAGGTAGGAATTCTCTGTAATGTGGTAACCTCTTACGCGTACGATGCTGGGATGGGAAAGGATAAAAGGGAAAGAGCTGCGTACGAGGATAGTTTGGCAGTATGGAGAGGAAAGTGAGCTGCAAGGGTGTGTTCGTGAGGGTGCTGGTGTAGGTGATGGAAGGAAGCGGGATGTAGTTGTAGATGTGTGGGTGTCACGTTGAAGATACATGGTACACAGGACGGCCAGGATACAAGTGTATGGCAGCAACAGTCTCAATGTATATAAGGATGTATTAGGATGTTGGAAGCCGTACAAAACATAATGGAATATTTGCCGTGGACGTTGAATGAACAAAAGATGAAAATCTCTGTCAAAGAGATCCATCTCATACCAGATCATTTTATCCTGGGACCTTTTGCTCAGTAATCTTAGCGATACTACATCCAAATGTCTTGTCCTAGGCTCACACATACAATTATATATTGGATATCTTTACAGAGTCCCGTAATATGTATAATCCAGAGTTCCGTACAAGAACCCAGGGATTCAGATGGTCTTTCTGTAGCCCAAAATTTCTTGTGGCCATATTTCTTTTCTTGTTAGGACGTCCGGTGAACGGAGGAGGTAGGAAGGAAGGAGGATGTGAAGGTGTGGGTGCTAGAGGCTGGCTGTTATCGGGTTTAGTTGTGGAGAGAGAGAGATGCTGGTGTTTGAATATGAGGGAGGAAGGATGTCAGAGTTTGAATATAAGGGCAAGAGGGACTGAGGTGTGGGTATGAGGCTAGGAAGTGTCCGGACGTGGGTAGAAATGAGGGTGTTGGAGTGTGGGTGTTGGAGTGTGGGTATTGGAGTGTGAGTGTTGGAGTGTGCGTATTGGAGTGTGGGTGTTGGAGTCTGAGTGTTAGTATGTGGGTGTTGGAGTGTGGATATTGGAGTGTGGGTATTGGAATACGAGTGTTGGAGTGTGGGTATTGGAGTGTGGGTGTTGGAGTATGGGTATTGGAGAGTGGTTGTTGGAGTGTGGGTGTAGGGGAAGAGTGTATTAATTACGGGTAGAGAGAGGAGTAAGTCGGAGGGTGTCAGAGTGTAGATTGGAGTGAAGGGTGTCCGGGTAGGTATGCAAGAGGAGGTGGTTTTCACGGTGTGAGTAATAGGGGAAGCGAGTTTGGGTGAGGGGAGGAAGTTGTCATGGTGAGGATGTAAGAGCAAGAGGGGGTGAGGACGAGGGTGCGTGTGGGTAAGGGCATGAACTATGCAAGAGGTTGATGAATAACAGAGTTTGCGGGAGAGTGTTTTTGAAGAAGTTTTTAATTCTTCCGATTCTCTTTTCTTTTTTTAATGTTATTATTTTATAGTAAGAGATTGCTGTTCTGACCGTTCATTCTGTATGCATTCCTGCCTGTGGCACTTTTGTTTCCATAACTTATACCTGCGCACTCACTGCGGCTGCGGCGTTCGCTATTGGCACTACGGGCTAGGGGGCATCACTACCGCAGTATACTTCGCCCTTGCAGTCTATTCTGAAGGACTTCTCCCTTTGGTCTTCCTTGCTCCTGCATCCCTCGCAGCAGCACTTCATGGCTGTGACTCTCCCAATCGTTGTACTCCTGGTCTCGGCACTCCTCGCCGTGGCGTTCTTGGATACGGCACTTGTGAATGTAGCACTCATGGCAGTGGTACTGTTGGCTGTAGCCTCTCTGGTTGTGGCACTCATTGCTCTATATCTGTAGGTAGCAACACCCCAGTTTATGGCCCTCCTTGTTATATCTCTGTGGGCAGCAACACCCCTGGTTGTAGCACTCATTACTGTATCCCTGTGGGGAGCAATACTCCTGGTTGTAGCACTCATTGCTGCACCTTTGTGGGCAGTAGCGCTCTTGGTTGTAGCATTCTTATCACCAGTCTTCCATGCGCAGCTCAGCTTTAGAACTTTTTACCCTCTCATGTCTTTCTTAACAATTGCGATATGTCCCTTGTTGAAAAACAGGTTTTCCACTTCCTGCAAAGCTCTTTTTCTGTTCTTACTTTCTCGAATATTTTCAACCCTATTTATACTTCATTTAAGACCTGGCCTTGATAAGGACTTACCTCCGTGATCGGAGTCTTCGAAATGAAAAGATAAGATGAAACTAGAATATGAGGACTTGGGGACTTCATGGCCTCTGTTATTACTGTCACATGACTCTTGGATGCTTCAGCTGTAGAAAGCGGTTTTGCCTCTTGGCTGGGACAATTAAGAAGCGTTGTACTGATGCCTATGGCGCTCTTGTCTGTTGCAGTCTTTGTCATTGAACTAAAGATTGTGGCGTTCTTGACCGTGGCACCTTTTACTGTGCCACTCTTTTACAGCGGCTGTCTTGTCTGTAGCTATCCTAGGTGATGATGCTCCTAGCTCCTGCTGTTCTTAATAGTATCTGCCGCTGGCAAGTGGCATTCTTAGTGAAGGCACTCCTTCGCTTAAGCACTTATGACTACGACATTATTGGCTTTAGCACGTAATCTAACTGTAGGTTTTGGGGCATATCTCAAGACAGCAGTCATAAAGCCAGGTGTCAAGGACAGTCTCAGTGAGCAGGATATAGATAAGAAATCTACAAGGGAAGGAGGGTGAGACTGCCTTCAGACACCGCTCATAGAACTAGGTATTAAGAATGCACACAGAATGCAAGAATCAGGAGAGAGATTTACATGAGTAAGTGAACTGGTAGTCAAGGTGGTGATGGCGAGGCCAGGAATAAGGGATGCGACGAGCTACAAAATCTCCCACTTACCCCGAGAAGCCATATTGAAAGGCAGTCCTCGGGTGACCCCTGATCATACTCCACGCTATTGAGCAACGTTTGTAGAATCCTACCCTTCTAAGGGTGAGTAATACACAGTAGCGAGTACGGCGTGAGTTGTGGTGCATGTTCACTCTGAAAGACAAGAGGATTAGTGTATTCAGGACAGCCGAGGACAGGTTCTAAGGTGGAGTATATAGCTTGCTGCAGTTACAGCCGTTGTGTATTTAATCCTGTCTTTATGCAGCCTCTTTAGATTTTTTTTTGCCATTGTTAAGGCAGCAGCGAGTGGCATCTAATTTGCTGGTATGTCCGTCGCTACAGTGACTGTCATTGGTACGTAGCCGAGAGTTCGTGATTGTACCATCCCTGTAATCACTTGCACATAACCCAGACATCGGTAAGCCACTTACATTTTGCGAGCTTAAACCATCACATGGAGTTACTAACAACGATGACCTCTGCTCTTTCTCAGAGAGAGGGCTCACTTCCCTCTTCTTTATAATACTTAGATTCTTCATCTTCTTCTTCTTCTTTCTCATGTACTCCTCAATTTCGTTAATCTCTCCTTTTTTTTTCTTTTGTCAAAACCTGACCTCGATGAGGGGTTTTGTTTGTGACTTAGGCCTTTAACGAGAGAGAGAGAGAGAGAGAGAGAGAGAGAGAGAGAGAGAGAGAGAGAGAGAGAGAGAGAGAGAGAGAGAGACCTAAATCATCACCAAGCGCTTACTTAGCCATCACTAAGCCAGCAGCAGGCCAGGAGTTGGCCGGAGGGGGCGACCCCAACGTGACCCATCTCTGTTACTGTCTTTAATAACAAATAACCCAACTGAGCCTCCCGACTTTGAGCTGGTCCTAGACGGTGTTTTATTGGTGGCTCCAGGCTGAGTGGGGAGAGAAGGAGGGAGGGAAGGAGGAAGAAGTGGGAGGAGAATGCATAAGTCGAGGAAGATAAGTATGGGGCTGTAAGGACATTGGTAAGTAAGAGAGACGAAAGTAAGGGGAGAAGGATCAGCCAAGGGAGATGTGGAAAACGATAGTTGAAAGCTAAGTGTTTCTCAGGAGGGATAGAAAACTTGGGTGATGGAGAGAGAGAGAGAGAGAGAGAGAGAGAGAGAGAGAGAGAGAGAGACAGAGAGACAGAGAAGTATATCATGGGCAAAATAGATAATAGAAGGCTCATTGCCCATGTGTAGTTGATATGTTTAGAACTTACTTCTGTTGCTAATTCTAGTCTATGTGGATGAAGTAAGAACAGCTGAAAGGAAAAGGACGAGAAGAGAAAACGTGCATTTGTGAAGTAAGCCTGAATGGATTGTAACAGGATAGAATGAAAGAAAAATCCTACCATGAGCTCACCATCCCATCCTCTGCTGTACTATGATCTAGAATGAGGAAAGGTTGTAAGATACATTTATATTTTTCCTTGCATTCATATAGTAGTCATCTGAAGTATGGAAGAATGCCTGTACCTGGTATTTAATGGATTATGTAGTCTTTGTATTAACGGTAATTTGTTCCATTGTTTAACGCATTCAAAGAAACTTTTTCCCACTTCAGTAATGTATAGTTTTTAGCTTTGTTTTATTTCATTTGTCGTTCATCTTTATTTCAAGAAGACCCTCGTTATTTGCGGAGTGGAATTTTTATTCAAAATTTTGAAGACGTGTGTTAGGTCACCACTACGGTTATACGCATCTGAAAGGGAAAGGAATTTAATCTTGTTAGCGTTTTCTTTGAAAAGCAAATTTCTCAGAGCTGGAACCAGTTTTGTCGCGTGTCTTTGTACTTGTTCCATCTTTCCTGTCTCTCTCTCTCTCTCTCTCTCTCTCTCTCTCTCTCTCTCTCTCTCTCTCTGTCATTATGATTATCATTTTTTAGCGTGGACCAGAACTAGATTGTGTACTCAGAATGTGACCTCACTGGAGCATCAAGCGTTTGGTTGTCGGTGATCCTAATTGTGAAACTTAGCCTTTGTGTTTCTCGATTCTGCTGTATCTTACTTATTTCAGTTTTGTTTAGGTGACTTTAAATGGTTACTGATAACAATTCCAAGATCTATATCTTCCTTTACCTCAGACAATAGCTTTCCGAATGCTTGATACATACTCCTGCATAACAATCCATTTGTCTGTGTTATATCTCTGTGCCGTATGTATGACCATTCCTCTAGTTTGTCAAGATAAGTTGTTTTACGGACTTGCTCATTTGTAACGGCACGGCAGCAAATTTGGATATCATAGACACGAAATTCAATTCAAGATCATTCATGTATACTATGAAGAGAATGGGACAAAGGAAAGAGTGAGTGAGAGCTGGTAGACGTTGTGAGAGGTGATGCTCAGATTTCGGAAAGACCCCGAAGACATCTCAAGAGAGCGTCGCCGGAAGAGCGGTCTGGGGTTGTATCACATTTAACTTGTTGCAGTTACAGCCTCCCGCACTAGAGTGAGTGTGTTTCCTGAGGGTGGGAGACTGCACGTATGTCCGGCTGTCTCTATTGTCCACCCCAAGAGCAGGGTCAGGGAACAAGTTGGAGCGACCCAAAGCCAAGGGGGAACAAAGGGGTGCAACTTAACGTCATGGTTAGTTTCAGGAAGCAAGGGAGTGGGACTCAGTGCCAAGGACAGGATCAGGGAACAAGAGGGTGCGATCCAGTGTCAAGGACATGGTCAGGGAACCAAGGAGCGCCACCTAGTTCCAAGGACAGGATAAGGAAACAAGGGGGTGGGACCCAGGGTCCGATTCGGTGCCAAGGACAGGGGTCACTGAGCAAGGGGGTCGACTCACTGCCAAGGACAGTGGGTAGAGAACGAGAAGATCCTACGCAATGCCAAGGACAGGGTCAGAGAACAAGGGGATGCGACCCCGTTTCAGGGACAAGGGGCTGCTAATATAAGAAGAGCGAGAAAACGTGAAGTTGAAAGGGTTTCGCCACATGGGAGGTAAAAATTTTAAGTAGACGAGTGGAAGCAAAGGCCCGTGGCGACATTCTATACTTGAAATCCCTCCTTTAGTTGGTGATATGTATATGGACATCATCTTTAAATAGACATCATATTTGCCGACGACGCTATGCAAAAAGTAGTTTCAAAGAACGTTGTCTTAGAACACTCACTTCTAGTAAAGGCAGAGGCCTCCAGAATATATAAAATCTAAAAAAAATGGAAAGTTGAAACGAACATGGAAGAAATTTACCCTAGAGGCGTTGGGAAGAATAAAACTACAGGACATTGCCATAGAGGGAAACAGAATGACCACCAGAAGAGCTGCAAAATCTTGAGTCACGCTAGCATCACAAGGCCTGATGGTAGATCATATCACCAAAAGAATCAACAAAAGAAAAGCGGCCCTGACCAGTCTGTACAGATTCTGGCACCTTCCGGAGGATCAAATATCGCACCTGGTGAAGGCCACGATCATGCTTATCCTTCCTTGTTGCCTTCCTATACCCAGCAACTCTCCGCCAGAGCCCGCATGTTGAAGCAACAGAGGACGCAAAATAGGGGCTCTACTATTCATCTCAAATGAAGACACTGATTATGCAACCTATGGACATATCACGAGACCTTGACTGCAGTACAGACATTGAACAACCTTTGCTCCCACGGAGCCCCAAAGCACACGAGGAACCCTTGGTGATCCAGCGATGTACACAAATAAACAACTCTTAGCTTAACCACTTCTTTCCATAAGTAAATAGAATTATCATCATTACATACACGCACACCCAATCTTTCGGGGATTTATAAATAAGGCATCAGAAACACGTAACCAGAATACTACTACAAACACGCCACAAAACCTGCACCATACACTTACGGACACTCATTAACTCTTTCTTTACCATTAAGAAAACTTCACTTTCCCCTCTCCAGCTCCTTCCCCCATCTTCTCTAACCACTCTGCTAGAAAAAAGAAGAGTTGGGGTCATTTTTGGAGGGGGAAGGAAGAGGAGGACTAAAGAAAGGGGGAGAAAAACAGATAAGTGGGGAGAGATGAAGACAGTCAGAAGGATTTGAAGAAGTCTTGACGTATATAGTGAGAGCTGAGTGTGGTAGGGTGAGAGGAGTGGGTGGGAGAGGAGCATCGTAACAATGGTAAAATGTTTGATGACATTTAACCGGAGGGTAAACTTTGGAAGTATGAGGAAGGGCGGTTAAGTGAAGATGTCAGTTCTTAGTATGGCCAAGCTGTGGAGTACATATTCACATGTAGATCCAAGATGTTACTGAAAGTAGGAGGGGCTAGCGAGCAGCGCAGGATGATATGCACAGTTACGAAAAACGAGTCGGTGTTGAGTTACGTACTGTCAAGTGTTATTATATGAGAGGGACAGAGATTGTCTCTTCGTGGAAGGTGCCCTCCCACACGCGTGTGATGCAGAGAGATAAGACGGCTCCCTAGGCCAAAGGAGCGATTTAACAGACACTGGAGTCTGAAGTGTCACTCCCTAGACCAAGGTTGCAGAGAGAGAGAGAGAGAGAGAGAGAGAGAGAGAGAGAGAGAGAGAGAGAGAGACAGACAGACAGACAGACAGACAGACAGCAAACGTGGCTGGGAGAGAGACTGGGGTTCAGAAGGAAGATGCCAGGGAGAGCTAGCAGGAAGGGGTTGGGAGTAGAGGAAGATGGCAGGAGCGGAGTATCATCTCGGTCGTGTTTGTCTCCCCGGCTCGCCTCGGGACATACACCCGTTCATTATTAACCAAGAAACCTCCCCTCCAACAATTCATTATTTCCAGATATTCATTACAGTTGGTGGTATATATATTTTTGAGGAAAACCGACATGGGATGTATTTTTCATTCTGTATATATATTTCTATTTATTATTCTTAATCGCAGTTTCCCGCGTCAGAGATGTATCGCAAGGAAACAGACGAAGAATGGCCCAACCTCCCACATACACAGTATATACATAAACGCCCATACACGCACATATACATACATATACATTTCAACGTGTGCATACATAGACATATACATATATACACATGTACATATACTTGCTTCCTACATCCATATCCGTCGCCACCCCGCCATACAGGAAACAGCACTTCCTCTCTCTCTCTCTCTCTCTCTCTCTCTCTCTCTCTCTCTCTCTCTCTAGCGAGATAGCGCCAGCAAAAGACAGAAAGGCCACATTCGTAGTCACTCGCTATCATGTGTAATGCACCGAAACCACAGCTCCCTTTCCACGTTCAGGCCTAACAGACCTTTCCATGGTTTACCCTAAACGTTTCACATGACCTGGTTCAATCCACTGACAGCACGTCGACCCTGGTATACCACATCGTTCAATTCACTCTATTCCTTGCACGCCTTTCACCCTCCTGTATGTTCAGGCCCCGATCGCTCAAAATTTTTTTCACTCCATCCTTCCGCGTCCAATTTGGTTTCCCGCTTCTCCTTCTTCCCTCCACCTCTGACCACATATATCCTCTTTGTCAATCTTTCCTCACTCATTCTCTAGATGTGTCCAAACCATTTCAACACACTCTCTTCTGCTTTCTCAACAACGCTCTTTTTATTATCACACATCCCTCTTACCCTTTCATTATTTACTCGATCAAACCACCCCACACCACATATTGTCCTCAAACAGTTCATTTCCAACACATCCACCCTCCTCCACACAACCCTATCTATAGTCCATGCCTCGCAACCATATGATATTGTTGGAACCACTGTTCCTTCAAACATACCCATATTTGCTCTCCGAGATAACGTTCTAGCCTTCCACACATTTTTCAGCACTCCCAGAACCTTCGCCCCCTCTTCCATCCAGTGACTCACTTACTCTTCCATGGTTCCATCCGCTGCTAAGTCCACTCTCAGATATCTAAAACACTTCACGTCTTCCAGCTTTTCTCCTTTCAAACTTACCTCCCAATTAACTTGCCCCTCAACCCAACTGAACCTAATAACCTTGCTCTTATTCACATTTACTCTTAGCTTTTTCTTTTCACATGCTACCAAACTCAGTCATCAACTTCTGCAGTTTCTCACTCGAATCAGCCACCAGCGCTGTATCACCAGCGAAAAACAACTGGCTAACTTCCCAAGCCCTCTCATCCACAACAGACTGCATGCTTGCCCCTCTCTCCAAAACTCTTGCATTCACTTCCCTAACCACCCCATCCATAAACAAATCAAACAACCATGGAAACATCACGCACCCTTGCCGGAAACCGACATTCACTGGAAGCCAATCACTTTCCTCCCCTCCTACTCGTACACATGCCTTACATTCTTGGTAAAAACTTTTCACCACTCCTAGCAACTTACCTCCCACACCATAAACTCTTAAAACCTTCCACAAAGCATCTCTATCAACCCTATTATATGCCTTCTCCAGATCCATAGATGCTACATATAAATCCATCGTTTTTCTAAGTATTTCTCACATACATTCTTCAAAGCAAACACCTGATCCACACATCCTCTATCGCTTCTGAAACCACATTGCTATACCCCAATCTGATGTTCTGTACATGCCTTTCCCCTCTCAATCAATACCATCCCATATAACTTCCCAGGAACATTCAAGAAAGTTATTCCTGTGTAATTCATATATATATATATATATATTGGAAAGGATCACAACTTTGCTCGTGATCAAGATATTCCTATGAGTCCACGGGTAAAATGAAACACGATAAGTTCCCAAGTGCACTTTCGTGTAATAATCACATCATCAGGGGAGACACAAGAAAGAAATATAACAGAAAGTTGATATACATCGAAGAAACGAAGCTAGGACGCCATTTGGTAAACATGCGATGTATATCAACTGACTGTTATATTTCTCTGTAGTGTATTCCCTGATGAAGTGATTATTACACGAAAGTGCACTTGGGAACTTATTGTGTTTCGTTTTCCCCGTGGACTCATACACAAAAGTGCACTTGGGAACTTATTGTGTTTCATTTTCCCCGTGGACACATAAGAATATATATATATATATATATATATATATATATATATATATATATATATATATATATATATATATATATATATATATATATATTGGAAAGGATCACAACTTTGCGCGTGATCAAGATATTCCTATGAGTCCCGTGGACTCATAGAAATATATATATATATATATATATATATATATATATATATATATATATATATATATATATATATATATATATATATT